>NW_022900916.1:10827919-10834280 GCF_012274545.1 Fukomys damarensis
CATGTGACTGTTGCCTATAATGGCTTTTGCTATTCTAGGTCTCTTGTGGTTCCAAATGAATTTTTGGATTCTTTTTTCTAGTTCTGTGAAATATAGTGTTGGAATTTCAATTGGCATTGCATTGAATGTATATAGCAGTTTCGGTAGTATGGCCATTTTCACTATGTTGATTCTTCCTACCCAGGAGCAGGGGATATCTTTCCATTTTTTTATATCCTCTTCGAAACAAAAGATCTCTACACTGAAAACTACAGCACTTTAAAGGCTTTACTTTAAAGACAGGCACATTCCCCAAGGTGACTCAAAGCCCTGGTGCAGTGGAATCACAGTGCCGGCTTGCATAAGTACGGCCTCCTCCTCTGAGGCTTCCTTTCACTTTAGTTGGGGGGAGGTGTTTGGTGAGGGAGACCAAGGTCTCTGTAGTCTGTATTCTCTCATCCCTGTGGCCAGCCTCCTGGTATCACCACTTTCAGCTGTGGGCCCACCTTGACCCTGGCAGAAAACCCAGAAAGCCTGTGAAGTAGCCAGGGTGACTCAGCCTCGTCATTCCTGCTTGTTCTTGACCTTTTGCCCTTTCAATAACTGGCTTCCGTGTGATGATGAGAACAGGCCCAACCTGTTTCCCAATTCCACCATCTTGATAATTTGCTATGCCTTCCATTTGAAACCCAAGTAGAACTAAAGAGCATGGCACTCAGGGAACTGTCTGCCTGCCATACGGCATGGTTCAGTTGCAGGAAGTGGCTGCTGTTCACTGCCAGAAGACAGGAGAGAGTATGGTCAGAAGGGGAAAAAGGGAAGAATTAGGAGAGCCACATGGCACCACTGTTGGAAATCCTGTACTGTACTTGGCACTTTCGCCTCAAACTGTTTTGAGGGACTGAACAGACTGTAGTTTTACCCAGCTGATTCATTATGGGGCTCCCAGGACTTTGAGAAAAGCAGTGTCAGTAGGAAACAAACAGAAAACTACACTAAGCATTTCTTCTTAGCTATTTTTAGCATAAGGTACACAACTGTGAGGCAGCAAGGACACTCTTAATTACTACCCTAAAAAGTGTCTAGCTCATTTTCACATTCTGCCCTCCTTTTGCCAAAATGCACACCCCAGCATGTTTGGAGGAACATGACATTTTGGTCTATTGCATATTGGACTTGAGTTTGCCAACCTTCAGCAGCCATATGCAGTAGCCCTCAATTTGATTCCAGGATTTCTCTCTCTTTAAAGAATTTTATACTGATTGGGTCAGGTTTCCGGATCTATTTTGATAACATACAGTACATCCTCAACACACTAGCACAGTCTTTGTTAACATTTGAATTTACCACAGTTCTTTTATTTCATTATTCCTCCTGGCAGGGTTTGCCCATGGTAGTTTACATCTTATCTCTGCTCCTATCCCCTAATAAGTGGCAGAGTAAGCCACTGAGATCTAGGTAAGCAAATATAATAATAATTACTATGGCTGCTAATATTCACTAAGAAGTCCCTACCTGGCAGGTACTGAGCTAAGGGCTTTATTGTCATTATCATTGTACATGTTATCCCTTGACTTCTAATTCCAGCAATATGACAGAATATCCTGAAAAGCTGCAAAACACCCAGAACCAATTCCACAGCTTAACAAGAAGACTTATGAGTGCAAAGCTGAGCTGGGGAGAAAGAGGAGCAAATACAATGACAACCAGGAACCTGAACTCCAGGGAGGACAGTGAGATCTAATGGTTTTGGCAGCCTGTGGCTGTCTTCTCTACCAAGAAGCTGGATTGTAATAGCTACTTGGGAAGCTTAAGGCCCAAGCACATTCCAGGTAGAAAGATAAAACTTAAATGTTTTAGGCAATATGCAAGGCTGAAAAGTCAATGAGCTAAGCAATCGTGTTGAGAAATAAGATAAAGAACAACCAGTAAAATGCAACCAGAGTAGAAGAAATGTAATGAAGAGCAGATATAAACAGAACACAAAACACACGCATGCCATCTAAATGCTTGAAGATGTTCAACTTCCATGGGAAAAGGAGAGACAAAAAAAAATTCTAGCCACTGGCTAAGGGAGACTGCAAAGAAATTCTCTTGTTTTGTCCTGGTTCTAGGTCAAGGATAAGCCTCCTGTGGGACTCATAACCATAGGCCTTCCTTCACTTACATTATAGCAAGCACAGAAGCAGCAAATAAATAAGCATGAAAGAAGTTCCTAGTAGCAAGATCAATGGAGCACCTGGCAGAAGCAAAGGCAAAGCCTCAGCTTAGGGACATAATGGTACATGCATTGGGTCTACTCACTGTCACAAGAAAGGGCCGAAAAGCTGAGTCTAGTCACTCCTGTAGCCCTTGGAGTCCAAGTCCACCATCATTTATTATAGTACAACCTCTAAAAATGTGGTGCTAGAACCAACTGTGCCCACTGAATCAGGAACCCTGAAGGTGGAACCCAGCAATCCTTTTAACACGCTCTCTAGGTGATTCTGATGTAGTTGGCTCCAACACCTATTTCACATCCAAGAAATGTGTGCCCATTCTTCCACCCAAGGACCTCTTTAAGACACACATATTTGGCAATTTCAAAAAAGATTGAGAATTACAACTCTAGATTTTAATTTAATCTATGCCTACTAAACATTAACAACCAGAGTTTTATTTTTAAAGCATTGGAACATCTATAGTATCATTCTTTTAAGATTTTATGTGACAAGATAGTAGACTCTTTAAACAAGACGAGTTTCATCTAGAAAACAAAATCTTCTCACATGATTATTTATAATCTATTTATGTAATAATTAGCATAAGACTAAGAGATACAAATTGCCTTCTCATGAATAGAGCAGCCATTTACATAAATTATAATGCTAATAATCCTCTATTTCAGTCCAAAATTTGAGGGAGTATGCTGCATCTTTACTTGGCTAGAAAAAGCCACCACCTCTTAAATGCAATGAGTATTTATTCTGTTGTTTTGAATATGAATAATTTTGAAATTAGGACATCTTGCTTCAAACACAACTCAATATCTGGTCACCACTGATTCCCCACACGATGAGTTTTCTGTTCTGACCCTGAGTTGCCCACTGTGCTTATTTCAACTTCATGCGTGTCTAGAAGGGGAACAGATCTCATTAAAAATAAGAATATTTATTTCATACTGTATGACATTACGTTCTCTATTTCATATTATTGTTTAATCAGAAACTGTTGTATTCCCTAGCTTGCGTGTGTTAGGTTATAATAAAGATGGGAGGTCTTTTTGCTTCAACAGAACCTTAGGATACCTGGGGTCCTCTGCCTTGATACCAGTACTACAAACTGGGATTGTTGTCTCAGTTATGAACCTAGAACTTCCATGGGTTCTTTATTTTAAAATGACCAGTCTCTGTGACACAAGCTATGTCAGTAACTATTTACCACAAATAGACAACTAACAGGAACCTTTGTGGCTGCTCTGCCAAGCACGTCTTCCCTAATTTCAAGGTTTCAGACTAACGTAGTGATCAGAATGGCTTTTTGTAACCCCTGCTTCCATTCTTTCCTCTTAAACACAGGAGAACAGTCCTTCAGCACATGTGCAACAGATGTAGGGACAAAGCAATGATAAGGGAAATCTAGTGTGATACCACCAAGCCTTCTTTGGTGGTGACTCAGTTTCATCCTGGGTTCCTTCACTACACACCTCCTTTCCTTTAATACCACTCCCTCGGGTCCCTCAAATCTGTCTTCTAACCTCCAGACCCAAATGTCAGGCCTACTCTTCTAGACAGAAGTTGTTGGATCTGAGGTGTCTACGACAATTCTTGCCCCTGTCATTCTATATCAACAACAGAGGATGAGACATCATAGAGAAGATTCTGCCTCTATGACCACAATTGGATGCATCCTCTATGCATGGCCTTCACCCACATCAATATCTCTTTCATTTCCAACATCCTCATCAATATTTCAGTGGATCATGAATACTGACATAATTGTTACCATGGTTTCAAAATGCTAGCACTATTTCCCATGTGCTAAGAAATGGTGTAGTCTTTTAGAAAAAGAAAGTCAAGATGAGAAAACTTACAAATTTTTCTGTAGCTCTCACCACTTGTGAGGCCTGGGTAAGTGCTTAACTTGAATGCTATTCCTTACGTGTAAAATGGGAACACTACCTTCTTCTAATGGTGCTTGCCATAATTAAATGAAGTAAAATATGCAAAGACCTTTACACAGTAGAGGCTCCTAGTAGGTGCTCAACAAATGTCAGTAAGTTTTGTATACTGTGAGTACTCAATAAAGATAGAATAACTGAGTGAATGAACAATCTGTCCTTGGAGAACAAAGGGACATTCTGAGGGAACATTTCGTTGAGGCTAGACATCTAAACATTAAGTTGTTGTTAGTGGCCAAAACCCTTCTTCAAGTAAAATCTTATGCAGAAGGTCAACAAGGAAATGGAAAATGGAGTTGACTCCATTAAAGCAGGGTGGGGTTTCTGCGATCCTCTTGGATCTTGCTCAGTTCTGTTTGTCATTGCACACCAGGTCACTCTCGTCCTTGGACCTCAGAACACTATTTGAAAGCCACAGACCTGGGCTATTTATCAAAATGAAATGTTACGATATCCTTTAGGCTCCGCATATTTTTATTTCTTCTTCTTTCTCTTAATAATTTCAATGAATTCTTTATCATTATGTTTCCTAACTTGTATCGTTGTCATACATTGGAAAGCTCCCCTCACAAGTAAGTAAATTCGCATGATAATGCTTCAAGCTTTTTTAGTTTATTCTCCTGGAATTTACCAAGCATATAATCATGCTGGTTCCAAATTACAATTTTTTATTATCTCCTGACCAATATTTTTATCTCTTATTAATTTGACATTTTGTTGTATGCACCACAACTTCAAAAATAGTGTTAATGAAATTGTCTTAGTGTGTATCCTGGTTAGCTCTTAATTTTCTTTAGCTTTCTCTTAGACCAGTTATTCCTACTTTGTTGCTGAAGTCCCAAGGCCCAGAGATCCTGATTTAATTGGCCTGGAGAAGGTCCTAGGCATTAGTTTTTTTTAAAGTTCTCCATGGGTTTTTCTGTTCAGAGAGTAGGGACCCTCAGTTCCAGGTAATTTACCGTGGAATATGACATTGGCTGCATGTTTAATATAAATAATTCTTACTGTGTTTGGAAAGCTTTGTTGTTCTGAACTAAGGTTTTTTTGTTTTGTTTTGTTTTGATGCCAGGGATCAAACTCTGGTCCTTGTGCTTGCAAAGCAGGCGGCAGCACCGCTGAGCTAAATCCCTATCCCCGGCTAAGGTTTGTTTGCTTATTTTAGAAATCATGTTGCAATGATCTACCAAGATGATTGCATTATCAATTCTATCATCTGGAGGAAAATAGATGGGTCTGGAGGCCATGATGTTGAGTGAAATAAACCAGGTTCAGAAAGACAAATATTGTTATGTCCCCCCTAATGTATGCAAGCAAAAACAGATAACAAGAAAGTAGAGGGGAGACTATTACTAGACATGAGGAAGGGAAAATGTGGGGAAGAGAGGGGATGGATATGAAACGAAGGAAGCAGGGCGAGGGGGCTGATAAGGGAGAATAAAAGCAATCAATCACAGTACATTATGTGCATGTATAAATAACCAAAAGTAAACCCATTAATGTGTACAACCAATAAAAAGTAAAAAAGAAAAAGTAGAAAGCTGATTGTAAATAACTATGGAAGAAATTTAAATAATTAAAGAATTCTCTCCAATAATAATTCTGAGTCAGGAGTTATGAAAGCTATTTATGGCATTAAAAATAAATAAGTAAAAACTAACATAACACTGACATCAAAGAAGCGGTGGAAAGACCCAGGAGCTAGATAGCCTTGCTAGGGTCTATTTATCAAACACTTATTTCACTGCTACTAAGTGCCAGGAAAGGTTTTGAGATTTCACAAGTATTAATGCACATAATCTTCCTAGAACCCTACAGGAGAGGGATAACTATTACCCTTATTTTACAGAAGAGCAAGTTGAGGAAGCAAGTGCTAAGAAACTTGTTACCCGAGGTCTTACAGGCAGCAGTTGATGTTACAGAGAGGCACAAAAGAGTGCCCTGAAGTATGTCCTCTGGTGCCATAACCCCCAAATTCAAATCTGGGCTCTTCCATGTTCTCATTGTATGACCTTGGCAAGGTATTTAACCCTTTTGTGGCTTAGCTTCCTCAAATAGGACAGAGAATCCACAAAAGGAGGTGATTGTAAATGACAAGTATAAATACAAGCTAAACCAAATGACCAAATTGCATTAAACTAGCTTTTAAAAATGTGTAACTTTATCCAATAACAAATATGTGTGTGTGTGTGTGTGTGTGTGTGTGTATATATATATATATATACA
>NW_022900916.1:10834299-10838589 GCF_012274545.1 Fukomys damarensis
TATATATATATACGTATATATATACATATATATATACGTATATATATATATATACACGTATATATAGACCATATGATGCAATTTGTAGCTAAGTAATACTCTTTTGCGACATGCACTGTATTTTCTCTATCTCGTCATCTGTTGGTGGACACTTAGGCTGGCTCCATGTCTTGGCTACCGTGAATTGTGGCACCCTTGACAGGGTGTGCAGGTGTCTCCATAGCACGCTGACTCTAAGAGCCTTGGGTGGTATAACACGCAGTGACGTAGCTGGATCAAATGGTAGCTGTATTTACAGTTTTTTGAGAAACTGTCTACTGCTTTCTGTAGTAGCTGTACTAATTTACATTCCTAGCAGCAGTGTAGAAGTGTTCTTCTTCCCCCACATTTTTGTCCGCACTGATTGTGTTCTGTGCTCTTGAGGACAGCAATTCTGACTGGATGAGACAGAATCTCAGTGTAGTTTTGATTTGCATTTCCCTAATAGCTAAAGGTGTTAAATATTTTCGCAAACACTCTTTGGCAATTGGTACTTATTTTGAGAAGTCTCTGTTCAATTCATTTGCCCATCTATTGGTTGGGCTGTTTAATATTTTGATTTTTTTTAGTTTTTTATATTTTCCATATATTAATTCTCTGTTGGAAGAGTGGCTAGTGTAGGTTTTCAACATTTTATGAAATCAATTTTAGTTTTTTATTTTCTCAGAAACCATTGTCTATTCTACTGGCAGAGGTATGTAGATTCTTTTATGATGAAAAGCTCTGTACTATTATCCTCTTTCAGTTCTTTAGCTTTATTTATTTGAATTGTTTGAGTACAAAACACTAGTTGTGATTTTATTAACTTCATTTTAAATCCTCCTCCAATAAATTGGTCCTTGTATTTACCTCTTAGTACAATTAAAATAATTTCTATCATTTATGTCTATTTTCTCAGGTAGAATGCTTCATTTATCCAGTTTAATCCAATCATTTAAAATAATGGAAAGCACTACACACCACAAATTTTTGCCTGTATGCAGTTTGGGCCAATTCAATTATTTTTCAATTTGTATTGTTCCTAAATAATCTGCTTCTGGGGTGTTACCCAAGTCACAACATTCAATCAGTCTTTTTCTCATTTGCAATTGTTTCCTCTCTCTTTGTCCTTTGCTACTTTCTCCTCTGGGGCCTTTCCTCTAAACATGTAATCTCTTGACTCAGTTTTTCTTTCTCTGTGGCTATATGGGTACAGCAATTGTACATGATTGAAGCAAGGGAAGTAAGGTTAGATTTTCTTTAGTTTTTCTGATCCAGGTATAGGATGTAGGCTCACAACAATACAAAAGACAAATGTTATTTCTCCTGTATTGCTGTCATTTACCATAGCAGGAGAAGAAAGGAAAAGGAAGAGGAGGGAGAGGAAGAGAAGAAGAAAAATAAGGAGGAGGGGATGAAGGAAGAAGAAGGAGGAGGAGAGAAGAAAAGGAATAAGAAGGGGGAAGGAAAGGAAGCAAAAGGGGGAGGGAGGAAGAAAAAGAGAGGGAACAGAAGAAAGATGTGAGGAGGAAAGGAAGTAGGAATAAACAAGGTATATGCAGGAATTACACAAAGAAGAATGTCAGAAGACTTTAAAATTCTCCTTTTTCTAATTTCAAGTTTCATTTAGTACATAATAGAGTTTGCAGTACATAATAATTACATTCATGATGAAGAGTTGGTATGTATATATAACAAATCATTTTATCTTTATTAAGTGTATTGGTACATTTTAGGCATACAATACAGCTACATTCATCATTGGGATCTTGTACTTTTCCATGAACACATTCATTGTGGTGAGATGATACAAGCACATAATACATCTTAATTTTTTATGTCCCTTTCCCATCATCCCTCTCTCTTCCCTGCATCTCTTGGTCCCCTTTCCATTTGCAAAAGATCTCCCTCCCTGTTTCCTATCATCCATCTTCTACTTTGCTCTGTACTTTGGGTTTCTCATATAAGATAAATCATATGATATTTAAGCTTGTGTATCTGATTTACTTCACTTAATATTGTGGATTTGAGGAATATTCGTTTTCTCACAAATCATTTATCTTTCTTTATGGCAGATTAATACTGCTTTGAATGTAAACACCACATTTTCTTTATCCATTCATCTGTTGTTGGACATATATAGGCTGCTTCTAATATTTAGTTATTATGAATTGTGCTGCTATAAACATGGGTATGCATGTATCACTATAAACATGATGTCTTTACCACTTTGGAGAAGATACCTAGAAGGGGAACACTGGGTCGAATGAAATTTCTATTTTTAATCTTTTGAGCAATCTTCATACTGATTTCCACAGTGGTTGCACTAGTTTACATTCCCACCAACAAAACTATATAAAACAAATATTTAGGACATGAAACACCAAATCAGCACTAATACAACTGTAGTGGGGGACTTCAAAATCCCATTATCCCAAATAGACAGATCATCTAAAATAAAATCAATAATGAAATACTAGAACTGAACCAAGCTTTTGAACAAATGGACTTAATAGATGTCTACAGAGTATTCCACCCCACAAAATCAGAATATACATTCTTTTCAGCTGCACAAGAATCATTCTCCAAAATAGACCACATGCTAGCTCATAGAATATGTTTAAGTAAATGCAAAGGAATTGAAGTTATCCCATGTATATTATAAGACCATAGTGCAACTAAACTGGAAATCAATAGAATAAGAAACCGTAAGAACTTCAGAAACATGTGGAAATTGAATAACACTCTTCTGAACAACCAAGGGGTCACAGCAGAAATTGGACAGTTTTTACAATTTAATGACATTGCCAGTACAACATACAGGAACCCATGGGATATAATGAAAGCAGTTTTACATGGGAAATTCATAACAGTGAATGTCTACACTAGGAAAACAGAGCAAGCTCAAATAAACAACCTAATGGTGAATCTTAAGCTTCTAGAAAAAGCAGAGCAAGACAAACCCAAAAACAAAGGAGGAAATTATAAAGATCAGAGCAGAAATCAATGCAATGGAGACTAAGAGAACAATTCAAAAAATCAATTAATCAGAGTTGGTTTTTCAAAGTAATAAATAAAATTGATAAACCCTTAGCCAACCTTATCAAAAAAATGAAAGAAAAGGCTCAAATTCATGCAATTAGGAATGAAAATGGTGAAGTCACAAAAGATCCAGCAGAAATCCAGAGAATCATCAATACTTACTTTGAGAATCTGTACTCTAATAAAATGGAGAATACAGAACACATGGACAGATTTCTAGATACATATGAATTACCAAAGTTGAATGAAGAAGATATAAAAATTCTGAATACCCCAATTACAATCAGTGAAATTGGAAATGTTATTAAAAATTTACCAACAAAGCAAAGTCCAGGTCCTGATGGCTTCACTGCTCAATTCTACAAGACATTTAGAGAAGAACTACTGCCACTACCCTTTAAACTCTTCAATGAGGGCCGGGGATTTAGCTCAGTGGTTCGGTGGCCTGCCTTGCAAGTGCCAGGACCCGAGTTCAATCCCCGGTACCAAATAAATAAATACATAAAATAAACTCTTCAATGAAATTGAAAGCGAAGCAATACTTCCAAATTCATTCCTGGAAGCAAGTGTTACTTTGATTCCAAAACAAATCTTAATTCATTTTATTTTCCCTTCTCCACTTCTTTCCCCCCTTCCTCCATTTCTTGGTCCTTTTCTTATTTGCAAAACATTTATCTCCCTGTTTCCTATTAGCTATCTTTTATTGTGTTCTTTAATTTATTTATCTTTTCGGTTTAGCATATAAGAGAAAACATTTGATGTTTAAGCTTGTGTGTCGCATTTATTTCACTTAACATTATGGTCTCAAGGTGTGTCTATTTTCCTACAAATGACCCAAACTTACCCTTCTTTAGAGCACAGTAGTACTCCACTATGTAGAAGTACCACATTTTCTTTATCTATTCATTTGTTGATATATAGGCCACTTTCAGATGCAGCTCTTATGAGTTGTGCTGCTATAAACATGGGTGTGCATGTGTTAATGTAATACAACATCTCCAACGCAAAACCCAAAGATATGCCATATACAAGAAACATTTAACCTAAAAAATTCATAGGCCAAAATTTCAAGGGTTAAAAAAAAAATCCATGTAACAGGAGCCTGAAAACAAGGAGGAGTAACTCTCCTAATTTCCAGCCGAAAGTGACCAGGAAAGGCAAAGAAAGTCATTACATATTGGTTAAAGAAACAATTCAACAGAAAGAAATAACAATTTTGTATATATATAT
>NW_022900916.1:10839925-10874633 GCF_012274545.1 Fukomys damarensis
CTGAAGACCAGTGCATCCACTCCTTAAAATAAACACCCCTGAACAAAAAAGATCAGACAAATGCCAACATAGTTCTAGTGGGGAACCACAATACCCCACCATTACAAATAGATGAATCAACAGGACAAAAACAAATCAACAAAGAAATATGAGTTGAACCAGATCTCTGAGCAATAGATTTAATAGATATCTATAGAGTTTCCCACCTAATAACAACAGAGTACACATTCTTCTCAGCCACACATAAAATGTTATCCAAAATAGACGACCTACTAGTCCATGCTTAAGTAAACGCAAAAGAACTGAAATTATCCCATGCATATTATCATACCATAGTGCAATGAAATTAGAAACCAATAGCAAAATAAACCATAGAAACTATGCATACATGTGGAGGTTAAACAACACACTCTTGAATAATCAATGACTCACAGAAGAAATCAAGGGAGATATTTATAGACTCAAACTATAATGCCAGTACAATATGCCAGACGCTATGGGACACACTGAAAGCAGTTGTAGGAGGATTTATAGATGGAAATACAGCATCAGAAAAACAAAGAAACCTCAAATAAATAACTTAACTGATGCACCTCAAGGAGCCAGAAAAATAAGAACAGTCTAAATCCAAAGCTAGTGCAAGGAAGGAAATTATAAACATCAGAGAAGAAATTAATGAAATTGACACTAAAATTCATCTGAGAGATTACTGCTTGAATGTAAATGGAGAACTATTCTTTTTATTAATAGAAAATTTTAATATTTAAGACTGTCAATTCCCTAAATGAATATGTAAATTTGTTACAACCCTAATAAAATATTAATTGATTTTTAAAAAATCAGACCAGCTGGTTCTCAGATTTTGAACAAATATCAAAACTCAAGTTCAGCAAAAAAAAACAAAACAAAACAAAAAATAACCCTGCAAAAGAAGCATAATGAATTAGGAAGTGCTGCCAGATTATAAAATATACAGCAAATGTGATTAAGTTAGATAAATGAATCATGATATAGAACCCACAAATACATTCAAACACATATGCAAATTTAGTATATGACAAAGGTGACATTTCAAAGCAAATGCATTGTTCAAATGACAGTGATAGTATTCATAACATTATAATACTTTTTCATTAATGTTTTAGTTTTTTTTGTAATGCTAAACATTTTTAATTGGTATAAAACTTGTTATGAATTTTTACTTTTTAATATAAATGAATCTGAAGAGTCCTAGAAGACAGACACTGAAGAATCATTTTATATTCTGGATTGGGGCAAGGGCTTTTTAGTGTATAAGAACACTTTCTGCCAGACAATTTTTAATCACTTCACACTTGCTTATTCACGGGCTCCCTGCACTATGTCAGAATCCCGACTTTACAGATGAGAAACCAAAGAACAAAAGGACAAGCAAGGTAAGTTTGGCTCTTGGCCCCCTAGCTCAGAAGTGGCAGAGTGGTCCAAAGCCAGTTAGTTTTCCTGCAGAGCTTGCTATAAATTACCAGTTCCAGTAACTGATAAACTTCCTAGAGAAAACACAGAGGGAGCCAGGGGTTGGTCCTGACCCGCCTGCCTGGCTCAGTCCCTCCTTGGCTGTGCCACCCAGGCTGTCCCTGGCTATCCATGTGCACAAAGGAGTCATCCCTAGCACAGGTGTGAAATTTCATGGCATTACTGCATCACCTGGGAACAAACAGCAACATGGCCTTAGAGGCAGGCAGAAAGCTATGTCCATTTCCTGCAAGTGACAGCCCAGTGATGTGACATGTGACAGGCAGTTCTGTGGCATGGTAAAGTAGGACCTTGCCCAACAATAGAAAATTTAGCAGAAACAACCCAAGGGTTTTCCATGAAGACCAGGCAGGCTTATCAAACTTCTGCAAGCTGGTGACTCACATACTTTGTTTAAAACATACCTATAGTGCTGATGGTAGTAAACTACAACTTTGTGAGAGCTTTGTAGCACAGGACTCATTGTTATCAAGCCTCCATCTGAGCTATTTGTAGAAATACTTCAATTTGTTCCTCACTGCTTACCCCAAATTATTTTCCAGGCAGAAGTAAAGTTTTTTAAATAAATCAATCTACATATTCCTAGAAGAATACATAGGGGAACTATTTTTACCATGCAGAATAAGAAAGATATTTCTAAGAAGAGGACACGAAGCTCAAATATTATGAAAAATCTAGGGAACTAACAGATTCAGCATATATCTTCCTTGGGAGACAAGTTAAAATAGTAATAGTAATAATAACAGTAAGAGCTAAAATTTACTAAGGGATTTGATATGCTGAAAAGATTATCTGTCTGTCTATATGTCCAGCTACCTATCTATCTCAGGTATCTGAAATCATTTACTCCTCACAATTAAATGAAGCAGCTTTGAGTATGGGAAAGCCGAAGCACAAAAGATTAAAAACTTGTCCAAGATCACATTTCTATAAATGAAGAAGCTGAGACTCGTACCCTAAGATTCTATCAACATCAGCTTAAACTACCACAGTGCCTCACACATACACTCACACACACACGCACAGGGACGGAATGATAGAAATGATATGGGTGCTGGTGGATGTGTCTGTTAATTTGACTGTGGTGATCAGTATACAGTGGATATGTGTATCAAATTACTATGTTTTACACCTTGACTAAATACTATTTTATCAATTATGTATTTTAAATGTTAAAAATTAACCACCAAGCTTGACAGCATTCTTATAAATTGAAAATGTTTACACCTGCTACATTCATTAGGATTAGGTTCAGCTGTACAACACAGAAAAGAAAATAACTACGACCTAAACGCGATAGAAGTTCATTTTTCTCCAAATATCTAGAGGTGTGTAGTTCAAGACTGGTAGCACAGTTTTCACTCTGTGAAATTCTCAGCAACCTGGCTCCCTCCAGCTCACAACTCACCATGCAAATGGTGTGGTCCTGGGCAGCCAGTGAACCTCAGGAAGGAGTAAACCATGAGGGGTAAATAGCCCAAGTCAGCCGACCTCAGAGAAGCTCCTTAGAAGCCGTCACCTGACACTTCCTCTGACATCACTTTGGCCAAAGGGAGGCTGGGAAATGTAGTCTTAATTCTGAGCAGTTTTTTCAGTGAGGGAGCACTGCATACCCTGGCAGAGCAGGAGAACAGATATCAAGGGGATGCTTAGGTAGCTCTTTTCTTCCTATTGATACTGAGATTGCATTTCTAGGAAAGTTTCCAACAGATGTATGGCATATTTGTGACATATTAGACGGATTAGTCTCTTCTTACCTAAATAAGTTTTCAACCCAGTTCTGTCTGTCCTTTGCCTTGCAGACAGACTTCCATGGAGTGCGTCATTTTGGCCTCTTCCTCCTCCGGCTTCCACTGGTATCAGTGATGGAGAAGCAAATCAGAAAGGGAGAGAAGACTGACGGCTATGATTTTGAAAGTGGTCTCCTTTCCCACTCTATGGCCACAGCTCCCCACAGGTGGCCTCTCTCTATTGGCTGTTGTCTCGCCAGCTTCTAGTAGCACTGTTCCCGCCTCTGTGCCTTTGTACCGAGGGCTGGAGAAGTCTTCTCAGTGTCACTAGTTCCTGAGGGCTTCACTTTTTCATTGGTTACATTAATCCTGCCAGCACCTGTGTAAACAGCCCCTCCGATATTAAAATCTTAAGTCTTGGATGTACCATCTGCTTCTACTGAACTCAGGCTGGTTGCATACGTACAGGGATTTTCACTTCAGTGTGGCTTGAAATAGCAATAGATTAAAAAGAAATTAAATATTCATCAGTAGGGAACTGGCTAAATAAATGTCATGGAGTTACAGTACGTATACTATGCAGTAATTTTAAAAATAATGTCTCACTGTGTCTCATTTAAAAATTTAAGAGAATAGCTCTCATGGGTTCTTACCACAATAAATAGTAATATGTTTCTATGAACTAAAATAGAAAACTCTTGATAGGATGGTACCAATTATGTTTAAAAATATAAATATAGCCTTGCAAGCTGAAGGACCTCAGTTCAATCCCCTGTACCAAAAAAAAAAAAAAATCAAAAAGGGGCCCCCTTTAGCTCAGTTGTTCTGCCACCTGCCTCACAAGCTGAAGGACCCGAGTTCACTCCCTGGTACCAAAATATATATATAGATAGATAGATAGATAGATAGATAGATAGATAGATATAGATATATATTAAATTTCAACCTAGATACATATGCATATATGTGTACATGTATCTATGTTGCTTCTACATTCATCTCATGGGTATCTTCCCCTTCTCCTCCTCTGTCTGCTAACTATCTATCTATCTACCTATCTACCTACCTACCTTCTATCTATTTACCATGTAGAATGTGTTTGTGAACTTAGGGTTTTATTGGGGAAAAAACTGATGACAATGGTTACCTTGAGAAAGCATGCTGGAGGACCAGGGTATGAGACAGATTGATTTCCATCAAATAATAATTTGAACTGTATGAATTTTTACCGTGTATATAGTACCTTTGAAGAACTAGTTAGAGAAAAGAGCATTTTCCTTAGGACATACACAAAGAAACACGGGAATAAGATGATGGATTTGGGATTCCGTTCCTCTAACTGGAATTCCAGACTCCTCCCCACTCTACCCTCCCATGTGTCTCCTCCCATGGTACAGCACTTCACCCCCTGGTCCTTACTTACTGTGGTCTCCCAGTGCATGGCCAGCAGTTCCAAGCCATGAGTGGCTCAGCCTCTGCCAGAGGAGTGGCAGGGGTGGAGGCTCTTTAAGGTGAACATGGAACAAGGCAAAGAAAATATTTCCCAGGTTAAAATGGCATAGGAGCCTTATTAGAATTACTCCAGGGGAAAGTTTCCGTTTTTCAACTACTGCTTTGATGGCTGCTGGTGATTGGTCAAGCTGAAGTTTCACATGTGTTCTGATGCTGGGTTGCATTTTAGTTGCTTATGCAGGAACTCAAAGTGCTGGAACCACCACAGTGTAATCACCTCCCAGAGATCTGTTTTAACACTTTCAAGGTCCAGCCACTTGGTAAACTAAACTGCTTTTCAGGTTACTCCAAGAGCTTACTGTCTCAATTATGGCTTTAGGAATACAGTGAATTCTTCAAGGATTGGCCTCAAAGACCTTCTAGTTGAATTCAAAAGCATCAAATCTTTAGCTATGGCTTCTGTCTTTGTATCTTCTCCCTTTATGTACTAAGTGAGCATCAGTTAATGGAACACTTGTTCTTTCCAAAACTGTTGGAGATACTAGAAATTAGGAAAATGAACAATTTCTGTTCTCAGAGAGATGAAGCCCTATGGAGAGACAGAAAAGTATAGGAGGTGTCAACAGAAGTGACTGTAGGAATTTTAGAGTTGGGAAAAAGAGGGCATGGCTAATTGTAATCAGGAGTTATACTGGGTGAGTGCCAGGATTTCCTGAGAGATTAGAGATGGGATGGTGGCAATAAAAGGTCAATGGCAAATGGCAGTGTCCTAAACTGACAAATGAAACAACATCGCATTTAAACCTGTAACTTGAAGCATGGCAAGTAATGTAACTTAGCACTGTTATTTAGAGATTAAAATGGAGAGTCAACCTGATGAGGGTCACTGCTGTCTTCATCTCTGAGAAAATCAAAGGGGAAAGATGGGGACAGAGGTTGTACGGCAAAGGTCTCTCCCATTAAACCAGAACAGCCAGTTTTTGGCTAGGCAGTGATGTGATCAGTTACGCATGTTAGAGAGATCATTCTAGAAAGAGTATGGGTGTTAGGTCAATTAAGAGACCGTCGCACTGACATTTAGCAGGGACTAAGGAAGGAGAGACACACAAGAAATGTTGGTGCAGCAGAATCAACAAAAGTTAATTACTAGTTGGATGGAGGTGGGGAAACAGGAGGAATTAAAGAAAACTCCTACCTTTCCGGTGACAAAACACATTAGTTATATCATGTACTAGAATAAAGACTTGAAAAAAAGAGAGTTCGGGAAAACTGTGTTGAATTTGAGGTTATTCATGGCATGGATTCAACTGCATGCTTTTATTTATGTCTGCTTCTTATACCCTCTCCCTTCTCTGCCCTCCAATCCCTATTTCCTTCCCACCACAGCTTTGCCTGGCTAATACCTCACCCCTTTTTTCAGCAATTGCTGGTACTTTTTTCTGTCTCATCTATGACACCACCTGGCTTCAAAAGTAGGTCACATCAGGGCTTTTGGCTCAGGGACAATGAGAGGCTCTGAACATGCTGTAACTGAAAGAACCTGTGATAACATCTTCTATAGAGACTCTTAAGAGTAAAAAGGCCCAACAAGAAGATTATAGCAAAAATCTTTCTTTTCATCCTTAACCCATCCTCCTCTTTCTGTGCTCTAGTAAAATGTACAAATTTAACACATTTTCATTATCTTGGCATAGTGCTATAAAAATATCTTACATTGTGCACTACATTTGTATTTATAAAATTCTTCCAGATGTATGAACTCTTTTTATCTTCAAATCAAAGTCCATAGGAAGGAGCCTAATTCACCCAGTTCCCACTGGCCTCATTTCAGGCTTGGGGCCCAGTTCACCCCGGTGTAGAGTGGAATAGCATTTCTGTTACCCAGGCGGGGAGAGGACCTCTCCTCCTCGCAGAGCTGCTGAGCCTGGTTCCCAATGTCATTAGGTGAGCCTGACGTTGACAGATGTGTAAACAAGGTGGATAGAGCATTCCAGGCAGAGCGACAGCCGGTGTGAAAGCAAAGGAGGGGGGAACTGTAAGAAGTTTAAGTTAACTCACCTCTTCCCCATATCAACAGCCAGTGTGACAGAGCAAACACCCGCCAGTTACACATCAAGGCCACGGACCTTCAAGCACACAGACTATTGCCACAGCTTCCTTCTCTGCAGGCCTCCATCATTTCCCAACTCCTCTGTCTCTCGTCCAATCATCCTGCTCCCTCCCTCTAAATCTGGTGCTTCACTTGACTTCAGGAGTTGATGTCCTCCTGAGAGTCCTCTTTCTCCTCTTCTGTGAGTTTCCCCCACCAGTTTCCTTTGTTGGTCCCTCTGCATCTGCCAAAACTTTAGCAGCTGGAGCTCCCAGAGCCCAGACCGTGCATTTCTTCTTTTCCACATCTACCACTCTCACTGTCTAGGGAGTCTCATCCAATCTCAAACCCAATTTTCTTTAAATACCAAATAAACCACAGATGACTCCCTATTGAGCCCCATTCCCTGAACTCCAGCCTCCTGTAGCCAAGTACTTACTCAAGATGGAGCTTGAACATCTCAAAATCTTGTGCTTAAAACCAACTCCTAATATTTTTTCTTAAAACCCACTCTTCCTTTGAACTCTAGCAGCAAATGGAAATTACCTCCATCTTATGGTTCAGGCGAAAACCTTGATGTCTGTTGGGCATGGTGGTGCGTACCTGTAGTTTCAGCACTAAGGAGGCAGAGGAAGGAGGAACAAAGTGAGTTCAAGGCCAGCCTGGACTACATAGCAAGACCTTATCTCAAAAACACAAAGACAGAAGCAAAACTTGTTGTCCCTCTTGATTTTCTTTTTTCTCTTCTCGTACCCCATAGTCAGTTCACCAGTAAATCCTATTACCCACCCCCGCTTTAAGCTATATACAGAGTCATAGTCCTTCTTCCCATCTCTACCACTTCCATCCTGATCTAAACTGTGAACCTCTCTGGATTATTTTTTTTTAAAAACCCTCCTTATCTGTCTCTTTGCTGATGCTCTCCCACACCCCAATTCCATTTTTGTCTCCAGACAGTAATCTGGATGATTCCCTAGATCAGGACATGCAACTGATCTTCTACCTCATCTAGAGTAACAGCCAAGATTTTTTCAATAATGTGCGTGTCTTACATGACCTGCCCATCCACAATCTCAGTGATTAATGACACAATTGAGTGAACAGAAGGTAAAGGAGAGGGCCCTGGGGTGACGGTGATGGTACACACTTTTTAGTCATGATAAGCAGTTCAGACTTTGTCTGAATACAATAGACAGTCATCAGAGTTTAAGGATTTTAGTGAGATAACTTTCTCCAATGAATTATATTTTTAGACTCCAAACCATGAACTCTCTATATAAATCTTGCCTTCATTTCTCCACTAAACTTTCATTTACACCCAGAAATCTAGCCACAGAAAACCTGACGCTCCTTTAATGTGCCACATGCGTAAACTTCCATGCTTCTCCCCCTCTCTTTGTCTTCTGGATGGAATGCCCTGCCTTATTTAAGTCCCATCTTGTCTGTGGAGCCCTCTGTGACCACCTAGACACAGTTACATGTTTCTTCTTTGGGTTTCCAGGGTACATTTTATGCACTTCTAGAATATCACATCAGATTCTTTTTTTTTTTTTTTTTTAACACATTGACAGGTCCCTTGGAGGATAAGGTCCATCATACTTTTTCAATGGTCCCCTGCACTCTTCCAACACAGGGTCTTCAACCCAGTATATGCTCCATGCATGTTTTTAAGTGAGAAGGAGCCATTCAAATAGAATTAGCAGAAGCAAATGTGCAAAGGAATCCAGGAGAGTGAGGCATCATCAAAACCAAACAAGCAAAACATCACGTGGTACTGGATAAATATGTATAATATTTAAATTTTTATGATCAGTTTAAAAATACATTTAATTTAAATTTTTTAAAAAGAGGGAATTTTCAAGAACTAAGAACAATCAGCACTTCACAGGCTTACATAAGTGCCATTGTTTTTAACAAATAGGAGAGATTTAAAGGTGCAATAGTCCAAGTCCAGCAGCATAGAACACAAATCACTCTACACTTAAAGCAGCAAGTGATTTAATATGGGTAATTAGGTGTTCACAGGATTAATAGATTTAAGGCTGAGGTTCCCAAGCCTCAGAATAACACCATAGAGCCATCCTGCCTGCAGAACCCCAGGCTCTGCCACAAAGGAGCATTGGGAACAAGACGGCCACCACTGGAACCACTGGCTCCAGAGCTACTATACCTGCTGGACCTGCAGCAGCCCAAAATAGATGTCCTGATACCTATGACTGGCCCTAGAATCTCTGCTAATGTTGCCCTGGAGAAACATCTATGCCCACTATCGCTGTTGACAATTTCCTTCAAACTTAGTGAATTAAAATGACAGCCGTTTATTCTTTCAATTCTGTAGGTCAGAAGTCCAAGAAGACTCAGCTGGCTTCGATGCTTACGGCCTCCCCAGGCCAAGTGTTGGCAAGAGGTCCTCTTCTGGAGAAGAATCCACTTCCACTCTCTTTCAGGTTTGGCAGAATTTAGTCCCTTGTCACTGTCAAGCTGTAGTCTTTGTTTCCTAGCAGTGCCAGGAGTCACTGGCAACTTCTAGAAGACACTTACAGTCCCTTTGTAAGCCTTGAGGTGCTCTCCCACTGCAGCTGACTGCAGAGCTCACAGGCTGAGTCCACTCAAATCCCCAGCGCTGACTCATTTGACCTCCTCATAGCCTCCAGCCAGAGCAAGCACCCTGCTTTTCAGTGGGCTGGTGAGATGAGATTAGCACCCCCCCCATCATCTCTCTAGTTTAAAATCAGCTTTGCCACATAATAACATAATCACTGAAGTGGCATTGCTTTATATTGATGCACTTGGGGGTTGGGATGTGGAACTTTGGAGGCAGTTTTTAGAATTCTGCATACCACATTATTTGCCAGAAAAAGTAGTATAACCAACAAAGTGCTGTCAGAGAAATAGGACCAATAGGGAAAGATATTTGTTAAAAGGAGTTGGCTCCCATGATCACAGAGGCTGACAAGCTCCAAGACTTGCATTGTGAGTGGACAGACTGGAGATTCAGGAGAGCAAAAGGCATGGCTCCAGTCTGAAGCACAGCAGGGTTGAAAGCAGGAGCTACTGGTGTTTCAGCCTGAGTCTAAGGACAGGAAGGAAATTGGTGTCCCAGTTCGAAGGCAGTCAGGCAGGAGGAATTCTCTCTTACTCTGGGGAGGGTCAGCCTTTTTGTTCTAATCAGGCTTTCCACTAATGCAATAAGGTCTAGCTGTGCCAAGTAGGGTAATCTACTCTACTGTTCACCCATTAAAATGTTCACATCATCCAAAAACACTCTTACCGGAGCAACCAAAATAATGCTGGACTAAACATCTGGGTGCATAAAATTGACCATCACACCTCCTAAACCTCAGGCAAGTATATCAAGATAAACTGAACCTCGGTTTCATCCAGAGCCTTAGGAACAAGGTAGTCAGAAGTTCCAGGAAATGTATTGCAATGGTGTCATTCACACTTGATCTTAGCCAAAAAGAAGAGAAGTGATGCAACAGTGTCTTTCAAATATTTTGACCTCACACCCAGTTTGAGCCCACATGTCTAACATGAATATACAAAACAAAGTTTTAATGAAACATTACACTTACTAAATGTAATATCTGATATTTTCTTTGTGGATCTATTTCTTTTATAAAAAGTGTTTGCTTTTATTGAGGTATGATTGACTAATAGGAACTGTATATATTTACAGTGTATAGTTTGATGTTTTGATATGTATGCTTTGATATATATTGTGAGATGGACTCTAATTCATTTTAAACTATGCTAATCTTGATCCACTAAGTGGTCTCATGACCTTCCAAAACACATGGCATCATTAAGAAAGTGGACTGATTTTGAGAGTTGATCTACAAGTACAATTGCAAGTTACTTTTGGAAAGCAAATTTTCTTCATTTATATAGCTTACTATCTCTCTTTTTCAATGAGACAAATACCACCAAGCCAGGCCTGGTGATGCAGACCTATAATTCCAGCACTTGGGAGGTTGAGGCAAGAGAATCACGGATTTAAGGTCAGCCTGCACTACGCAGGAAGGTCCAGGCCAGCTCGGACTACAGAGTGACACCTTGTCTCAAGAGAGAAAAAGAGGAGAGACGCAAGAAGGGAGAGGAGAGAGAGGAAAAGGGAGAGAGAGGAGAATAGAGAGGAAAGAAGAGAAAGAGGAGCGGGGGGGATAGAGAGGGACTGAGGGACTGATTGTTGGTTAAGTGACAAAACTCAAAGACACCCAAAGAAGAGAACCTGGGTGAAAATTGAGTCTTAAGCATATTGGTTTTTTTTTTTTTTTGGTCTAAATGATTATTTAGATATCATTCAGAGATAGGGTGAATTGTAGTAGAAAAAAAAAAACTACACAAGGCATTGAGTAGGTGTCTCTTGTAGTTCTGACTGTGCTACAATTACCTGTGTGCCCTGGGGGAACTCCCTTCACCTCTACAGACTTCAGCTTCTCAACTGGAAAGTGGAACAAGAATCTGGAGGTGAGAGCTCACTGCCAAGTTAAACAACATGATTCATGTGAAGTTTTTTATTTTTGGTACTGGGGATCAAACTCGGGTTCTTGCACTTGCAAGGCAGGTGGCAGAACCACTGAGCTAAATCCCTCGCCCATGAGAAGTTTTACACAGTGTCTGATGCTAATTACATATCAGCTTCTGTGTGTTATTTCTTTTAAAGGCATTTACAAATTTTTACTGGAAGAATATCTTAAATACAAAAAGATGAATGCAGCTGTGGACTGTCATATAAAAGCCAGAGGATCCCCTCATTGATTCGCTTACTTCTGGTCCTCAGACCACCTCAGCCCTCAGCTCCCCTCTACTTAAAGAACTGAAGTAAGAAGATGTGAAAATTCACCACTTAGGTACCTGACCTCAGGAACATTAGTTAGCACTTCCTAACTATTAAAATTAGAATAATAATAGCTATTACTTACTGAGTAATTGAACTGTGCTGCCAGGTACTACACTAAGCCCTTTGCACATACTGTCATTTAATCCCCATCACCCTTGTAATCTCCATTTTACCGAAGAGGCAACTAAGTCTCACAGAGGTTCAATAACTTGTCTAAGACTGCATACAACTCAAGTGGCAAGGCCGAAATGGGCACCAACTCTAATTCCATGCCAAAGTGCAAGTTCTTACCTACTGGATTATTCTCCCCTCTCATCTGCAGATACAGTATAAGGGTTCTGTGAGCTAAGTATTAAATAGTGTGGCATGCCAATACTGTCACTAAGTTCATCTTCCCTCATCCACTTACAGCTTCACATTAACTGAATCCTCCCTCCCTATAACAACACAGCTTTTTCCAAATTTCTCCCAGCAAAGGCTGCTTACTTGCACATAACTTACTGTCTATTCTTCTTTTAAAGGGGGAGATTCATCTAGAATTCTATTGTCATATCTACACCAAGGCCCTGGAATTTGAATGACTTAAAGCAACTTCTGTGAGCCTCAGGAAGTGATTGTTTTTATGCCTCCAACTGCCCATCCTTACCCCTGTCATCTCTTTCTAGTTGTGAAAACCACCCACCTCTTCTCACTGAACACTTGACTCCCTGTCATTCACCTCCCAGGTTCCTGTCATTATCTAGATAACTTCAACACCACACTTAGTATGCTCTAGCTAACACTTGAGTCTTGCACTTCTTAGACTTCCTTGGGCCTTGGCCCACTTCAGAAACCTGCCTCGGACTTCTGGTGGGCCAGAAAGAAAAAAAGCCCACTGTAGCTTGTCTCTCTCACTCACTGCAACTAAAAACTTGTCATAATGCAAAAATCAACTACCTGACAAGCTTAAAAATGAACATTAGTGAATAAAGGAAGGAAAATAAAACCTGAAGAAGGATCCTGATGTGCAAAAAAATTTATATGTTTCCCCAAGAGAAAATCCATATTCATGGCCTCAAGAATGAAGTAAAGATGCCCAGTGGCTCAAAGAGTGTGTGGAGGATCCCGTTAGTTTTCTATTATTTGAGCTGCTTCATCCTCAGGAAAGTGAGCTAGCAGAATAGTGCGACAACAATGCAGTTGGAACTCAAAAAGAAATCCTAGTTTTCTAGGTAAAAGCAGTGAATATTGGGCCTTTTAAATGTGGAATGTCAGGGAGAATAGAAAAAAAAAAGAAAATTAAAGGAGGGAATCCACAATTCTGTGTATGAACCTGCACAAATCCTAGTATCTTTCCTGAGAACACTCAGGATATGAACACAAACCAGAACAGGAAAGACCTACAGGTTGAAAAGAAAATAGAAAACCGTCTTTACTGACAAGTAACGTGATCATCCATGTTAAAAAAAATCTTCCTTATCCCTGTCAAAAAAGTTGCTAGAACTAATACAATAAGGTTAATAAAGTCAGAGGACACAAGGCCAATATAAAAAGTCAGATTTATTTCTCTATACTAGCAGTAAACAATTAAAATTTGAAAAAAATTTAAAGGCACATGTCTTAGTCACTTTTCTCATTGCTGAGACACAATACGCAAAATCCAAAGTTAAAGGAGGAAAAGTTTATTTTGAGTCAGAGTTTGAAGAGGTTTCAGTATAAAATTCGCTAGCTCTAAGGCAGAATGGCATGGAAGAAAGGCAAGGAAGAGGAGAAACAGTCTATGGCATGCAAGGGCAGGCAGAAGGCAGCAAAACATTGAAGTAGCAAAGCACCAGCAGTAGCAACAGACTCTCTCTTTTATCCCTTCCAGGCTACCTGCCCTTTGGGTGGTGCCACCCACACCCAGGATGGGCCTTCACCTTAGCCACACCCAGAACTAAACCAAACCCATCAGTGGACTAATTTAGTAGTCACACACTCTTAATCCTAGCATCACATGCTTAATCCCAGTATCACCCAGCCTTGATCCAGCCACCACCGAAAAATGCCACCTATGACTACCCGAGGCTTTGGGTAAACATCCGGATACAAGCTCTCATAGCACAATTTTTAAAAATACCCAAACCTGAAAATTTTAGATGAAAATCTGACAAAACATGTAAGATCTGTATGCTCAAACCTACAGAAGACTGCTAAATTGAAGGAAAAAAAACCTAAATAAATGGAGAGGTAGAAGACTCAAAATTATTAAAATATCAGTTTTCTCCAAATTGACCTATAGATGCAACACAACTCTGATCAAACTACCAGAATTATTTTTTATAGACACCAAAAACCTGATTTTAAAATGTACATGGAAAGACAAAGGAACTAGAATAGTCAAAACAGTTTTGAAAAGAATGAAGTTGAAAAATATACAAAACCAAATTGTAAAATTATAAAGTTATAGCAATCAAGTCTTTGTACCACTGAGTAAAACATATTTGAAATCAATAAGCCATAGAAAAAGGGTCCATAATTTAATCCTGTATACAAATAGTCAATCATTTCTGGCAAAAGTGTAGAGCATTGAATTCAATAAAAAAAGGATACTCTTTCCAAGAAATGTTACTAAAACAATTAAATATCTGAAAACAAAAATAATAAAATTTGACCTAAATTCACACTGATAATAAAATTAACTAATGTGGATCATATATGTAAATGTAAGGCATAAAACAAAAACTATAAAACATTTGGGGAAATATATCAGAAAAAGTCTTCAGAAACTGGAGCCAGGAAAAGCATATGTAGACATAACCCAGAAAGGCTTGATCTATGTATGCACTATTAAAAATAGTGAACTGGAGTACAACAAAATTTAAAGCTTCTGCTCTCTGATAATCACTACTAAGAAAATGAAAAGATAAGGCACAAACTGGGAAGAGATATTTACAGAATTTACAGATATTTACAGAATCGTATATCTGATAAAAGATTTGTATCTAGAATAAGATATCTTAGGAACTGTCTAAAATCACTGGACAAAAAAGAACCCCAACATAAAATGTACAGGAATTGAATAGGTATATCGCCAAAGAAAAGGTATAAATGGCAAGTAAGTACATGAAAATTAACAGCATTAGTAATTAAAGGAATGCAAATCAAAACCACAAGAATGGTTACAATAAAAAAGAAGATCATTATAAGCGTTGACAAAAACACAGAGTAATTGGAAGCTTCATACACTTCTGGTAAAAATTATAACACAATGTAATAATTTTGGAAAACAGTATGGTATTTCTTCAAAATGCTCAATATAAAGTTACCCTATGACTCAGCAATTCCAATTTGTTGCATGCATATATCCAGGAGAAATGAAAACTTATATCCACACAAAAACTTGTTCATATTGACATTATTCAGAATAACCAAAAAATGGAAACACTCCAAATATCTATCATTGATGAATAGCTAAAACCCAGTACATCCATAAAATGAAATATTACTTGGCAATAAAAAGGAATAAGGTGCTGACACATTACAACACAAACAAACCTTGACATCTTTATGCTAAAGGGAAGATGTCAGACACAAAGGACCACATGTTACATGATTCCACTTATATGAAATATGCAAAATATGAAAATCTATCGACAGAAAGTAGATTAATGATAGCTAGGGCTGGGAGGAGAAGCGGATGGGGAATGACTGCTATGGGTGCAGATTTCCTTCTGGGGTGATAAACTGACTTGAAATTACATAGACGTGACTATTGCGCAACACTTTAAATGTACCAAGTGCTACTGAATAATGGCTACTTTTATGGTTTGTGAGTTTTATCTCAATCTATTTTTTCTAAAGTGTGGAATTTGAGGGCAATCATTTGAATCACATCTTCTTCACCAGTTTGCTTTTCTTTTGGGTGACAGTTCCCAAATACGGAAGAGTCTATGCCCTGACCACTGTTGGTTTCACTGCTGCAAACCTTTGCTGCTCACCTAAACTATCACCACATTCCTCTTCCCTTCATTTTTAACAAATCATATTTCCTTTAGAACAAGGAGCAAATATAACTGTCAGTTATCTGACACATTGGACGTGTGCATTAAATACGTACTAGATGGATGAACAGATCGGTGAGCGCTTTCCCACACTGCACTACTGCCAGTATCGATCCCTGCATCCTTTGATCCCTTCCTCCTACTCAATATTCACTCAATGCTCCTCCTTTCCAAGCTAGTCTTCCGGTCCCCCTCCGTGGCTTCTTACGAGCTCCAAGCTCCTTAGCAGGACATTTCTAGTCTCACTTTCTGTGATTCTTTTCACCAGGACTGTTTTCCATTCATCCTCATCTCTTCCTGCCCTTTCTCCTCCCTAACTTGGGAAATTCACTTATCCCTCATGTACCTACCTTTATGTGCTAAAAACCTTTCTAAATCCCTCCAGTTAAGGATTTCACAATAATTGTCTTCAGATTTGACAATAATTGGAAACTTGTCAGGGACTTTGGAATTGACAGATTCAGTGCATATGTCAAACTGAAGCAGAAAGAAGGGTAAATTATAAAACAGTATTTAGATTTTGCTTCTTTTCCATTCCATTCTCTTGTGAGTGGTCAGTGGAATCTTCCAAAGCCTATAGAGCATGCATGTCTCAGCAGATTGAATGCAAAAGCAAATATGAGAATCCAGCTGTGTTTTATTAAGCCAGGCATTAAAGAGATTGTCAAGAAATATGAAACAATGCTCATCTTCTCATTAATTTTTTTCCATTTTGGAAAATATTCATTTTTCCCTAAAAGGTTATTTGTGTTAATACGTAATGACTACATTATTGCTATTTTTAAGTGATTAATTTTCATTTTACAATTTTTTGAAATTTCTTAGTTTTAACTTCTAGAGCAATAAATGTTCGTGGATAAGAAGCATGTTAGTCAAAGCAATTTGGGGGTCCTCAATAATTATAAAAAGGGGTCCTGAGGTCAGACTGACAACTGCTGTATTCCACGATTGTTACAGAGCTGAGAGCCTGCCTGAGGTCAGAAATCACATGTTCACAGTGGAGCTGCAACTTAGCTTCTTCACCAGCATTTAGGGGCTTGGGACAGGAGGTGGGACAAAGAAAATGTGCTGGTCAGTGAATTCAATTCTGGGGCTTAGCACAGTTGCTGTAGTTAGAATAGGTCAGGCTATCCTGTCCCTCTGGGTAAGGAGCACAAAGCTGTCACCTTAATAATCTTCATATTTTCCAAGAATTGGGAAGATTATGAGGTTTCTTAATCCTGAACTTCCTGTTCCTTCACAAATCCTTTTGGGATTAATTTAATCTGGCTAAGTACACAATTTAAGTAGCTTTTCCAGCTTCGCGTTATCTCGCTGTTATAGTCAGTGACATAAATAGAAACCAACTATTTGATGTCATGATTTGATCTGTCTTTGAGTAAACAAAGACAGGGTCACTTTCAAGAATGGAGCATGCTGAGAAGGGCACACTGATCACTCTCACCAAATTACAAGTTTCTACATGGCTCGGATGTGCAATAAAGCTCTCCTCATGAAGATGAGCTGTTCGCTATGGTGGTGGTGACAGTGATGTTGAATTGTTGATTCACCCAACAAATACTCCGAGCATGTAGAAGAAAACCACAAGCACAGTGTTACTGAGGATCCAGCAGCAAATGGAAGAGGCTAAAATCCCTGCGTGAAACCAACAAGAAATGCAAATTGTGATATATAGTATGAAAATTGTCACAATTAAAATGGAATCGTTTATGTAAAACCTTACTAACATTGACTTGGAATACCAGGAAGTAGGGGAAAGGAGTCTTTATGCATCTCTGCCTGATAATGGGGACAATCACAAAAACTCTGTCAAAACAACAGCCTTTCAGTTAAGGACACTTCTACGAAGACAGCTCAGCATCAGCTAGTCTTTACCATAACTGCGGGAGTAGACTTACTAAACCACTTTACAGGATAAGAAAATGAGGACCAATCCTTACCTTTCCCCCTTGACAGCCAGAGGTGGTGTGGTTTCCCTGGCTGCCTGAGGGTGACCCAGGACTGTAAGATCCAGTATCTTTCCACCACCTCTGTGAGGCTCACTCCTTTCTCCCTTACAGAAGCCATGGCTCGGCCAGCAGCCACAATGCACCTGCTTCTGGTCTACTTGGGTACTCCTGTCACCTCAATGAGGATCCATGAAGGATGACACCCAGCAATGCAATGATCAGGGACAGCAGTGTCTGCCAACATCAGCCCCAAAGTTTGCAAATGCTGCTGGGCCATGATCAGTGCTGCAAATGCTTGCCTGCAAGCTTCAGCAGTCACACCCTGTCATTTCAGGTAGCAAGCCATTTCCACAAAAATGGCAGTGACTTCTTCCCACAGTTCAGGTGAGCTGTTACCATGACAGCTGAGGATGTGCTAGATACCTCACGGCATCTCCAGGAGCTCTTTGCCTTGACTGAATCTCGCTTCAGATACTGACCTATCCCAGATGACTGCATTCCCTCTGCAACCACTTGAAAGTCCCAAAATAGGGCCACAAGATGCAGGGGACTATACATGTAAGGCCCAGTCTGTCTCTGTATAAGCAGCATAACCTCACACTCTTCTGGTCCGTCCAGGAAGGCTCTTTTGTGCAGCACAGGTCACCAAAAGCCTTGTCCAGGTCATCTGATCTTCCACTTGCGATTTTTACCTTAGGAAGAGTGAGTTAAGCAAATAGCACTAGGAAGAGCTGGAAATGATTTTTAGTCCTCAGAGCGATTGGCAGCCAGAGAACTTCTAAAGTGTTCCAGAGACCAGTGGAGACCTTCACAGACCTTCAGAGACCTGGGGAAGAGTCCTCAGAGAGTGCTGGAGCTGCAGATGAGATCCAGAAAGCCACCAAGAGGGATACAAGTACCAGCTGCTGAGTAGGGCCTCTGAGCCACCAGCATCTGCTAACACTCAAAGCAAAAAAGAATAACAAATGCTAAGTGCTGCCACTCAAACATCAAAACCATAACACTAAGGGCTGGGAGCCAGTGGTGCTCAAAGCCTGGAGCCACTAACATCAAGAGGACTTTGCTTGCCCTTTCGTAATTCTTACCCAAACTGAAGAAGGACCCTCAGCTGACGTAACATTTTAGAAGCCAGTATGGGCATACTCCTCTTTAGAACATCTAGAAGAAGAGGGCCCAAAGCAGTGATGATGACACCAGTGGGCTTAAGAACCAGCCCACACCTGACTTCTATCTTACATGAGGTTAAGAATCAACACTATCCAGTGCCACTTACAGCCAGGGTGGCTTCTAAGAAGACCATTTGTTTTTGTTTACTGTTCACTACTACAACAAAATTCATTAGGCAATTTAACTTTATCAGGAAAAGAGATTTATTTCTCTAACAGTTATGAGGGCACAAAGGCATGGCTCAGCTAGAGTGAGGGTGCTCTTGGAAGTGTCACATCATAGAGGAAGCACATGTGAAAGCAAACGATCACATCTTGAAACAGGAAGCCAGAAAGGATGGGACACTGCAATCCCTTCTGGGGCACCCATTTCCAATGACCCAAGGACCCCCTAGGCCCCACTTGTTAAAAAATCTCATTATTTCCCTCCTACCCCAACCCTGGCAACCAAGCCCCCAGCACACAATGCTCTCAAACATAGTTCTGTCTCCTAACAATGTTCAGTACACACCATTTCACCCATGACAAACCCTTGTCGCCAATAAATTTTCATTTCAAAACAACCTAAATGTACTTCTCTTCTTTGCCTTTAAAAGTTTCCCCTTGTCTCAGTCTTCTTATGTATGCCCATGACCTGTCATAGCACACATAGCCTAGATTCTAATCCCTGGAAATAATCCCAAATAAACTCATTCCTTTGGAAAGTCACTCTTTCTATTGTTATTTTAGATTGACCAGAGTGATAAAGTAATTAAATCTTGCGGGGAGGTAGAGGAATTGGGGTTGTTCATGCCAAACGTTCGATAGGTTAGGAACAAGACAAGGGTGAACACTTTCACCATTCTTATTCATTATAGTTGTTGAATTTTAACTAGAGCTGTTAGGCAGGAGAAGAAAATAAAAGGGTTACAAACAGGAAAGGAAAAAGTCAAATGATCTTTGTTAGCAGATGATATGATCCTATGCTTACAAGGCACTAAAGACTCTACCAAAAGACTTTGAAAGCTGATAAATGAATTCAGCAAGTAGCACAACACAAAATCAACGCTGAAAATCAGTAACTTTATTGTACATGAATAATGGACTAGATGAGAAAAGAAATCAGGAAATCAATTCCATTCACAATAGCTTCAAATAAAATAAACATCTAAGGATCAATCTAACAAAGGAGGTGAAAGAAAGCTCTAAAATGGAAATTTCAGAATATTGAAGAAAATACCAGAAGTTGGAAAGACCTCCCATTTTCATAGATTGGCAGAATTAATAGTTGCAAAATGGCTATCTATATTACCTAAAATGATCTACAGATTCAGTACAACTTCTGTCGAAGTATCAGTGACATTCTTCACAAAGACAGAAAAAAACAATCCTAAAATTTGTACGTATGCACAAAAAGATCCAGGGTAGCCAAAGCAGCTCTAAGCAAAAATAGCATGGCTGGGGGAATCACAATGCCAAATTCAAATGTTTCTACAAAGCCATATGCTACAGCTTGTGTCTAGATGGCCCCTCAAAGCCTCATGCAGTCACAGGTGGGACTTTTCACAACTGTCTGGATCTAGTATATGTGATGCTAGGATGAAGTGTGTGACGTTGGGATTGGATGTGTGTTTATTAAATTAGTCCACTGATTGGTTTGGCATAGTTCTGGATGGCAGAAGGAGCCCAGAATTCCTGAGGGCAGGGAAGGACCTGGTGTTCTGACAGACAGCAAGGAAGGCAGTGCGCCTGGAGTGACAAAAAGAGAAGGGGGAGAAGAACGGGGAGGAGTAGAGAGAGCGCGAGAGGATGAGGAGCGAGAGGGGTTGCAAACACCTCCAGCAACAAAGCCATAGCAGAGCTCCCCCTGACATTCCTGATCCTGTTTCCTCATGTTCCCTACCGTGAGTCTTGAACCTGCTTTCTCCTCAAACAAGCTCAACCCATTCCTCACATCTAATGGAAGCAAGAAATTGGAAACAACCTAGATGTCCAACATAGAGTTTAAAGAAACTAAACTTTAAATGCACACCTCTTCTGACTTATGAAAACCTTAATATCACTAAGTGGAAAAAGCGGGAGTTGAACCTGCATAGCTCATTTTGTTTAAAAGCATGTATATGTGTTCTATGCATCCTTTCACTTTTCCAGAGAATTATGCCACAATTTTAAAAGTGCTTACTTCAGAGTGGTTGAATTATGAGCATTTTAAATTCTTTTATTATTTTCTAATTTTTCTACACAAAAATATTTCAGTTAAAACAGAAAATAAAACTTAGAAGTGGATTAAATAATTCAGTTCACTATCACTGCATCTTGAATAAAATATTTCAACTCATAAATGTATCAGGTATGTTCCAGATTTGAAGGGAGTTTAAAAATAGTCCTTTGTTAACACTATTAGGACCTGTACTGCAATATGAGTCTATGAGTTAGCAAAATTATTTGAAAATTACATAAATGGCTTTCTGCCACATGCTACTTGCTTTAGAGCAGAATTAAATGAACAGATCCATCTCATTTATTGAGCTAATATATTAACTTCAAAATATTATCTTAAATAGGTCTATCTCAAAAATTGTATTATAGAGAAAAACCAAGAACTAGTAGAGAATCAAAATCCATGATGGTAAATGTCCCTGTAAAACCTCATTAATATTATTTTACTTTATTTTTTGGTACCGGGGATTGAACTCGGGTCCTTGCGCTTGCAAGGCAGGCCACCGAACCACTGAACTCAATCCCTGGCCCATTAATATTATTTTAACTGAATGTTTTTTTCTAAAAGATTATATTCTTTGCTATTATAGATGAACTCCTTTATTTCAGTATAACAACCACTGTGCTAGATATTGAAACGTTTGGACAAAAAGCAAGAATAATCTAGTTTGGGAGATATTCGATGAGTTGCTTTTAGAAGGAGGATTTTTCAATGCAGTGTAAAAATTAGGTTGTGGTCATATTGACTTTGTCTTACCAAAAGATTATGTGTACTGATTTTATACTATAAAGGAGTTTCAGATCATTTCGAAAATTTCTCATGTTTTAAAGATATATATGTTGTAATTAAGTATCCTTTGGTGAGGAATTAGGCTATCAAAAATTTAAACAGACATTAGTTGGGTAGCTTCATAAATATTTTGACTTCGTAAGCAAGAGCTAATTTTCCATGGTCCAGATCACAGCCTGGAATTAAATGAAATCCATTTAGTTGTTGCAACTAAAAATTTGCTTTGTACTGCTTAATTCCCTGGTTTCTTTAAACTGTTTTCTTGACTGCCTTCCCAGGAACTGTCTTGATTATGTATCTCAGAGAATGAAAGAAACAAAAAAAAAAAATTTGGTTCAGAACATACAGCAACAAATCACGGAGACATCACAAGACTCTAAAATTATTTTTTTCTTTCAATTCAACCTCCACAATGTATCGGTAGGTAGGTGAAAAGAGACACCATAAATATAATTCTTGTGTCACATATGAATAATATATTACAAATTTATGATTATTTATGGGTAGTCAGGTAGTTGAATGGCTTCAATTCGCAGCATGATGAGGGCCATTTTAAGGTCTCTCCTGACCTAAAATAACTCCTCCAACTCACTTCCCCTCCCACCTGGCTTGACATGAACTCAACCATTTGACCAGAACACAATATTTGAACTTTGACCACATGAAAGGTGTTTTTCAATGTTCTGTGGGCCTATAAAGACCTCACCCTGTCTCCCAGAGCTCACAATCTTTTGGGATGATTGCAAGGCCAAGTGTGATATGTCAGAAACTCCATGGGCCGAGTAACAAGGCTTCTCATAAGCAGTAGGCAAGAGCTGAAACCTAAAGGATGGCCAGACTTCTTTTAGCTAAGCAGGAAGGGGAAGGGATTTTAGGACAAATGCACAGGTACAGGGGGTAAAATGAGGGCAGAGGTTCAGAGATTAGGGAGACCCATTTCACTGGAGTAAGATTCTTCTAAAATATGGCTATTAAAGGTATTAACTATAACTAGAAATAGAGAAAAAAATGATAAAACTAACCCATAAGTTCCATAATTGGATAGAAATAAATCAAGAAAAGCATCATAGATAAAATTCCCTAAATATGTGAATTAATATAAAACACAACAGCAACTGAAATGCATGACCAATTTAAGGCATTCTTCCCAGGGCATTGTTCCCAGTTGCTCAAGAGGGAAACATAGATCTCATCCTTCATCCCTTCCTCACTAGCCCCCTTCTTTAATCCATTCAAGTGCTTTCAGATCTGCTTCTGTTTCCTCCAACCCACCCGCACCCTGGGCCAACTCAGCTCATCTCGCATCACCTGCCATTTGGGCTCTCTGTTTTCTTTCTTAACATTTATGCCTCCTTTGTTCTTTCTTCTTGCTATAGTTTGAACAGATTCCCCCAAATTTTGTGTGTTAAGCACTCCTTTCCTAATAGTGTTTGGAGGTGGGGCCCTCAGGAAGTAATTTGGGTTAGATGAGGTCATGAGGCTGAGGCTGCCACGATGGGAACAGTGGCTTCAGGAGAAGAGGAAGTGAGACCCAAGCTGGAATGCTTGCTCATCTCACTGACGCAACAAGAAGGCACTCACCACCCGCCAGCACCATGTTCTTTGAGTTCTCAGCCTCCACAACCATGTGCCAAATAAATTTCTACTCTTTTAAATTACCAACTTTCAGGTATTTTGTTATAGCAACATAAAATGGGGTAAGACATCTCCCCAGCCCTTGCCCTTTCTTTACACAGTTGGCAGACTATCATTTAGAAATCCTGCTTCTTACAAAGCCCTGCTTAAAACACTTTGATGGTCCCCACTGTACTATGGATAACATATAATATCCATAGCACAACAAGGCCCTGAGGTTCCCGCCCTTTACCACTTTATGTCATCTTTCCTTGTTCATTCAGTGATTCAGACTCACCCTCTTCTGTTTCCTAAAACCAGATCAGTTCTTTCCATCATTTTCAGGATGCACTTTGTACTCATTTTCTTGCCTGGCTAACTCTTATACCATGTGTCAAAGCTTGAACACTACTTTTCCATAAATGTCTAATTTGACCAATACCATGGTATAAGTTTTATCCTCCATGTCATTCTCTCTCCTGGATCTTCACCTATAATTATACATGTAAGTTTTGTGTCTATTTAAGCCCTTAAGTATCATGAAAATATGGGACAAGTGTGTTCATCACTGTGCACTTGAGCCTAGCAGCACCTGATACCTAAACTGGCCAATGTATCTCTGAGTGCTGGACTTCAGTATAGACTTCAGTCCTCAATAATCTCTGACACCAGATGTTATAACTCACTTAACTGGTTACTTGTAAATAGATCATATATTAAAAAGAGAAGGGTTGCTTAGTTCAATAGGCGAAAAGTATTATATTTTTAGGTAATTTGCATCCCCTATAAGTGACATTGTGACATAAAGAAGTCCCAACCTTTGAGATACAGTGTTATACTGAAGTAGTGAAAAATTAGAAATCATAATTCCATAGTATTTGTTGAGAGTGGTGTACCAGGCTTTCTGCCACATTTTTTATAGTTTTTTTTTTTTCCTGGATTTTACAACTAACCTTGAATGTAGATGTCATTGCTCCATGTCACAAATGAAAAATGTACTCAGAGAGAATACTTGCCCATAATCACAGAGATAGTAAAAGGCACTAATAATGCTGGGGAAAATGGGTAGAGCAAAAATTTTTAAAGAACATACAATTTGCCAACTATAACTTCTATGCATTTATTGACCTATTGTGGACTTTCTGTCTTTATTGATATTTCCAATCTTGATGGAAATAGCATTCATATACTATACCAGAACTTTATAAGATGCAATGAAAACATTCCTATGAGGAAATGAATTCCCACATCAAAAAAAGAGTGGATTCCCACATCAAAAAAGCATAGGAAGCTCAAATAAATAACTTAATGTTGAACCCCAATCTTCTAGAAAAAGATGAGCAAGTGAAGCCCAAAGTTCATTTGAGGGAGGAAATTATAAAACTGAGAGCAAAAATTATTGCAATTGAGACTGAGAAACAGTACAAAGAATCAAGTAATTGAAGAGTTGGTTCTTTGAAAGATTGAATAAAACTGACAAACCCTGAGCCAATCTTATCCAAAAAAAAGAGGAAATCTCAAATCCATGCAATTAGGAATGAAAAGTGTGAAATAGCAACAGATCATGCAGAAATCCAGAAGATTATCAATACCTATTTTGAGAACCTGTATTCTAGTAAGATGGAAAATTCAGAAGAAAGGTACAGATTCCTATATACATATGAATCTCCAAAGCTGAATTAAGAAGATATAAAAATTCTAAATGACCCAGGATAAGCCAGTGAAATTGAAGTGTAATTAAAATCTACCAACAAAGAAAAGCCCAGGTCCACAGATTCACTGTTGAATTATACAAGAAATTTACAGATCTAATGCCAATATTCTTCAAACTCTTTAATGAAGTTGAAAAGGAAGCACTACTCCCAAACTCATTCTCAGAAGCAAGCATTGTCCTTATACCCAAACCAGAAAAGGATTCAACAAAAAAGAGAACTACAGACCAATTTCCCTAATGAACATAAATGCAAAATTCCTCAATAAGAGGGTGGCAAACAGAATGCAGCAAGTCATCAAGAAGATTATACATGATGATCAACTAAGATTCATCCCAGGAATGCAGGGATGGTTCAACATATGCAAATCAATAAGTGAAATGCACCACATTAAGAAAAAGCATTTGACAAAGTCCAATATTCTTGATAAAAACCCTACAGAAAATTGTAAGAGAAGGTCTTTATCTCAATTTGACAAAAGCCATCTGTGACAAACCAATAGTCAATATCATACTAAATGGTCAAAACCCAAAAGCTTTCACTTTAAAGTCAGGAGCAAGAAAAGGATGCCTACTATCACCACTCTTATTCGATGTAGTTCTGGAAACATTAGCTTGAGCAACTAGACAAGAGAAAGAAATAAAAGGAATAAGGATAGGAAAGAAAGAAGTTAAATTATCATGATTTGTTGATGACATGATACTCTACATAGAAGACCCCCAAAATTCTACCAATACCCTTAGAATTAATAAACAAATTTGGTACCATAGCTGGATACAAAGTCAACACTCAAAAATCAATAGATTCTTGTACACAGATAACAAATTCACTGAGAGAAAAATTAGAGAAACCACACCTTTCATAATAGCATCAAGAAAAATAAAATACATTGGAATCAATTTAACAAAGGAAGTGACCAACCTAGATACTGAAAACTACAGTGCTCTGAAAAAGAGGATATTAGAAAATGGAAAAGAGCCAAGATTGGTGGTTTATGCCCATAATCCCAGCACTTGGGAGCCTGAGGAAGGAGGACTGCCTCAACTTTGGGATTAGCCTGAGCTACATAATGAGTTCACAGAAAGATCCTGTCTCTAAAAAAAAACAGAAAAAAAAAAAAGACAGAAGATGTTAAAATACTCCCTGCTCTTGGATAGCTAGAACCACTATAGTGAAAATAGCTAAACTTCCAAAACTTTTATGTAGATTTAATGCAACCCCATTCAAAATGTGAGGACAAATAGCTAAACCTTGGAAACAGCCTATTTGCCCATCCGTTGGAAACTGGATAAAGAAGTTGTGGTTTTTCTATAAAATGGAATATTACTCAGCCATAAAGAACGAGAAAATAGATTCATTCATAGGAAAATGGATACATATTGAAGATATACTCCTAAGTGAAATAAATAAGTCACACATGTGTAAATACCAAATAGTTTCCCTGGTGTAAATAATCTGCAACAATGCATAAGATTCTAATAAGATTACTGACATTTAGAAATGGGAAGAAAGGAGCCAAAGGTGTAGGGAAGGTGGAATGGGTAGAGGAAGAGTAAAAAGGGAAAAGAAAAAATGTGAGATAATGAAAAGATGAAAATAAAGTGTTTGTAGATGGGGAGGGGAGGAGGGGGTGAAGGGAAGGCAGAGGTAAGGGGAAAAAATGAGAATCAAGACTTGTCATGTAGAGGTACAAGATCCCAACAATGAATGTAACTGTACTGTATCCCTAAAATGTACCAATAAACTCAATTAAAGCTGAAAAATAAATAAATAAATAAATAAATACACAAACAAAATATGAGGACACCATTCCTCACAGAACTAGAGAAAACAATCCTAAAATTCCTACAAAACCTGAAGAGACTTAAAATTGCAAAAGCAACTCTGGGCAACAAAGGCAAAGCAGGGAGCATCACAATTCCCAGTTTGAAGTCATACTATAAAGCTACTGTAAACAGTATGATAATGGCCAAAAATCAGATGCAAAGATCAATGGAACAAAATAGAAGATGCAGAAACAACTCTAGTCACACTTAACTACCTTATCTTTGACAAAGGGGCAAAACACCCTCACTGGAAGAAAGATAGCCTCTTTAATAAATGGTGGTGGGAAAACTGGCTCTCCACATGCCAGAGACTAACACTAGACCCATGTCTCTCACTATGCACTAAACTAGAATTAAAATGGATCAAATATCTAAATATCAATACACAATCACTTAATCTGCTGGAAGTTAAAAAGTAAAACTCTTGAAGACATAGATGTAGACTTTATGACCAAAACCCCAGTCACACAAGACATTACAAAGAATCAACAACTACATCGCATCATATTAAAAAGCTTTTGCACAGCAAAAGAAACCACCAACACAGTGAAGAGATAACCTAAAGAATGGAAAAAAATTTTACTAGGTATTCCTCAGACAAAAGACTAATATCTAGAATACATAAAGAACTAAAACAAAGTCAGACATCTTAAATTTAAAGACCCAATCCAAAAATGGGCATTTGAAATAAAGAGACACTTCTCAGATAAAGAAGTACAAACAGCAAAGAAATATATGAAAAAATGTTCAATATCATTGGTCATTCGAGAGATGCAAATTAAAACAGTGCCTAGATTCCTTCTTACTCCAGAAAGAATGGCTTATTTAGAAATCAACCAACAACAAATGCTGCTGAGGCTGTGGAGGAAAAACGGAACCCTTCTCCATTACTGGTGGAAGTGTAGACTGGTACAACCAATAAGGAAATCAGTGTGGAGATTCCTCAAAAAACTAAAACTAGAATTCCACTTGACCCAGCTATTCCCCTCCTTGCAATCTTCCCAAAAGGGTTAAAAGCATCATACCACAGCAATATACATACACCCATGTTTATAACAGCACAGTTTATAATAACTAAATCTTGGAAACAGCCTAAATGCCCATCAAAGGATGAACAGATAAAGAAAACGTGGCTTTAATATACAATGGAGAACTATTCTGCCATAAAGAAGGATAAATTTGAGACATTTTTAGGTAAAAGGATGTACTCTGAATCCATACTTTTAAGTGAAATAAATCAGACACACAGGTTTATGTACCACATGGTTTCTCTTGTGCGAGAAACTGAAAGCATAAATAAGGACCAAAGTGGATGATAAATATTGGAAAGTAGAAAGAACGTATTCAAATGGGAATAAGATCAAGGCAGAAGAGAGGGAGAAGGGAAGGAAGAGCAAAGGAAAAAAGAGAATAGAAGGAAAAAATGGTAACAAAATTTTATAAATAAGGAGGGGAAGAAGGGTTGAAGGAAGGAGAGGGAAATGAAAAAAAAAAAGAATCAAGGTATATCACGTACAGTGACAAATTCCCTGTGATGAATCTTAGCATTATGCACATCAAAAGTGTACCAATAAAATTAACTTTAAAAAAACGAAACTAAGAACACTTGGATTTGAATTAATAAGAAGCAAAAAAAAATCATTAGGCATATGAACCATACATGTTCATAAATAATGTTAGAAGTTAATGATTTTCTGATTCTCCAGTTTTGGTTACAATTTAAAAACCCCCAGATCAAATTAAAATATGTAAGTTTACAAATAGTATGCATCTGACCCAAATGATGAGCCATTGCATCAGTCCACATATCTGAGAGGTGAGTGTGACCCCTGGAGTGTGTCAGCAAGTTGGGAGTCTGGATAAGTGCTTAAACACCAGTAACAGTAACGATGCTTCCTTCGGAAATTCTCAATGCACTTGCATGTACTGAGCCACAGATTTTTGAAGAGAAGCAGCACCACTAACAAGAGAAATCCAAGTGGAGCTGGCATGAAGCATGAGTCTGCCTGAGAGCTCTGAAACTTCTTCACACTTGGACATTTTAAGAATCCTGGAAGGCAGCAATTGTGAAAAACCTAGGGGACCTGGCTTGGGGTATGTAGTTAAATTCCTTTCTTTATGGGCCTTAAACTGAAGTTATAAACACCATAAACTATTTTAAGGGTCATGGAACAGAGCTGTTAGTGGGAAAGTTCTTCTGATGAGAAATAAGAAAAAGGGAAACTACTATTCACAGGAGCTATATATGTTTTATTTATTCCATTAATAACTTCTGGAAGTTGGCAATGTTTCTCGCTAAGAGATAAAACTATGTTTCAAAATCGTTAGTTAATTTACCCACAATCACATAATCTGTGATGGGACTAAGACTTAAACCAAAATGTTTTGAAGTCAAATGTCCTTTCTCTGCAAGTCCACTGTTCAGCACGGCTAAAAGGAAGATTGGTAGGATCACTGTCTACTGGGGGATCTATAGAATCACGGGATGTGGAGGTTGAGTCGCATGTGATTTTAGCACCTTGTCACACAGTTGTTACAGTGTCCGATATGTCACAGGTACTTAATCCGCTTGTAGAACACTGGAGGAATAGATAGATGGACCAGCGTGTGGATGGATGGATGCATGCGTGGATGACGTCCCTTATTCCAGGGCAGTTCAGATTGACGGTCTTTTCCATACTGAAGAAGACAGCAGAGAGAAGACCATAGTGTGATACTGCGCTTCCTTTCTTTAAGCAAACACAAGCAAGTAAAATGGAAAAGGGATTCTTTAACAGTTTGTCACTTTTTTGACAAGTTAAATGCACAGTTATATTAGGATGCTGTAGCTCTTTGTTCCTAAGAAGATAAGCAATATTTCATCTCTGTCTCACAACCATCACTTGAAAAGGTAAGACATCTTACTTGTAGTTGCATTGATCCAGTACATGCAGGGAAGACAGCACCACATTATTTTAAGGTGTTCTACCACTCTTTTTCTGGTCTTATCCCTTTTGGAAAAGTCCTATATTTTTTGTTAGTCCTGGGAAGCTACTTCCAGTTTCTCTTTCACTCATTCTCACGGAATTAATTTTTGTCAAAACCAACTCCAACCTGCCCCACAAATTCTGAAGTTACTTAAAGCAGCCTTCATCTGAGTGTCACCATTGAGACCAAGGAATCCTTCCATGGGATTCAGCCAGTAAGCATCTTTTTCCTTGTCTTTGTAGGGCCCGATTCATAGCCACCAAGAACACTGAAGAAAAGTAATAAAAACTAGAGGCCATGTTGGCCTCCACTTCTCTGGGGTAAGAAGACAGTATGTTCTTAGAAACAGAGACAGCATCATTGTCAGCTGTCTCTTTCTGACTTCCATATGTCCTTGTCCCTCTCATTCCTCCCAGAAGATTTTGTTTTCCTACTGGCATTTGTGTTTTGTCTCTTTAGACTTTAGATTTTTCTTTTCTTGGCCAGGGAGAATCTCAATTCACATGCATTTCCAGGAGTATTTGGTTTTCACTCTGGCAATGCTAGAGAATGACAGTAAATTTCATCTCCAGGTCCTAGTTTCAAAAGAAGTCCCAAGTCATCAACCCAGGATGATATGAGTAGCTATCTTTTTCTGTGTTGATATTTGCAAATAATGGTATAATCTCATCAACTGGTAAAGCCTATGGATCACGTGGCATGAAAACTAACTACAACACTCTAAGTAGCTCTATTCGCATCACACCTGCCTTTTCCTGAAGAGCAGCAGGAGCCTGTGGCCAGCAAGAGGTTGGCGGATGGTCAGGGCTCCTCTCACCATCAAATTCATGGAGGGAACCCTCTGAGAAGAGGCATCTGCCATACTCAGGTGGCCAGTGTCTGAAGGGATACAAAGAAGAGACATTCTTTGGTAAATGTAAACCATTTGTCAAATTTGGAGAGGAAGATATGAGGACAGAGTAAAACACTAAGAGAATTCACCTCAGGGAAGAGCAGGATTGTTTAAAGCAAAAGATAAAAACTATTGTTTTTATTTAAAGGATGTATCACTTTTGCCCCCACTAATAATAAATACTCTTTATAACACCAGATATGATCTTCCTAACCTTAAAGGCAGAAGGAAACCACCTCCCATTTTATCCCACCAGCTGCCTATCAGATAAACCTTTTCCTAGGCCACCACCTTGGAGGGACCACCAACACCGAGACTGTGCTGAGCCCTGGCTCCCCGAGACGTATCAAGGTCACACTCCCCTGTGCCCTTCATGGGCCTTCATCGGGAAATAAGACTATGCAGATGTAACTTGAAGATTGTAAGAGAGCTTCCTGGTGTTAGATTGGGCCCAAAGCCCAATTTCCAGTTTCTTTTCAAGGGGAAGGAAAGAGATTTTAACACAGACATGGTAGGAAGAAAAGCAGGTGAAAGTGGAAGCCGCCTTTGGACTGATGCTGCCGCAGGCTTGGATCACCAAGGCCCTGGCAGCCACCACAGAGGCATGAACAGAACCCTTCTCAGACTCCAGGAGCAACTGACCCTGCTGACACTCGGATTTCTGGCTTCCAGAGGGTGAGAGGATAAATGTCTGTTGTTTTAGGCAACTAAGTTTGCAGCAACTTATTACAGCAATTCTAAGAAATTCACACAGCCCCACACTTCAGGTCTAAGGACAGAGGTGACTAGAAAGTGACTTGTAGAGAGTACTATTTTGAACTCCTATAGGGACTTGTTTTTCCTGGATCTATGTGGCGTTTACAATGAATGATTTCTATGTTAGTCAGAAGAAATTTGCTTAAGTTCTAGAAATCTTGCCTGAAATTAAAGTAAGAATCTAGAGTGACAAACCACCTCTACCGATGCCCTTGGCAAATTTAGGCGCACCAGGGATTTATACAGCAAGTGTTACCAAGGGGAAACCTAAACAAGCCCTGAGGTTGACTTAAAAATCACTAATTACGGAGGTCATGGAGCTGGGAAACACATCATTAGCCTCCCATTAGCTCTTCTGGAGATAACATCTCTGCTATGTGGGTTATGATGATAACAGTTGCCTAGGTTTCTTTCCAGGAACTCGAATGTAACTTCCCTGAGAACACCTACTCTTCTTGGGCCTGCAGTTGTCCAATCTGTGACTGGAACAAGATGAGAAGCCATGGCATCTCCACTCTCATGCTGCATCTATTGGTTTCCTTTGCTGCCTTAACCTTGGGTCTGATTCGACTCAGTTCTGAATGCGGACGGGTGGATCATTTGAGAAATGCTTTGTCTCAAACTATAATGCACAGTTAACTTGACCTGGACTTGCCCAGTCTTTCTCCTTCCTTTTCAAGACTGAAGACATCTACAGGGTGCTGTGACCAGAAACACCAGATGATGAAAGGGGTGAAAAGTCCCTGGAAGATTTCCTATTCCCAGAAAAGACATAAGCGCTCCTCTCCTTTATTAGCCTTTCTTGCTCTTTCTGTCCCTCTCCCTCTGTTATTCTTACCCTATCAGTAAGCTCCAAACGCCTTTGAAGCTGAAACACTGATTTGTAAGCAAAGCTCTCCCTTCTCCATTTTTGGGGGCCACCGCATAAAGCCTTTCTTATTCCCTAATGACTATTGGAAAGAAAAACAATGGTTTTTCCCTGAGACGAGCTTCCAGACCTGGATTTGGTAACCGAGTCATGATTAGCTGCAGCTGGGCAGTGCTTGATCCTGTGGAGCTGGCAGCTTCTCCAGGGCATGGTCCCTCAGTGGGTGGAGACCAGGGGCTGCTCCTTCATCTCCAGGACCATGTGCAGGTTGGAGAAGGAACTCATTTCAGGGGAGAAGGAGTGCAGGGAAACAGCCCTCCCCCAGGGAAAAGGGATAGTGTTAGAGGGTTGCCCAATTCTGGATCTCTCAACTTATTCTCTGGCTTTCCTCCTGGGCAGGTCACTGAGGCTGAGACAGTAACACACTGTAATGCCAGTCAAATGGTTGTTTGAAGCCACCCGTGGAGGTGAGGCTGTGAGGGTGAAGTTCCACTGGGAACTGATTAACAGCTGGAAGGAGGGCCATTGCCCCGCTTTGGCTTGTTGGCTGTTGGAGCAGAACAAGGATGAATCACAGCTCTGGGCAAGAGCAGCCATGTTGGATACTGGATCAGCAATAAAGAACGTCGTGTCTAGGAGGAATACCCCAATACTGACCAGGAAAAAGCAAGAATAACAGCCCTGTTATTCGCTACATCAGAAAAACTTTATGGGCTCCTTAACTTCATGGGCCAATTTAGGGGTTACATTTGCTAATAGAAATCTAAATAAAAGGACATGGCTTCACTACCATGTCCTACCCTGAATGCCTACGTCTGCCTCCAAGCTTCAACTCCCAATGACACAGAAGCATGGCTCCCTTTGTGCACTGCTGAGCCAAGCCTCCATATGTCTGTTCCTGTACACTGATCCTATAAAATAAATTGTGGTACAGTATCATGGCCAACTCATGTTCTTACACATCTGGCGGGTCAAGTTAAAAGCCAGAAATGAATTTATTCTCTCTCTCCTCTTTCAGTCACTCGGCCATGGTCCAGGTCTTGTTCATCCTACCTTATGCATATAGTATCTTTAAAACTATCCTTCCTCCCTTGAATTTCAACTCAAATCTTTCTCTTGAGTTCAGCAGTAACCTCCTTAATCATCTGCTTGCCTCCTGTCTCACTCCTCCAAGACCCATGTTCCCCAGGGCCACCAGAGGGATCCTGCAAGAAAAGTGAATCTGCTCATGTCACCACTCTGGGAACTCTCCGTTAGATATCCAGCAACTACACACGTGTCTCCCAATCCCTGAAAGGCTGAAAGTTCCCTCTTAACCCTTGAGGCCACTCTGACTCTCTAATCTCATTTCCCAACTGTAGATCCTCCTGCAAAATCTGAACTCCTGCTTTGTCTCCCAGATGTCATCTTTCAACAACATTAATGATCACCTTCTGAACCTACTATTTTATGTCTGATTTTCATATGATTCTCCTGGGTCAGTAAATACTTTTTGCTTTCCCAACAGGCAAAATCTGATTAGCTTTCCCATCTCAGCTGAGAACAGAGCCTTCTCTTGTGTTTATATCCATCCCACCCCAAACTAAATTAACTTAATTCTCTCTCTCTCTCTCCCTCCCTCCACTCTACCTCTTTAAACATAATTCTATGCCTGATACATGTTTTTTCACATGCCTTATTTCCCTACTGAATCGGAATTTGATAATGTAAAATAGGAAGAAAGGGGCTAAAGGTGTAGGGGAAGTAGGAAGGGCAGGGGAAAGGAAATTAGGGACAAGAAAAAATATGAGAAAAGGAAAAAATGGAAACAGTCTTTGTAAATAGGAGAGGGTGGAAGGGGTGAAGGGAGAGCAGAGGAATGGGGAAAAAATGAGAACCAAGATCTGACATGTAAAGGTACGTGATCCCAGCAATGAATGTAACTATACTGTATACTTAAAAAGTACCAAGGTCTGCGATCACCCGGCGGCGTGCGCGTGAGCTCCCGGCCTGCGCGGGAGCTCCCGGCCTAATATGAGCAAGAAAAAATGGAAACAGTCTTTGTAAATAGGAGAGGGTGGAAGGGGTGAAGGGAGAGCAGAGGAATGGGGAAAAAATGAGAACCAAGATCTGACATGTAAAGGTACGTGATCCCAGCAATGAATGTAACTATACTGTATATATAAAAAGTACCAAGGTCTGCGATCACCCGGCGGCGTGCGCGTGAGCTCCCGGCCTGCGCGGGAGCTCCCGGCCTGCGCGACAACAGACCCAGGAAGGACCCAAGGACCCCAGAAGGGGTTTTTTTCAGCTGCCTGCCTACCTGCCTGTCTGCGATCACC
>NW_022900916.1:10879940-10907787 GCF_012274545.1 Fukomys damarensis
AAAAAAAAAAAAAAAAAAAAAAAAAAAAAAAGTACCAAGAAACTCAATTTAAAAAAAAAAGTAGGTCTACATACTGAGTGTGTGTACATGAGAAATATTATTTGCTAAATAATTATAAATTTAATTATAGATAGCTAAGTTTATTTATTTATAATTAAATTTAGCTATACATTTCTGCAATCAAGGCCTTTTTTAATTTTCAAGAAAGTCAAAGTACTATTTAATTGGCTTTCTTAGCCAATTGTAGCAGAGTATCAGAATTTGGGGCTTGGCCAATAGTAGGTTTTTTAAAAAAATAATAATGCTCTACATATTAAAAAGAACTTCAAAACCACAAGCAATCAAAGTTGGAAAGCTCTGATTTCCTCTACCCACTTATGACTGAGCAGTAACATATTCATGACAAGAAGGTAGACATCTTATTAGTCTTTTTTTTTTTTTTTTTTTAGGAAACTTGGGGCCATAATTCTAGAATCTCCTTTGACTTTTAAAGCAGTTTTCCACTTTGAAATAAATACATGAAGTCAAGTATTAAAAGAGAATTATAGCTATCATAATTTATTTTTAAAATAAAATATTATTTTTGTACATTTAAACGACTTTGAAGTTTTTTTATGGGCACCTGATCTTTTACCCAGTTTGGCATAACGTTCTCTAAATTCACTGTCTTTGAGACATAATTCTAGCTTCACTGTTTCCTAAAAGATTTGGGATCATAATAAAACAAGCTGGCTAGCAAACAGTTTGTATTTAATCTAGAGTTTGTGATCCAAGGTGATCACAAGTCCTACCATCCAGCTTCTTTGCCATGCTCTGGCATTTCTCTATGGTCTTGGGAAAATCACTCTTTTCAGGGATAATGCCTCCTATCATACATTTGTTTAGCTAGAAATATTTCTTATTTCCAAAAGCCAAAGTGGATCCCTTAACTACCGCCAGATTGAAAACTCTGGGAGATCAATGCTGTGTTCTCATGTTTTGGAAAGTAAAGGAGGTAGCTTTAGGGGGCCACGTGGAAGCCACAAGGATCACGAGATTACTTGGGGGTGTTCTGAGTCTGAATAACTGCTTGTAAATGCTCAGTGCGGTCATTAATTTAAGAAAACACCAACCCTTTATGACAAACTTAAATCAGATTTATTAAAGATTTCATGTCCCAAATAAAATTTGCCTGCTCTTTTAAATCACATAGTACGCAGCACATTCCTGTAACTGGAACGTAGCATGACATTTCTCTCTGGTTTCTCTCTTATGGCAGGGGCATACACTCACTCTCATGATTTTTCTTGAGTCAGATTCTCCCCCATCTCTCCACAGCTGCACTCTGCAGGGCTCACCCCACCAGCTTGAGGAACTGGCTAAACCACTCTCCTTGCAAGGGTTTCACATCTGCACATTCAACCAACCAATGATGGAAAATACTTGAAAAGACTTACACAAAACATACATGTACCTTTTCGTTGTTATTGTTCTGTAAACAGTATGACAACTATTGTTGTAAACAATGCAACAACTATTTGCATAGTATTGTTGTAGGTATTATAAGTAATCTAGAGGTGATTTAAAGTCTGTAGGAGGATTGTATGTGTTGTATGCAAACCCTGCACCATTTTATATAAGGGATTTGAGCATCCAAGAAGTGGACTACCCATGAGTGTCCTAGAACCAATCCCCCGGAAGATGTCAACAGTATCAGTTTTCTACTGCTTCTTTCACTAATAATCATTGATTTAGTATTTAAAACAATATAATTGTATTCTGATGTAGTTCTGGGTAGCAGAAGTCCAAGTGACTCTTATGAGCTAAAATCAAGGCGTCAGCAGGACTGTGTTTCTTCTAGATGCTGCCGGGAACAAGCTAATCCCTGCTCTCTTCTAGGGCTGCCTGCCTCCCTTAGCTCACTGTTTCCCCTTCTGTCACTCAAGCACATATATCTAACCTCTCCTTCCATTATTCTATCTCGTCCTTCTACCTTTGACTCTCCTGCTTTCCTGTTATAAAGTCCCTTCTGATTACATTGGCTATGCCGAGACAATCCAGGAAAGTTTCTCCATCTCAAAATGCTGAGCTAGGGCCTGGGATTTAGCTCAGTGGTGCTGCCACCTGCCTCACAAGTACAAGGATCCGAGTTTGATCCCAGTCCCAAAAAAGGGGGAGAGGGCTTCGAAATGCTTAATTTAATAACATTAGCAAAGTCCCTTTTGCCACATAAAGCTACATATTTACTGCCTTTAGGGATTAGGATGGGTTCATTTTACTTGGGGTAGGGCATTATTCTGTCAACTATGTGTCCTGAAGCTTCCTAGCTAAGCATGATTCTTATCATTTTCTGCTTTCACTGCCAAAATACGCTGAATTGAACAGTGCCTCCCCCAAAGAAATTTACATCCACCCAGAGCCTGAGAATGAGCCTTTTTTTACATAGAGTCTTTGGTGCATTAAGTAAATGAAGACAAGTTATATTGAGTTAGAGCAGGACCTAAGTCCATGGGTAGATAGATAGATAGATAGATAGAGAGTTAGACATAGACACACAGGGAAGAAGGCCCTGTGACAAAGGAAGTAGAGTGTGGAACAATGCATCTGCAAGTCAAGGATGGGTGGAGCGCCAGGGCATTTAGAAGCTAGAAAAAGACAAGGAAAGATTCTTTTCTAGAAAGTTCAGCAGAAGCTTGGCCCTATTGATGCTGTTACTGCAGACTCTTGGCCTCCCAAACTGGGGGAGAATAAATTTCTGTTGTCTTAAGCTGCCAGTTTGTGGTATTTTATAACAGTAACCCTAGGAGACACCCTAATTTGCTCATGTTCCAGACTTTACACAGGGACAGTTTGACTGACCAATGTACCAACCCCTAAAAGCTTTCTTTGTTGCGTTAATAACATACAAGGCTCTCTGTAGATTATTGGCTCCATGCCTGGGGCTTCTCCAATTGAGGGCCTCAGACTGTCTTATAGCATGTGGGAAGTCGAAGAGCAGCCTACATCAGGGATTGGCAAACAGTTTGGTAAAGATCATAAATATTTTAGGCTTTCCTGACCAAAAGGCAAAACAGTATGTAGTTGGTTATAAAACAAAGAAGAAAACAAAAATTCACATAAGCTTTACTAACAAAATTCAAAGTATAATAACGATTGAGTACAATTTTCAGTAATACAGGCACAGTAATGAGAAGAATGGGATCCTTTCTGGAGTGATAAAATTTCATTTGTTTGGGGTTCAAATGTGATAGACCTACCGCCAACATTGACTGTTAATGTTGATCTGTAAGGAGATTTTTATCTCATTAAGTATTCCAATTCAGAGATAAACAGTTCATCTTTGACAATGTCTTTTCACGCAGATGAGTACTGCCAAGTACTGATATTGATTTGTGAGCACTGTGGTTTTACTTGGTCATATTGATTATTTGAAAGGCATCCATAGAGTAATGTTAAATTTGTCCCTTGATATTTGTTTTTTAGTACATTATTACATTTCAGATTAATCACTTCCATTTCAAGGTTAAATGAGAGTTCCTCGATTACTCATTTAAAAGGATTTTGAAATATGGAAATTTCCTTGCAGTAGAATTTACATCTCTCTCAAGATCCCAAAAAAAGCACCGCTGAAACTTAAGTTTGAATGCAGAGAAATATATATATGCAGTGCTACAAATTTGCATGGAAAGTTGTATGGAGATCTCTTCTTGTTTGAACTTTTAATAGCACGGGACATGAACAAGGCAGCTTGATATTCAAATGATGTGAATTGTTATTGAAATGACCTTACCACAGTGTGAGTATTTCATCTGAGCATTGTTTGGCCTTGTAATTTTAGGTGGAATATGCATTAAGAAACAGTATTCGGTCTGCAGCAAAAACTAATTTCCAAAGCCATTCAAGGTTCAATAGTCACGGCTAAGGATAGCTCTTATTTTTAAAAAAATAAATCTCAGTCCAGAGCTCAAAAAAATCACAGTAAAACATTACCACAGATGAGCCATTGAAGTACTGGGTGGACAGCAAGTCAGAATATTTAGCTTATCTTTCTGACAAAAATTCATGAAACTGACTATGGTTACGTGCATGAGAGAAAATGAGATAGAAACTACTAGATCAATGGTACATCCAAGATCCAAATACTTCCTGCAAAAAATCCTGCTGCTGAATAATACAATAAATAGTGGCATGCTTGAACTCTCTTACCTTTATTCCAGCTTTTAAAATTTACCCCAGTAAGGATTTCACTGTTCCATATATTTTTCTAGTGCCATCAAGCACGACATAGCTTAGCAGATTCCTCAGGTGTATTGAATCAGTTCTTTCTCAAATTCTTTGAAAGTACTCTTATCTGTGTTGTTGCATGCAGGCTATTTATAGAAGCTATTTCTTTAGTTATTTCCAAACCAGCCCTGATTTCTTGAATAAATAACAACTGAGCAATACTGGTAATATCTGTAGGGTAATCAAGAACCAAAGAAAATTGTTTCAAATCATTTGTCTCATCACTAAATTACTATGGATGTTGCTCCAGACATCCTCAACTCTCTGAGCAACTGTTCTCACTGAAAGGCTCAATGTCTCAATGGATTTGTTTTCTATTTTCTCTTGACACATCTCTTTGCGTGCTGTAATCGATCACAAGTAAACAGTTTTTCATGTTTGGCTAAGAAATGGGCCACTCAGAAACTTTCTTTAGTTGCCGTCTTCTTTCTTTCTTTCATTCATTTCATGAAGAAATTCTGCTATGAAGAGATATTCTGTTTATAATTTTTCAAATAATTGCTTTCCCGTGACTTGGGAATATTCAGATGATTAGTTTTGTTATGCCGGCATGTACTGTATTTACTTCTGTATTAAAAGCTCCACTCTAGGATCATTGTATAATTAGCAAAGTGCTTTGCCATGTAATTCTGGAACAAAAAAAAATCCACCTTCCACTCTGCCTTAAAAGCATGATTTTTAAAGTTCATTCTTCCTTTTTTGGTCTTGGTTTGATGGATATGTACTGTTGTAATAAATAAGTGAAGAAATGAAAGAGGGAAAAGACAAGGAAGAAAAAGAGGGGGGAAGTAGAGAAGGGAAAGAAGGAGGGAGAGACTGGCAGAAAAGAAAGGAAAGGGAGAGGTGGTAGAGAGAAATACGCTATCTAAGATTCAAAATGCTGTTCACCTCTAGCTGCCTTCCTGCAGTGTATGGCATGCATGCTACTGCTACCTGATTTTTTTTGTTTCGTAGGCTGAATCTAATTTTATTTTATATTTGTTCATTGTTTACTGGTTGTTTTTCTTTAAGTGAGCCATAGTGTGTTGCAGTATCTGGGATCCATATAAATGAGGTTTCTTTTTTGACTTTTACATACTTTAAAAATATTATCCTATAACAGTCCCTAATCCCACTGACGGCTTTTTTAATAAGTTCTAAGAAAGACCAGTAGTTGTTTGGGTTGGGAACAGGGAGAGAGAGTCTGCCGACCTAGGGGTATCCCTGGGGAGGTTGGAGAGCAGTGGACCCTCCTGTGCCTTGATGGTGATTATGGTGATAAGAGTCCTGCATTTGTAAGAACTCATATAATTTGAATTATATGAGGAAGGAATTGTAGTACACATAAATATAAAAAATAAGTAATAAAAAATGCAGTATGACTTTTGGTTTTAGCTCCAACATATAAAGAACTTGGAAATCATCATTCCTGTCCCGATAAATGAGATAAAAATTGAACAAACTAAAAGTCAGTGACTTTTCTAAGATACCCCAGAAAGAGGTCACATAGCAAACTGCCACCCCAGGAGAATGGAAAGGATCACAGCAGTGATCAGATTACTGGAACCAGAAGCCACTGGAGCTAGTAAATGGTAGGAACATTGAAATCATAATTAATGAATTCCTAGAGGCTGGGTATGCAGCAATTTGAGAGCTAAGAACCTTTGGAGGACTGGATTTAGAGGGGAATTCAACAACTTGTGAATTGAAGAACCTTACTACATTCTCAAAGATTGGAGAAAAAAATGTCTCCTCGTGCTTCTAGCAAAGGGAGAGAAAAGTATACGTTTTGAGGTAAACCCAGAGTGTCTCCCTAACAAGGGCTTGTCCTCAAGAACCTTGCCCAACCTAGGAGAAGCCCCACTAGACAATTCCAGCTCTTTCTAGCCTTCTGGACTTGTACATGGGAGCAGAAAAATGCTATGGGATGTTTCCAAAAGTTATAGCCCAGTGGCTCAGAGCTTCCTCTTTCCAACAAAATCACCACTTGCACGCATCAACAGAGCTCCAGTACAAGAGCAGATGACCAGTGAAAAGGATGCAAGATGCAAGCCCTATTTAGGAAGGAGTCTTTAGGGAAACCCAAAGACAAAAAAGGAAAAACAAACAGAAGGAAACTGAAGAAACTGTGACCAGCAACTACAGGAAAATTCAACAAAGCTCGTCTCATAGTCAGACTAATCAAAATATCACAGTAAAAGTTTCATTATCTCCTTTCCTAGGACAGTAGAGACGGGGCTGGGCTCTGTAATACCAACTCATGGAGGATCCAGGCAGCACTGTCTAATATCCTTTCTGGATGATGTTATTAAGATGTTTGCATCTTATAGAGGGGTGAGACATAAAGTCTGTGCAACAGGTAGAAACCATAAGGAACACAATTACCCCTTGAAAATCCTCCATAGGCCCTGCTAAGTAGTTAAACTATAAAATGAGTTTAAATGTTATTTTTTTATTTCAGGAAAAAAGTCCAAAGACATTGTGATTAACACCTATTTTAATCATTCTGCTAAATTTTGTTATTTTTACTTTTTTTTTTTTGAGACAGGGTCTTGTTATGTAGTTCAGACTGGCTTTGAACTCACTATGCAGCTCAGGCTGGCCTTGAACTGGCAGTGATCCTCCTGCCTCAGCCTCCCAGTGCTAGGATAACAGGCCTGCATCACCATGCCCAGCTATTTTTACTTTATTTAGATAAGAGAAATAATACATTATAGATAAAATTGAAGTCCTCTTTTCTTCATGGATTCCAATGGTAGCCCATTATGGTTTATGAGTCACCAGTCTAAACAGATTGAAGGAATAAAAGAAAAGATCAAGAACTGATGTTTGAACCTAAAGGGAATAATTAATTCCCAACCACTGATGGGATGGATGAAAAATTCTACAGCGTTGCTGCTGGTCTTAGGGTCCACACAACTGTTTTTTATTTTGTTTTGTTTAGTTTTGTTTTTATGCCAGCCTTCTTTTCCCATGACATATATTGATTTGTTTGGGAAAGCTTAATTGGTGTCATGAAGTCATAATGTGATATCTTCTAAAGATGGCAAACTAGGACTTTGGACCCAGAATGAACCTCCTCAAGCAACATAAAATGCAGCCCATTCCCTACTAAAGGGAGGTGTAGCCACTACATACTAAGCTCCTGAGTTCTGAGGATCATAAAATGCAAAATAACCAGTTTTTTCCCCTTTAAACCCTACAAGTTGAAGAACTGAGTTAGAAGTCTGAGTTCCAATTGGCCATTTTTAAATCCACAGAGCCACCTATGATAGGTGGCCATGAAACAGTTGAGAAATTCCTGTGTACTACTTATGAATCAATAATTAGCTCTAGATTGAGGCATCATGTAGCCACCATCTTGGGACCCCTTCTGGAAAATCACAAAATCTTCTTTCCAATAAAATATCTCCTAATTTAAAAATGGAAACAAAACCAAAAAACCACTGATGAGTTTATAGCTCAATGTGACTTGGGAAACAAGCCCTGGTTGGAGGAGGTGGGGTTACCGGAAGAATGGCTGGGAAGGGTATATACCTCTCCTCCTTGATTCCTTGCTCTCTACTTCCTGTGGCTATGCTATGAGCAATTCTTCTCTGCCATGCCCCTCTGCTCTGTTGCCCTGCCCTGGACCCAGCAGGGTGTGGATTGAAATCTCTAAAGTCTGTGAACCAAAATAAACCTTTCCTCTAACTTGTCTCAGGTATTGCGTCCTAGGAATGAGTGAAGTAACTAAAACAATGAGAAAGTTAATTAGCCTAAACTTCCACTTTAGGAAACTAGAGAAATTAGTGCAAGTGAAGACTAAGCAGTAGAAGAAAAGAATGCTAAAAATTAATGTAGGAATCAATGATACTGAAAGCAGAAAATCAATAAAGAAAAATCAATGAAACCAAAGATGATTCTTTGAATGAATCAATAAAAGTGATAAGCTTGTAGCCAGGCTAACCAAGAAAAAATAGGTACAAATTGCTAATATCAGAACTAAAAGAGGGAAAACCACTACTGATACATGCACATTAAAAGAATAAAAAATAATGCTATAAATAATTCTGTGCTAACAAATTTGATAGCTTACATGAAATGAATCAATTGTTTAAAAGACACAAACGACTAAAATCCACACATAGAGAAACAATCTGGATAGTCGTGTATGTATTAAACAAATTTAATATAAAATTAATAGCTACTTTTTTAAAAAGCACCAGGCCCAGATGTTTCACTGGTTGAGTTTTCCGAACACTTCAGTAAGAATGATGCCTGTTTTCTATCTCTTTCTGAAAATGAAAGTAGAGAAAATGTTATGGCTTATATCTAGATTTCCCCAAAAGCCTCCTGTGCTCACTGGTGGGGCTTGGGGGAGGTGACTGGATCATGGGTGTATGATTCTAGATCATGAGTGTGTGATACTGGATTAGTCACTGATAGGTTTCTATAGGTAAGTGTGACTGTTGGGAGGTGAAGCCCGGTGGAAGGGGGAGGTCGTGGGTGTGGCTGAGGAAGGGACATATATATCCCCTCTCCTCCCTCGAAAGCTGACTGCTTCTTCCTGCCACAGCATGAATTGTTTCTCCTCCGCCATTCCCCTTTCCCACACTACCCTGCCTTGGAACTGGCTATGGACTGAAACCTCGACAGACTGTGAGCCAAAATAAACCTCTCCTCCTTAAACGTATAGGTGTTGGGCATTTTGTTAGGACAGAAAAGAAGAAAGTAACTAGGAAACTCCCAACTCATTCTCCGAGGCTAGTATTACCCTAACCATAAAACCAAATAATGACTTTATAAGAGATGAAAATTACAGACCAATATCTCTCAAGAACCTAGAGGCAAAATTCCTCAATAAAATAATAGCAAATCAAATCCAACAATATATAAATTATACATGATAGCTAAGGGAGATGTATTCCAGATATGCAAGTCTAATTTAATATTAGAAAGTCAATTAATGTAATCAATTACATTAACAGGCAAAAGAAAAAAAGCCATGTGATTATATCATAGATACAAAAAAGTATGTGAAAAAATCCAGCGTCTTTTCATGATTTATACAAAGAAAAAAGGCAAAACTGTCAGCAAACTAGGAATAGAAAGAACGTCCTTAATTTGACCTATATGACATCTGTAAACAAAACTATTGAAATATTATAATTAGTGAGGAGAAACTACATGCTTTCTGAAATCGTCCTAGAGACCACTGGTAGAAAACCTCAGGCACCCAGTACCCAGGGGCTGCTGGTTGTCACTGAAAGGTGTACAGGGAAGGTGGAAGACACCCAGGAAGATCACGCTTTCATAGGCTTACAAAACACAACAGAGCAAAAAGCATATGTTGGTTCTCACTTTCATACACTTTTCATCATTTCCTTGAGTAGGATCAAGAGCCCCTCGCATATTCCCTCATCCCTCAGTCCATTTCTTTTGAGCTATGTATGCAGGGACTTCTTGAGCAATCTTTCGCCTGTTTGTGACATGAAACACTCTCTCTTCCAAACCTTTAACTTGTAAAGACCACACTTTCCAAGAGGTCCTCCTTAATGACTTTTTCATGTTCTCAGGATACAATCATATTCTGTACCTGCTACATAAAAACACAATCCGTCTGATTTTAAATTAATGTAACTCAGACACAGGATGTTTGTTTCTTTTTCCCTTCTCCCTGCCGCACTGCACACCTTCAGAGCTTGTATTAACTGATGGAAACATAGCAGCACATTGACAATTCTGTTCTGGTTGGGAGCTGTTCTGGTTCTATTCTGACACTGTTGCACAGTCAACAGCTTGTGATCCCATCTTTAACTGGGAGCAAGAAATTGCAACTAGCCAGGCTTTAAGACACTGAATGAATAGTGTGTTTCATTGTCGTGGGGAAGTACAACTTTGGAATTTATTCCCTCATCATTTACTTATAATCAAATTATGAATTTCAAGATGGCACTTTCATATATATATTTTTTGAAATTTTTTTTCTTTTGCAGGATTAAATCCAAAGACACAGCAATAATGGATGACGCCATGAATCTTCAGGTTTTGGTCACTGGTTTAGATATTAGTTTCAAAACAATGGCTGTCTAGACAGTTAAATTTAGCTGTGTGCAGGGAGGTTCCAATTTCACAAATGTAAGTCGATGAAAAGAGTCAGCCAAGAAAACCAGCCTGAAAGTGTAATGTTGCTGGAATCTCATGGAAAGACCATCAGCCAGCTGAAGCGTCATGGGACAAGCCAGCTTTAAATGTTCATATGCAAAGATCCTTAGAGTGTCATTGTAGATTCCACATCATAAATAAATGGCAGAAAAAGTAAGACAGAACCATAGCAATGACAGCACCCTGCCTAGTCAAAAAGACACCAGAGAGGTAATGAAAATTTATACAATTTATAACCAGAGGTTGCCATTTGCATTGTGTTCTGTATAAATTATGACATATAAATCAGTGCCATTCACGTTGTATTCCATATAAATCATGTGTTCAGTAGGCAACTGTAAGCTAAAAACTTAAAAACATTCTGATGTTAGTATGTAAAGAGTGCAAATGACAGCACAAATTTATGACTGAAATTGTAAGTTTTATTTATATATTGGATTTATTTTTAAAATGTTAGACTGAAATTTATTAAAATTAAAACTTTTCCTGTGTGTAGGACAATGTTGAAAGAATAAAAAAAGTTTTCTATCTTAAGAGACAATATTTGCAAATGATATATCCAGTAAAGGTCTTTAATTCAGAAAATCACATACAAAACAAGTATGTGAAATAACAAACAACTCTGAGATTCCACTTTTCTACCATCAGAATGGCTACCACCAACAACACAAAAAACAATAAATGCTGATGAGAATATAGGGGGAAAGGAAGCCTTCTGTATTGTTGGTGAGAATGTAAATTAGTATAACTGCTCTGGGAAGCAAAGTAAGCATTCCTCAAAACAATAACATAGAAATTCTGTTTGACCCAGCTCTACCTCTCCTGGGGGTATTATTGAAAGAGTTAAAGATATCATACTATAGTGATACACACATACTTATATTTAAAAGAGCACAATTCACAATAGCTAAATTCTGGAAACAGTCTGCATGCCCATCAACTGAAAAACTTATTCAAAGAATAATGAAATCACGTCATTTTCAGGAAAAAGGATGCATCTTGAGTGCAAATGTTAAGTGAAATAAGCCGGACGCAGAATGTTAAATATTGCATGTTCATATGAAAATCCCAAAACGTAAATTAATGAGTAAAATAAAGAAGCCATTTTAGGAAAAGGTGAGACATACCTTTTGGAGAATATATATAACAATCCCCTAATTATCACAAACATACACACAAAGGTATTTTATACATTATATATTGTATATTGTATGTACATGATACTCCATGTCCTTAGCGTTTGGAGAAATGTAAATTAAAACCACAGTGTGGTACCCCTATACATTTGACAGAACAGCTTATATATGCACACAATACCAAATACAAGTAAGGATATAGAACAACCACAACTTTCCTGCACTGCTGATGGTAATGCAAGATGTTATAGCCACTTTGGAAAAGTTTGTCAGTTTCTTACATATGCTTATCCTATAATTCATTTATATCCCTCTGGGATATTTACTAGAAAGAAGTTAAAACTTAAATCTGTACAAAATCCTGCACACAAGTATTTATACCAGCTCAATTTAATTCTTCTTCTTTTGTTTTGTTTTTTTTTTTGAGACAGGGTCTCACTATGTAGTTGAGACTGACCTGGAACTCACTATGTAGACCAGGCTGGTCTTGAACTCACAGCAATCCTCATGCCTCAGCCTCCCAAGTGCTGGGATTATAGGCATGTGCCACCACTCCTGGCTGTTCAGTTTAATTCTAAGTGACAAAGATGGAAACAAAAGGTCTTCCAATGGTGAATGGTTAAACTCTGAGACATCTGTAATCAAGCATCACTCAGAAAATGAAGAAAAACAGGAGCACACTGCTGCTATCAGAATAACGTAGATATATGCCTGAGTCACTTTCCTTATTGCTGAGCTAAAATACCCAAAATCCACAACTCAAAGGAGAAGAGGCTTACAGTATTTTGGTTCAGTCCATGGTCAGCTGGCTCTAAGGCAGAAACACCATGATAGAGAGTCATGGCACACCAAAAGCTGGCCACAACATGGCGACCAGGGGTCAGGGAGGGAGGGAGAAGCAGTCTGCCCTTCTAGGCCGTGTCCTCGGTGCCCACCTCTAACCAGGTCCTATCTCCTAACAGCAAGTCAGCTCGTTTCTTATGACCTAATCACCATCCACACAACGTGAGAATTTTAGGGGACATTCCAGACCCAAACCATAGCAATGTACTTCAAAAGCATTCTTCTGGATGAAAAATAAATTTTCAACCAGCCTCAAAAAATAAATTCTAATATAGGTGCATTTTTATGATATTGCAGAAAAGGCAAAACTGCAGAATGGAAATCAGTGGCCACCAGAGTTGGTGTGGAGGAGGCGTCAACAATAAAGGGGAGACCTGAGGACTTTGGGGGTGATGGAATTGTCCTATATCTGGGTTGGGTGGTATTTGCATGACTCTATATTCACATTAAAACTCATGACACTATCCAAAACGTTAAGTTTGCAATATGTTAATTAAATAGCAAAAAAGAAGCATTTAAAAAATTGCAAAATTGTCCTCATCTTTCTCCTCCTGCCCCTGTCATTTTCACCTCTCCAGACTGCTGCAGTGGATCTAACTAGATTTCTTTGCAATCACAAACTTCCAAGCTGTTTTTTTTTTATAAGTGATGAAATATTTCTAATGTGGAAAGTAGCATAAAGAAAAGCACAATCAGATGTAAATAGCTTTACCTCTTGAGACTGGACATAAACTACTCCCGATAGCCCAATACTGATATCCAACGGGAAAATTAAAAGAAGCATCTGAAAGATATGAGTTTGCATTATGCTATACCGCAGTTTAACAAAAATAAAGCTGTGTTATACTGCTGGAAATGGAAGGTTTCTTTTTATACCCTGCCTACTTTACTCATTTGTGGTTGAGTTCTGGGTCTCCTGACATAACCCCTATGCCTACTGCCTCTAGAAGGCGCTAAACGAATCCTAGTTGAATTTCTAGCTGTTTCAACTCAGTAGCTTCTTTGGCCTGTTGCCTTTGTCACATGGATTTGGAGAGACACTGAAAGAATTAACATGCCAGGCTTGGCATGGCGATTCTAACACTTGGCAAAGAGCGACAATATTCCAGAGATAGAATCTATTAAAAAAAATAATTGCCTATTTAGGAAACATGAGCCCAAAACTACAAGAAATAGAACTTCCCAATGGGATGCTAAAAAAATGCAATGGAGTTAAGAATGAAAGAAAAATAAAACAAAGAAGTTTTCTCCCAATGTTATTGCAGGTGCTCCTAGATTGACTAACTGGCCATGAGGTGAGTGATCACAAAACTAAACACCAACCACAAAAAAAGGAAAATAGGCATTGGTATAACGTAGCAAATAATCAGAGCTGCAGCCAAGCTCTACCTTTATTTGGAAATCATTAGCATGCGGCAGCACTCACAGGAGCACATTTATTGCTAATAACTGATGCTCAGGTGGTGCTGATCATTCTATCACCAAAACTAATTACGAGTTTTTAAAAAAGAAGAGGGAAATCGCACAGGGAGACAGAGATGGCTGAACAGATGGGGTGGCTCAGGGGCTCAGCGAAGCAGCCCTTCCCTGTGAAGTGAACAATTAGCAGGGAAATTCAGGCCATAGCACAGAAATACTCGGGAGCAGTAAGAAGAGCTAAAGTGACTGGGTACTCTGAGATGGGCACACTCCTTGACGGAAAATGCACCCTTGCTTCAGAAGCAGGAATTGAAGCCTAAGGAGGCATTGTAATCTGCCGAGATACTCAGGCCCTCAAGGCCTTATGCACTCAGAAGAGGTGCCTTTGGGAAGTAACTGGGTCATGGGGGCTCAATCCTCCTCAACGGATCGGTCCATGATGAGTTTACAGCTAAATGTGATATGGGGAGGAACAGCCTGGTTGGAGGAAGTCAGTCACCTGGGGCGTGGCCTGGGAGGGTGTATCTCCCTCCCTCCGCTCTCCACTTCCTGCCGCTATGCCCTGAGCTGTCTCTCCTCTGCTCCGCCCCTCTGCCTTGCTGTCCTGCCAGGGATCCAGCCAACTGTGGACTAAAGCTTCTATGAACTGTGAGCCAAATTAAGCCTTTCCTAACTGAGAGTTGTAGGTGCAAAGTATTATGTCTCAGTGATGAGAAAGTAACTAAGGCATGATGTTAGTTAACTCTTTGTCACTGTGACAAAATACCTGAGACAAACAACTTACAAGGAAGAACAGCTGGCAGTATTCTGGCTCATGGTTTCAGCCCATGGTGGATTGGCTTACAAGGCTTTTGGGCCTGTAGTAAGGCAGTATATCATGGTGGGAACATGTAGTAGAGGAAGCCTACTCACCTCATGGCAGCCAGGAAGCAGAGGGGAAACACACTTTCAGTGACCTCACTTCTTTCCACTTGGCCTCTTAAAGGTTCCATCACCTGCCAACACCACCTTCAACACATGGCGTGGGGTTTACGGGTCTCTTGAGATCCAACTTAGCATTTATATGTGAAAATCATGCTTTGGGGACACAGTCTTTCACCTATGTTCAGGAATTTTCCATTTGCAGTCCTCTCTCTTCAAGCCAATTCAGATATACTCATTTTTGTAGCTCTGATCTCTGACTTAATCTGAAAATTAAATTGAAAAACAAATAATTGGATTGATATATTCATGTTATCCCCTAATCTCAGAAATTTATTTACATTCAACAGAAATAAAATGTTATGATAGAAAGTCATAGCTCTTAATTATACACAAGAAAGCCAAACCATAGAGGAGACATTTTGGATGCTGACATGTTTCTCTTTAGTCATTCACCCTCACCCTATTAAGAGTGGCCTGCTTGTCTGTGTAGACTTGATGGTAAGTTGTCTGGTTTTGTTTTTTTTTAAGTTGCAAGAAACAGAGATTTGTTGGTGTTGTCTTATGTAAGGAGAGAATGTGGAAAAATACAGGAGTCTTAACCACTGGATCAGACCTTGTAGAAAAAGAGCAACTGCAACAGATCCAGGCCTCCCAGATGCTGTGATATAGTTCAGAAATGGCAGAGTGACAGAGTTATTAGGCACTGAATCAGGGACACAACCTTCTGTTTCCTCTGCCAGAGCCAAGTTCTCTCACTCTGTTTTTACTGCATTTATTTTCACTAACATTCTTCATCACATTGTGCTAATTGTACTGATAATATGGAAAATATAGAAGGTAAAAGAAAAACCAAACCACCATTCAAGATTCTCTGATTTATTTTTTCTATTTAGCAAATGGTATTGGAACAACTAAATAGCCAACAACAACAACAAAAAAGGAAAATTTCAACATTACCTTATGTCATAGACAAACATCAACTTAAAATGTATCTTAGACCTAAATCTAAAAACAAAAAGTATAAAAGTTCTATACAAAAACATAGAATATCATTTTGACTTTGGAATATGCAAAAATTTCTTACATAGATTATGAAAAGCATACAAATGTACCATACTAGTTTAATAACAGGTAAAGCTGAGTGTGGCATAAATAAGAAACTGCTATGCTATTTTTGCAAGTTTTCTATAAGTTTAAAACTGCTCCAGACTAGATACTATATTAAAAAGTATCAACCATTAAATAAAAAATGAATAAATCAGTCAATTACAAATGTGCTGTCTGAAGTACACTATTGTGAAAATGGAAAGACAAATTATAATCTGGGAGAGAATTTTGCAGATCACATATCTGACAAAGGAATTGTATACAGCATATATAAAGAACTCTCAAATACCAAGACTAAGAAAACTCTATTTTAAACAACTATAGTGGCCATTTCACTAGAAAAGATATATGTAAGGCATATACATACAATAGGCATTACAGAAATAAGATACCATTGCACATCTATGAGAATAGCTAAAACTTAAAAACAGACAATGCTACAAGCTGAGAAAAATAAAGCAACTGGAATTCTGGTAGAAACGCTGGTAGAAATGTGTTGCTGGTAGAAATACAAAGTGATACAGATTCTTTGAAAAATATTTTGACTGTTTCTTAAACATATACTTATTCTGTGACCTAATAATTCCTCTCCTAAAGTGTTTACTCAAAGTTCATAAGAACTTATGTGTACACAGATGTTTGTGGTCATCAGAAGCTGTAAACAACCCAAATGTCTATTAAGTGGTGAATGAATAGATTGTGAAACATTCATACAATGTACTATTCCTCAGCAATGAAATGAATGAAGTTCTGACACAAGCATCAGTGTACTTCAAAACTGAAAAAAATCAGATGCAAAAAGCCACATACTATGTGATTCATTTAACTGAAATTCTGGAAAATGCAAACCTTTTGTCAGTGGTATGGTCTAAATATTTGTAACTTTCCAAAATTTATGTTTTGGAAAGCTACTTCCTAATGTGATACAATTAGAAGGTGAGGTTAGAGGGAGGTGATTATATCGAAAGAACTCCACTTTCATAAATAGGATTATTGCCCTTATAAAAGGATCCCAGAGAGCTGGTTCTCACTTCTACTACACGAGGACACAAAAGGTGCTATTTATGAAGAACAAGACCTCACTAGGCACCAAAAACTGCTGGCAACTTGGGCTTTCAAAGAACTGTGAGAAATTTCTCCAGAGCTGTGAGAAATGATTTTCTATTGCTTAAAGGTTACCCAGTCTAAAGTATTTTATTACAGCAGCCCAAATGGACTATGACAGTCAGGGACAGGGAATACAGGGTAGGTACTGATTACAAAGGAGCATAAGAAAACTTTCTGGGATGGTAAAAACAGTCTCCAACTTCACAATAGTGGTGGTTGCATGATTGTATACATTTGTCCCATCCAGCCAATATATATATATAGATGGATATGTATCTATATAGGTATCTATCTATCTATCTATATATATATATATAAAACTATATATACCTATACACACTCACACACACACACACACACACATATATATACATATATATATATATATATATCTACAAAGCAAATATTAATGTATATAAATTATACCTGGATAAATTAAACTTTAAACAATAAAAGTAAGATCACATTCTATGCTGTTTTATAGATTGCTTCTCTTTTTTGTTTAACATCAGACCATTAAATGTGTCACCATAACATGACTTTAATGATGACATAACATTTCACTGTATAACTTGTTTATTTTCCTATTATTGGATATTGCTTATTTCCAATTTTCTCATATATATATATATATATATATATATTCTTACATGAACATTTAATATTAATTTGGTCTTTCATCTCATTATTAATTTAGAACAAAATTATAGATGTGAAATTAATGGCCTCATAGTATAAGCAATAGTTAAAAGTTGTGGATATGTATTACCAATTTGCTTCCCAGAAAAGATGGAAACAGCTTACATAGCTATCATCAGGTGAGTGGGTTTATAATGAAATCTTAGGCATGTCCTTTTGTAACATGAAGCAATAATACAAAAAATTTATTCAAAGTATTTGAGGGAGACAGCCTCATAACTCTCAGATTTAGGGCACCAAACTAAAACATCAGGAAAATGTCCAGCTTAGTGGCAAAAATGAACAAATCTACAGCAAAGAGAATCTTCTGTAAAATTTCCAAGGGCCCTTCATAATCAGTTTTCTTGAATAATATTTTTTTTGTCTAGAAGAGAGATGAGTGTTTTATCCATGTATAGCCTATTACTTTGCATAATGAAAAATATTAACAGAATAATTCATCAGAGTCCTACTTATACTTCTATTTTCAGTAGCAATTTACTTCAGCTAAGATACCCACTTCTTTCAGCCATCAGTACCAATGACAAGTAAGAATATTGATATTTTCATAAGAATCTTTGAACATTACCAATGCTATATTTTATGATAGAATGCTAGCTCACAATATTCTTTCATGTGTTGGTCTCTATATTAAAAGCATGTTTATGCTAATAAAGGACTCTCTTTTATAATAGAATAATATTAGAATTTTATAATAGAATATTAATTTTCTAATCAAGGTCTGTTATGGCTTGATATCCCCCCAAAGCCTCCTGTGATCAGAGGTGTGGCTTTTCAGAGGTAGCTGGATCTAGAGCATGTGATACTGAGATTAAATTAGCCCACCGATTGGTTTGGCATCGTTCTGGGTGTGGATGATGTGGATGTGAGAGCTACTAAAAATGTGTAGCCTGAATAAAATATAAGGGACAGGAAGAGGACAGCTACCATTGTTTGCCACTTGCTGCTTCTTCATGCTTCACTGCTTTGCTGCCTTCTGCCCACCATGAACTGTTTCTCCTCTGTGATGCACCCCCCGGCCTTGCCACCTTGCCTTGCAGCCAGCCAACTATGAATTCAAACCTCTACAAACTGTGAGCTAGAGTATGCCTTTCCTCCTTTAACTTTATATGTTGGGTATTTTGCCTCAGTGATGAGAAAAGTAACTAAGACAATATCCCTATTCACACATTAGCTCTGCTATAATAAACACAGTTCTCACCTTACATTTTAAACAGAAAGCAACCAAAATATAAAAAGAACTAAAACTTGACAAAATTAAATTCCATTTAAAAATGTCCTCATGGTGAATAGAAATTGCTGAACCTGGATCATATGATCTTGAATGCTGATCATCATTTTTCATCACTGAATGAAAGATGAACAGTGTCTACCTGAACAGCTCCAGCTGAAGCCCTTTCCTGAATTATTCATGTAGGCATGAATTTCAATTGTACTGATTCACGTAGAACTTTAACCTACATCATACGATTTCAGAATAGAAGGATCCTTGATGTGCCCAAAGCTCACAGAGGGTTGGCACTTGCACAGATGGTGAACTTGGGTTCCAAACCTTACACTCTCCAAGCTCAACCCCATTCAGCCTCCTCTCTGCTCCAACTTGGCCAAGGTAGTATATTTGACTGTACATGTCAGTTTTCTCCTGTTAGAATGTTCAATCTGTGAAATGGATTAGAATCATACCAATGAAAGTTCTATTCCAAACCATCCTTAATATTTCATTACATCTTCCAGGATTCAGAGAACAGATCCAACTTCTAGAATCAAAGAAGCATATTTAGGACTTTTAAACAATGCATACCAACATTTCATGTTCTAAATCTAATTTTATTATCTATTTATTTTTGTTTAGGACTTATCTTTTAGGGGTAATATTACATTTTAAATAAGCAATAAGAACAACACATCCCTCCACAATGATCCTCTCTCCTCTTCTTATCCCTCTCTGCTCCTCTCCTCTCCTCCTCTCTCTCTCTCTCTCTTCTCTCTCACGCTTTCTCACTCTCTCTCTCTGTCTCTCTCTCTCTCTCTCTCTCTCTCTCTCTCTCTCTCTCTCTCTCTCTCCCCCTCCCTCCCTCCTATAGACTATTGCTTGGTATACTGACCTATCCTAGGTGTCATTAATGCAATTTCTGATGCATAAATCTCTGGCAGCCAACTATTAATCCTAGTACAAGCCAAGCCCTTCCTCCCAGGGCTGCAATGCCAAACCATGCACTTGTACCAGGCTTCCCAGGCATTTTTAGTAAGTCCTGCCCAAAGCAAAGTTGATTGTCCCTGCAGCCTGCTCTCCTCTTCAGCCTAGTCTCCCGGCTTCTCATCTTTTCCCATGGCTCCAACTACCCAAGAAACCCACTCTGTGTTGATTTGCCACAACAAAACACTCCGAATAACAAACGTTTAAAAAACACTAAACCTTCCCAAGTAAATAGATCATCAGAGAAAACAGAGCAGAGAATCAGCTGATGTCGATTCTCTTTCCAGCTGTATCTTGGGTAAAGACCTTTGGCTCTCTTGGCCACAACAGTGAATGGCTGGGCTGGATTGGGTTGTTTCTGAAGGTTGCTCTGAGATGCACCTCTCAAGGTCCAGCGGGCTTCTTCTGCCAAGGACTTTAAGAATGTGCAGTGAGGTTCCCAGCCAACCAGCAAGCTCCATTCAAAGGCCTAGAGAACAATCTGTATCTGCCTCTAGGTTTAGGTAGCTACCCAACTGATTTGTCCTTTGACCACCTACTTCAGCAAAAGGCCAATGAATGTTTGGCAAACTCATAGGTTCTACAGTTTTGATGGGCTTTTTCTGATTTGTTTTGCTTTAAATATCCAGATGAGGAGTAAACTAGATTTTGAAAAAAATATACGTATGATTCACCAAGGCAATGGACACATCCAGGAGTCCTTTCTCTGTAACTTTTCCATCCCAACTGAAAAGTGAGAAGGCTGAAAACTACACAAGATTTCTCATGTTTGGATTTATGAAGTCTGCTTTTTACTGGCTTGAAAGTCAGTTAAGACAAATGTTATATTAAATCATGCCTTTCATCTGCTTGTGGAGATTACAAGAGGAGACACATGCAATGACTTTAAATCATAATCCAAAATGCCATAAGATCCTCTACCAAGCTAAATGTTATTATTACAGGACGAAAGGTATGTGTGCTTTTGTTTACTCACTCCCAGGCTTGTTCACTTGCCAGACATGGAACAAACATCTATGCTACACACAGTAAGAACTACAAAGGTACACAAAACATGGTTCTTAAACTAGTATACATATATATCCCCCCCCTTGGGATTTTGCAGTCCTAGAATAGGCTCCCCTAGGGGTTGATTAATTTATTTCACTTCCTCTAAAACTGTTTATAAAGATTAGTGGAGGAGGTGGGATAAGACAGACATGGTTTCAAATCTTGTCTCTGCTACTTAGCCTTAGCACATTCCTTAAGCTCTTTAAGCTTTATTTCATTCACATATTAAAAACAGATGATAATTCCTAGTTCATAGATTGGTTGAGTTTTGTTTAAAAGAAAAAAACAAGCATAAAGGGATGGGAAAAATACCTGTTGCGTGATAGGATTTAACTGGACATTGGTTTGTGATTTCATTATCCTGCATCTGTCTCGTCATTTGGCCCCATGGGCAGTGAGTTTGAGGCATCATTGCGCACCTCACAAAACCCACAGCACCCTTTCACACATACCACTTGGAGAGAATTTGTCCTCATGTACCTGCATCAGTTTGATCCTAACTGACATTTTATGTTCTGCAGCTGTTCTTTGCTTTCAACACTTGCCAATATAAAAATTCCAAGTAAGCAAACTGAGACTTTATAAAGTTTCTTACACTACTACTAATAAAACTTAACATTTATTGACTGCGGCTAAATAGGTTCCAGGCACTATTCTAAGTGTTTTACATGTGTTACCTCATTTAATTCTCACAAGACTTCTATGAGGTAGGTGCTATATTGTGCCTGTTTTTACAGCTGAGTAAACTGAGGAACAGAGAGGTAAGTAGCTTGTCAAAAAGGCCTGCTGCTAGTAAGAGAGGAAGGAATTTTTGAGGTAGGCAACCTGTCTCCAAAAGCTTCTTGCCCAGGGACTTGAAGGTAGTGATTAAGAGCTGGTATTGGGTTTCAAGTACAATCATAAGTGATATCAAAGAGATTCTGCTACTTTATTGTATCACAAAATGCTAGGAATTCATCAAAAATTTACTTGAGAACTTTTGGTTAAAAAATCATAATTCCATTACAAATTGCTTCTCTTCACATGAACCTGAAGTAGTACAGCTGCTACTGCAAATCGGGGAAGCCAATGTTCCAGGTCTGTCTGAACTCCCCCACAAAGAATTTGCTCACTCAATATCATTGGGCATCATGCTTATTTAAGGCTTGCGATGTCTTAGTGATATACTGTATAGACAAGAAAGGTGAATTCTGCCAGTACGAAACTCACAGTCTAAGACAAGGGATACGTAAGAAGATGACCACAACTTCCCAAAACTTGATCTGGAGAAGAACCGTGGGCAGGACTGTTTGGCAGTATTGACTGAAAGAGATCATTTTCTGGGATCTTGTGAGCCAGTAAATTCACTCCTAGCTATATACTCTTAAAAAAAAGAATACATGCATATATGCTCACTAAAAGATTTATCCTAGAATGTTCACTGAAGCTTTATTTGTAAAAGTTGAATAAATTTATTTTGGAATATTTACATAATAGAAATCTACAAACCAATCAGTGACCTACAATTACATACAACAACATGGATGGATGGAGCTCACAAATATAATTTTGAGTAAAAGCAGCTAGGTGCAAGACACATAACCCCAAGTCCAAAAATAGTCAGAAGTTACTGCTGTACAGAATAAGAATAATAATAATGGTTATCTTGGGTAAGGGGAGAGGAGTGGGTAGTGACAGACAGGCATTTGAGGGTAATTTGGGGACAGTGATGGAGAAACTGCAGCCCAAAACCCACTTACTGATGACAAAGGGCTATATTATTCAATTAAACCTGAATACTGAGGTTCTGTTTTAGAAAAAACAACTCTACATTATCATTTGTCTGAGAAGAAAAACACAATAACACATATCATAGGTTCACCACCACTGCTATGGTGTATTAGTAGTACTTTTCCAGTCTAGGTATGAGTTCCATGAATCTACTGTATTGTGAAAATTCATCAAACTTATAATTCATAAAACTTATAATGCTAACAATATATGTACTTTTGTACCTATATATTGCTCCCATAATTTGAGTCTGTTATATAACTGTGTTATACCTTTTCTCTATACTCTTTCTGAATTCTTGAAAAAAATCTCAACAAGTTTGTACACATTTTATGAAGTTAATTTTGCTACATGGATACATTTAACCTTTCTATCAATACTTTCAGAAGCTAAACAACCGCAGGACAATATTTCACATTCGCCAGGCTAATCATATTGTTTGATGTCATTATGAGCACTACCTCTGGCTATTTAGCATTGAGCTTTGGATGTGTTTTATCATGGCTTACAACGTTAGACCAGGCGAAAGAGAGCACTGAAATGAGAAGTCACTACTTTTATGAAATCTGCATTCAGGCTAAGTTCTGAGGTCCCTGTACTCGCGTGACTTCTATATAATGCTTTCCCAGGAAGTGCTTTTGTGTTAACTTCAAATACCACAACTTTGGCTTTTGCACCAGCTTAGACTATGGGCTCTTATTCTTTGCAGTAGGAGGAAATCACAACTGAATTATAGGCTTTATATCCAACATCTAAAACTATGTTAATGCTTCAAATGTGAAGATAGTGTTACTTTTAGTAATGCTTTTCTGCTACTGTATTTCAAACTCAGCTATTGTACTCATTTTGTTTCCTATCCTGCCTACAGCACAAGTTCACATCAACTAATTCTATTCTGGTTCCATGCATGTAAATTGACATGATTCCTCAGAACTTATTCCAAGTGAAAATTTAGTGTAAAACTTTCACAAATTCCTGAATCAATAACTGTATTACTTTTATAAATTTTCAGCAAAGTATATAATGGAACATTTTAGATGTTTTTCAGAAATATGGTAAAAGAAGATTCAATTTTTTGAAGAAAACTTCTAACAGTGAAATTGTACTAAATCAATTAATCCAACCTCCTGTTGTATAGTTTTTCAACAAGCTAAAAGAACTATTTCTTTATGTTTTCAATTTAATTCACTTGAAAAGTATTTTCCCAGACCATGGTGTGTCCTTGGCTGAAAAAGCTGGAGAGTTTAACTCCCGAAGGGCCACTCTTGGCGTATACCTCATTCTCAGGTGCATGTAATAGCATTTACTAAGCCCTTCCTATGTCTCTAGCATTAACATCCCTTTCAACCTTTATATTAGCCCAATCATTTCTTCTTACTAACCACCTTTCACCGTGGAGGCGGCTAAGGCACAGAGAGTTTAATTTGTTTACCTAGAGTCCCCATACTTCCAAGTCATGGAAATTCCATCCCAGGCACTATAACTCCACAGCCATTCACTATGCTACTCCGTCTACTGTTAGGAACTTGGGTACAAGGGCAACTCGGCTCATATCATATTATAAATCCTGCTCTTGCAACAGTTTGCTAATACTCCGCTTCTGTGACTGGAATGAAAATTCCAGCCCTGCCTCTAGGATAGGCTACAGTTGCTATTCACATAGATAACAGAACTCCCACTTCCTTTCACAGTATGACAGAATGGGAGCTTTAGATCTTTCATTATCACCACGGAGGGACCTAGGTCAGAATTCAGAACCAAATTTGGATTTTTTTTTTTTTTTGAGACAGTCTTGTTAAATCACTCAAACTGCTCAAACTTGCTGTGCTGGGATTACAGGCATGTGCCACCATGCCCAGGTTTGATGCACTCTTAAAGAAGTCTATTAGGTTTTGGCTTGAAGCACCACTCTAGAGATCTGATAAAAAATTAAAGAGTTGATAGGACATAGACTTTCAAAAGAGCACAAACCAAATCCCAAAATTTCAAGTTTTAAATTCACAACAAATTCAAAATGTATCAAATTGGAAATTAAAATGTTTTCTGATTCACATGCAAACACAAAATCCACTTAAAAGACTTTCAATATCATTAGAAGAACCAGACATTGTGTATTCTCTAAAATTTATTTACAATTAATAAGTTAAAAAGCAAATACAACCAAATTGTAAATCTTAATTATATGTACATTAAACTGTCCAGGGAAACACTTCAGTTCCATTACAAACAACTGCTTTCTAGTGCACTTAAGACAAAACAGTTTATCAAAAAATATTTTAAAACCAATAAATGTTAGGTATGTATGTCCATTAAAAAATTACCAATTTAAAGAGTGCTGCGGCAACTCTAAAAACAACAAAGAAACTGAATCATTCAAAATTATTTTGATTTTTTTGTATTCAAATTTTTTATTGACTTTTCTGAAAAATAGTACTATCATTTGCACATAGCGAACCAATAAGTATCAGCCACCAGCTTAAGTTACACTTGTCCAGTAGAATACTCAAACTTAGACAAAATAAATACACACCACAACAGCAACACTTTGCACCATTAACAGTGAAGCTCGCCCTCAACGATCAAGTTATCGGTTTTAGTGACAAAAATGAGTTGCTGGGTGTCAAAGGAGGATTGGGAATCTCAAAGGGTTATTGGAGGTGTCACTCACCACGCACAGGCTTTCAAAAGTCAGAACTTAAATAAAGAATACCATGGTGATAAATTTCCTCCCAGCCTCCAGAGTACTCTACTTGTGCCACATGAAAGGTAAGAGAAGGCAAGAGAAGAAATAAAGGTCATGAGACTTCTTCAAAAAACTATACACAAGCTAAACTACAGACCTTTCGAGGACAGTAAATAGATGCCTCATTACGAAGGCCACTATGCCAAGTTTCTTTCCACGTTCGGCCCAAAGGTACTCCTAAAATACTTTCACTTTCCTATTACTAGTCAACTATGTTTTTTCACATTTTAGACGTTGTGACATAGGTTTTGCTAAAGAAAATTTGGCGGAAATAAAGACTTTTTACATCTTCGCAAACTAGAAATGGCATTTTTTAATAGTCCGTGAACCATATTGAATTTAGAAAGGGAAATCAGATTCAAACTGTAATCTGACAGCCCACAGAAGCCAAAGAAGCATTTATGCAAGTTCAAGTGCACTAAAGTAACAAGGCCTAAGAGAAAAAAATGTCAAGAACATCACCTAAAATAAATGCATGGTGTTACTGGTTATGTTTTCAGTTGTGTGCTGAGTTTTCCTCTCAGCTAAATCTAATTTCAAAATCCTCTGCAAAACTATCTAGATAAGCTATATGTTGAAATTACATTCTAATATGGCCATTGGATTTATTTTTTAATTATTATAAAAACTATATACAATAGTGAAGTGGTACAAATACATTTTTTGCAGATGCAAGTTAGCTATAAAAGTTAACAATATATTTTTGGGAAGAAAAGCCTGTGTTTCTGAAATACAATTGGTAATGGAAGCTAATAACCAAAAGAGTATGTCTCAGCTTCCTATTACACAACTATATATTTAATACTCTCCATATTCTAAGTAATTATTCCTTTTTTTTCTTATTCATATGACAGTGTGGCAATGTACCGAGTAGTAAAGAAGACTATGAGACTTATTGGAAAACTGGCATAAAGTCATATATATGAATATATAAGATTTTTACAAAACAAGAACACTGAAATTAGTCACAACACTGCTACTATGGACCATTAAACTCAAAATAATCATTTTAGAAAGCTATGCCACTTGAATTCTAGGAACACAAAAGTCAAAATTGCAACTCATCATTCTCCAAGGCAGCTGCCGAGGAAAGATAAACCTTAGTATGGAGGATTTCACATGTCAAGTTTCAGCCCAGCATGGATGGTTCCATGGCAGAATACTCAAATTTGAAACTACAGTGATACAAAAACACTACTTGACCCTTTAGGTATTGCAGTAAAAGCTGGCTGTGGCACCACTGGCTAAAACCCAATAAGTCTTGCTGCCACCAACGACCAAGGCACTTGGATAATCAAGAATTCCATACTGGGCCATATGGTATACACACTTCTTAAAGTGTACAAGAAGGGTCAGTACTGTGTGACTTCTGTGGCCTTCACCTGTCAAACAATGACTCAAACATATTTAAGAAAGAAGATAAAAAAGAAAATTCACAGGAAAAAATTGTCACGATGTTTATAAAGGCAATGAATATTAACCTAGTCTGGGCATTTCTTGTTATCCAAAAACAAAACAAAGAAATGAAGACATCTATTCCTGTTACTTGATACCAAGAAATGCCCCCCACCCTCCCCTCCACAGATCATTATGTAATAGTTCTGCGAATTCTAACAGGTATTCTGTTTACCATCTTAATTACAATGTTGATGCACATTTAACTTTGCTATACAACTTCCACGTTAAAGTCAATTATTCTCCCTTAACAGTCCTGGATTTGTATGTAAGACCAGGACATGAAGCTAAAGTAGCTCCAAACTGGATTCCAGGCATTCCTGTAACCAACACCAGTTCTTCACAATTCACTCAGTTTTTAAAATCACAAGCCATGCTGTTTCAATGCACTTCAACTTTTATTCAATTAAAAAGAATTTAACAAGTCAACTTTTCCTCAACAGAACTTTATATAAGCATTCTACCGTTTTCTTTTGAAGCTCAGTAAATATAACATTAAACTTCAATATAAAATCCTTCAGAACGTTTCAACAGTTGTACTTTGCATCTCTTTGAAATCACTGAGCCCATGAAATTCAAAAAAGCATACAAATCCTGGCATTACTAACAATAGTAAGCTTGAGCCTCTTAAAAAAACATCCTTGGTGTAAGTTTTGGAATCCAGTAAAAATTAGGAAACGAGTCGGATTCAGAATACCCTGAGCACAAACTAGTGCAACACCACAAGACATGTTCGATCTTCTGTCCAGAAAGTAGGGTGCAGTCAGGAAGGGGGGAAAAGGGAGAGGAGGGGGGATGAAGAGCAAGTGATTTCTGGCTTTATTACACAAGCATGAAAACAAATTCCTTTGGAAAAGAACGACTTCTTCGGAGGACTTCCAGACCAGTGAGGTAGAGTCCAAAGGGAGAAACGGATCTGCCCCCTCCGTCCCGGAGAGGTTTCCAAGCGGGGCTCGGAAGCGAGGGGCGCCCCGCGGGTCCGGCCGTGTCCCGGTGCGGGGTGCGCGG
>NW_022900916.1:10908190-10908453 GCF_012274545.1 Fukomys damarensis
GGCACCAGGGCCCGGCAGGACGAGTAGCCGTAGACGTCCTTGCTGCGCAGGATGTGCGGGGAGAACTGGTGCTTGAGGCTGCAGAGGAAGCTCCAGAGCTCCGCGTCCGAGCTCATGAACTCCGTGCTGCGGGGCATGAACAGCTTGAAGGCGTCGCCCAGCGCCTTGGTGCTGTCGGCCAGCGACAGTTGCGAGCGCGAGTACACCACCTTCTCCTCCCGCGCGTCCAGCCCGGCCCCTCCTCCCGCCCCGAAGCCGCCGCC
>NW_022900916.1:10908581-10915731 GCF_012274545.1 Fukomys damarensis
GCCTCCTTTCGCCCTCTGCCTTTCTTTAAATGGGCCTGCGTCAGGCCCCGCCCACCGCCGCCCCGGCTCCACCCATTGGGTGCTTTCAGAAGAGGGGCGGGGACTGGTGGGGGAGAGGCCAGTTCCTGGGTGAGGGTGTTGGGGTGGGTGATGGTGATGGCCTTGGACGCGAGTCAACAGTTGGGTGAGTGTGGGAGGGTGGCCATGTCTAGAGTAGGAGGTGGATGGCGGCTCCATCTTGTAGGGTGAGTGGGTCTGCGGGTGTGGATGGAGCTGGGAGATCTACCAGTCTGAATAACAAAGGGAGACAGCTATACCCAAGGACCTGCTAGTGGCACAGCTGGGGCTTAAGTCTACAGGGGTGTGTGCCTTTCACATTTCCCTTCCGAATCCTCAGAGGCCCCTTTTGGCATCTTCGTTGAAAACTCTTCTCTCTTGACCCCCAATGCATTGCAAGAAGCTAGTGAACACTCAGGTAATGTGGGTGGCATAGGAGAGAAAAGCTTCCTCCTGGCACTGGAACCATCTTCCTCTTTGAAAGATGCTTAATCAGGAAAGCAACTCCATAGAACTAAACATTCTTCGCTCAAGTTGAGCAAAGATCAATTACAACAAAGCCATTTTGCTTAGAGAATACAATTATATTGAATATATATTTCTACCTGGGTATCACTTCATATTTCATTTGTTTTTTAAAAAGATATCTCTGTAGCACCATCCCTGTCATTAGAAAGGCTGCAGCGTCACACATACTCAACAGGCTCTGTTGAGCACGTTAAGGACATCTGACCTTTTGTATTTGGGAGGACATTTTTGCCATCTTTTCCACGTTCCACGCTGAACTCAGTACCTGGGAGGGAGAGGGTATTCTATTAATATGCCTGCTGAATGGAACAATGCAAAAGCGATGATTATTTGAAATGGAGTAAGGTAAAAGAAATTATGAAATTGTTTAGAAAATGGTAATTCTATGTTTTTGAATTTATATTGCGATTTTCTCAAAGACTTTTAGAAATATTTTTGTTTTTTCCCCAGTGCTAGAAATTAAACCCAGAGCCTCAGTAGTACCAAGCAAGCACTCTACAAGAGCAATAGATTTCTTTTAACTTTTTGATGATATAGAAAAAAATCCTGATACTTAGAACTTCGAAGCAGATGTGCAAATTTTATCCCACAGTAAACATAATTTTGCAAAAGACAATAAAGTGCAAAATTTCTGTGATTTATATGTAGTGACTAATGGTTCCCTTGACTATTTGAACTTAGACCTCGTTCAAGCTCTTTTTTTCACAGATGAGGAAATATAGACCCATAGAGATTTCATTACTATGTCTTATTGATGGCAGGATTGGGACTCAAGGTCTTCCGATGCCTACTCTACAGATCTTTATATGCACTGGTAGTTTTTCAAATTGTATTCCCCTGTAATTCCATGAGGTAACCAGGGGACACAGCTATGCCCCTATTCCTATTTCCAACCCATGCAGAATTGAACAGTTTTTAATCTGTCCTATATATGACCTAGATAATATTTTGTTTGAACCAGATAACACTTTGCTCATTTTCAATAAATACTAAAAAATAATTAGGAAGTTGCTTCTCTACACTAAAGTGTCCTCTCCACACAAGGGGTTTATTGCAAAACTAAAACTTCTGACTGTGAACCAACCCTCTACCAAAATCACTGTACTTTCTGAAGATAAAATCATTTTCCCAAAAAGCACAGATAATCAGAACATTATTGAGCTTATTAGCAAATTTCCTAACTCCTTATAAAGAAATTATATTGCAGCAACTCTTTATATCACAATTAGTTCTCGTGAAGAGTACGGTGAAATGTGAATGACTTCCTTTAGAATACTGGATATTAACAGAGAATCTTACAGAGTGAGCCAAGTAGGGGAACTTCACAAGGAAAGGAAAAGACAAAATTAGGATAAATGTAGTTCTGGCTTCTTACGGTACTATTCTTACTATTCTGTATTAATTACAATCTTATCAATTCTTTAGGTCTTTTGGCACATAAATATGTACCAGGCATCTCTATAAGACATATAGAATTGATTTCAATTAAGAAAGTAAATATTTTTCAACACAAATTTAATTCTAAGAAAACAAGATCTCAACAAATTGCTGAGAAGTCCAGTTTATTTATATTGCAACCTCAGTGAATTTACTTAAAACTAAACATAGTATTTTAACGAAATATTATTAGGAACTAGTATCGTGTTAAGCTGCTTAAATTATTTTATAGTTTTAAGTTTGACTGTTTATTCTTTTCTCATTATTTCTTAAATGCTTCTTGACCTTCATCTTTTGATTGGCTCAAATAGTCTTACAAATCATTCCTTATCCATTCTCTGTAAGTGAGTAGGACTTGCACATAAAGGTAATATATTTCTTCAAGGTCCTGAGATAAACATAAAGTTTATGGAAAATTGGCAAATTAAATTTTCCTTCCTGAGAAATGACAATTAACAGTCCTCAGTTTATCCCTTTACTTCTCAAAGATAATGCTTCTTGTGTCTGATAGGTGACAGAATAATCATAAACAACTACACACATCTATTTTCTGTATTTATAATTCACATTATAAAAAATTTGAAAAATTGGAGAAATTAAAATCAAAATATATTTTGTAGCTGCTCTAAATATTTGCTTTAATATCCCATTTCTATCAAATAATTTATTTGCTTCTTGAGTAGAAGCCAAAAAATAATAATATACGAAAGTTGTTATAAACATCAGCCCTGGAATCAGACTTGGAATCAAGTATATCTTTACAACAAAATATTTTCAGATTTTAAAAAATCTTTCTAAGTCAATATTATCTACAAAAATGTATGTAACCTCTATTTCAATGGACTGTTTTGAGGATTAGATGAAGTACTATTTATAAAACCTTTACTGTAGTGCCTAGAACATGGTAAGTAACATTCAATAAATTGCAGCTATCTTTATCTTATCTAATTTGGGACTTTTACTTGGTTAAACCAACATTTCAAACCCATTACAGAAAGTCTATATATACAAATTAAACACACAGACATACACACTGTTTGAGACTGTCTCACTCTGTAGTTAAGGCTGGGCTTGACCTCACTGTGCAGCCCAGGCTGGCCTTGAAATGGCAGTGATTCTCCTGCCTCAGCCTCTCAAGGCTGGGATTACAGGTGTATGCCACCACACCTGGCTCTACATATTTTTTAAAATAATAGAATGATAGAATGGAAACAACATTAGAGCTGAAGGGAATCTTAGAGATTATCTAATGAGGCCCACATTCTGAATTCAGATGGGAACACTGAGATCCTAGAGATCTGCCCAAGGTCACAGCTGGACAGCGGAAGACTCAACTAGAATCTAGTTCTCTAACTACTGGTCTGTAGTTGTTTCTAACATGCAAAGTTTTGTATTTAATCCAAGGACATAACATTAATTTTTAGTTTAATATAAGACTCTGAAAAATGGAAATAAGGGATATAGACTTGAGGTCTTAGATGGCAAAGGGGTATAACAGTGAGTTTCCTGGTTGCCTTTCCACCCCCATCGGAGATTGGTTGCTGGAGAAACCAGCAACCCAGAAATGCTAACAGTTGTAAACTTAAATAGTTCCAGAAAAAACTTGTTTTCTTTAGCCATGGAAAGGGGCACCCTAGCAAGACAGAAATCTTTTAGAAAACGATTGCCCTCCTGGCACAAAACACCACAAATAAAAGATGTAACTTCTGACCCTGCCACGCTATAAAAAGGCACACCCATACCCCTGTTGGGGTAGTATCAGAGGAGGCTAGATAAGGAATCAGGAACTTTCCTTCCAGGCTGTAACTAGGCAGCCTCCACTCAAGATATAAGTGGAGACATACCTATTCCTCCAGCCCTAGTAGGAAGCCCACATTCCCATGCCCACCCAACACTAATTGAGAGCCCCTCACCTCCACCTGGGTCTCACTGGAAACAGAGTTAGAAATCTGGACTCTGCTGGTAGTGCTGAGGCAGTTGGAGCAGTGTCAGAGAAAAGCAACTAAAACATTTATGCAAAGTTTCAGAGACATAATGGAATACTGAAAATATCTAGGTTTCAATTGAAAATCACCGGGACACTCTTGAATGAGAAAAGATAAATAGCTGCCAACACTGGGGTGAAAAAGATGTTAGAGTTATGTGACAGAAATTTTCAATTAATCATAAAAATACATCAACAAATAATTATGACTATTTTAAAACTTAAGTATTAAATGAAAAACTAGAAAGCTACAGCAAAGAAATAGAAAATCTCACAAAATAAACAGGAGATACAAAGAAAAGAACCAAATGGACATTTTAGAACTACCGTTATAAAAAGTTGAGTGGATGACTCAACATTAGAATAGAAAGAACAGAGGAAAAAATGGTAACCTGAAGAAACAATAATAGATATTATCCAATCTGAAAACAGAGGAGAATGAACAAAACCTCAGGGACCATAAGGGAGTATAAGATTTAATATTTGTGTCATCAGAAATCCAGAAGGAGAAGAAAACGAAGAGGAGGCTGAAAAAGGTACTTAAAGAGCTAGGCATGGTGGTACGCACCTATAATCCCAATACTTGGTAGGCTGAGGCAGGAAGATTTCAATTTTGAGGCCACATTGTGCTACACAGTGAGTTCAATGTTGCACTGGACTGCATAGCACAACCCAGTTTCAAAAAAGAAAAAAAAATACTGGAAGAAATAAATGGTTGGAAATGTGTAAAGTTTGCAAAAGACAAAGACACAACATTCAAGAGCAAACCCAATTAAATCAAAAGAAGCCCACGTCAAGACACAGCATAGTTACACCTCTGAAAACTACAGATACAGAATAAATTCTTAAAATTAGCTTAATTTAAAATGATATGTTCCTTACAAATGGAAAGCAATTCAAATGACACCAAATTTTTCATCAAAATCCAAGGAGGCCAGAAGAAAATGGTTCAGCATTTTTCATTGCTGAAAGAAATGTGTCAACTCACATTTCTACATATTGTGAAAACATCCTTTAAAATGAAAAAGACATCAAAATATTCTTATGCAAACAAAATTTGTTGCCAACAGATACCCTCTAAAGAATAACTAAAGGAAGTTCTGTAGATGGGAAACAGTAAACAGGTTCTTAGGACATTGAGCAGAACAAGGAATACCAAAGGAAAAAAATATGTGTAAATCCTTCTGCTCTTGATTTTTTAAAATTGTGATTGATAGCTGATATGGACTGAATGTTTATATCCCATAAAATTCATACTTTGAAGCCTTAGTCCCTAGTGTGACTTAGCAGAGTAAAGGGACATGAAGGGAGGTAAGATGTCTGTATTTCACTAGAACTGGTAAAAATGATACCAGTAGACTTGTATAGATTATTTACATATAGAACAACAACCAAAAAGCTATATAAACAGATACCCACCAACTTTATAGAGTAAAAATAGAATTCTAAGAAACTAGGTAAATCCCAAGAGGGGAGGAAAAGAAAATAGAGAAATGAAAACCAGAACAAAAGGTGAGTAAACTGAGCAGATAAGTGTATAACATAATGTGTTTACCAATACTTAGTGGTGAATAGTTAATCAGATCAGAAATTGTCCACATAAGAAATAGGTCAAGAAACTGGTCAAATCTGAAATTATCCAAGCCTAAAGTTAACAAAAATTCTTTGTTCTTTAGGTTTAGTTCAAAGACTTTTCTTACATTTAATCAAATATCTACTTCCATTTTATCTCTTAATCATTGTCCTATTTCTAAAACTTCACCACTTCACCAATCCAATTTTTTTGTTTTGTTTTGTTTTTCGAGACAGGGTCTCACTATGTGGTTGAGACTGACCTGGAGCTCACTATGTAGCCCGGACTGGTCTCGAACTCACAGAGATCCTCCTGCCTCAGCCTTCTGAGTGCTGAGATTACAGGCATGCACCACTATGCCTGGCTCACCAATCCTATCTTGAAAAGTTAATTTTAGATTATTTCAGAGTCAATGTAAACATTTTCTTCATATTGTTAATTTACATTACACTTAAAATCAGCTAAAAACTCTTCCTCTCATATGAACTACTACAAAATTATGTGTCATGGACCCCACTGTACTTAAAGCACTACACCTATCCTTGTTAAATTTCATTATGTTACTTTCAGTCCGACGTTCCTACTTGTAGTACTTTTGAATATGAATTTTATAATATCTGATTTTGATTATTCCTTTCAGTAAACCAAGACATCAATATCACTACCAGTTGGAACAGATTTAACAACAAAGACCTATGCCACCTTTCTGGAGCCTTGAACATGCTAGTATACATCAATTTATAGAAAATTTATGGATATGGTTGGCCTAACAACTTCAATATCATGTTGTTATTATCATCCAGCTTACAATCTCTTATCCAGGAAAATACTGTAAGAAATTTTATCATTTCTCTTTGAAATAGAAATATGCTATGTCTGTTGGCCTTTCTCTAGTCTACTAAACCTGATTTCCCTATCAAAAATCACATGAAGTCACCACATAATTTTTATAAGCTCTCAGACTATTTGGTCTCAATTATAGACCCCACTTGTACTACTCTTTTGCTGAATAATTTGGAGCTCATCTCTGATTACATGTAAAACTAGCCTGTTTAATACTGGCTCGGATGAGATTGAAATTATACACAGTGAATCATAAATGTAGGAAAACTAAATATTATAGTGAATAACTAGATAAATAAGAACCAACCATTCTACCAAACTTTAAAAACAATACAATCTTTTTTTTTCCATTGTTCTATCCCAATTGGCTATTTCTTTTTTTTTAATTGAGATTTTTTTTGTACATTTTAGGTATACAGTACAGTTACATTCATTATTGGGATCTTGTACTTTTACATAATAAGTCTTGGTTCTCATTTTTTCCTCTTGTCCCTGCCCTCCCTTCACCCCCTCCTCCCCTCCCCATTTACAAACACTTTATTTCCATTTTTTCATTTTCTCATATTATTTCCCTTATTCCCTTTCCCCTACCCTTCCCACTTTCCCTATACCTTTAGCCCTTTTCTTCCTATTTCACATTGTCAATTATCTCATTAGGATCTTATGTACTATTATAGTTTATTCACACCAGAGAAACTTCGGTATTTACACATGTGTGACTTATTTAT
>NW_022900916.1:10915912-10944804 GCF_012274545.1 Fukomys damarensis
ATACTTCTCAGCCATAAAGAATGAGAAATTAGATTCATTCATAGGAAAATGGAGACAATGCAATCTTTTAAACACATAAGGAAGATGCATAAGTAGTCTTGTAAAGTTTCTGACTTGTGTTAACAATGTTTAGTTAATACTGCCAAGATTAAGCTACTGACACACAACTTCAGTCTTACTTCTAATGCTCAAAAATATCGAGTGGATCTCAGCTACCAAAATAAGAACAAACTCTGCAACCTTACATCAGCAGCATAACTCTTCCATGCAGTACTGTAATGTATACCAACATAAAACCATAGTACTATACTGTATAATACAGTCAGCAAAAATTAAAGTACTGCATAAACAGATATATGATTACTGTACCAAAAGACTTTGAGGCTCTATAAGCAAGATGTATAGAACTATAATTTAAAAAAAAATAGGTCATAAGCTTGAGTGGCAGGTCATTAAGTCCAAACAGTGTTGCCCTGGTTGTAAGTTCAACTAGTCATTAAGCAGGTAGGTCATTGAATAAGGAGTATCTGTACATGGAACTCAATCTACGTCACAGTCTGGTCTAAGCCCTTCCCGACTGCAACAAGACCTATGCTTTCTATTCCCTTTTACAAATGAACAATGTGGGAGCTCTTTCGCATCTACACATCTTTTTTCCTTCCAGATTTTACCCATCCTTTCAGGCACTTCTCCAAAGCCATTGATCCTGTGTACTTTTTTGTTCTATGACGGCTGTAGGTTTGCTTTTACCTCTCCTACTGCACACTTTTCTGTCCTCATTCGTATGCACACCCAGTGGAACCAGTGCTACGGAAGGGAAGGAGTTCTAGCTCTCAGCTGTGTTGGAGCAGAAGAAAACTTGGGAGCCAGTTAGATTATAAACTCCTGCACAGCAGTGCTGTTTCTGATTCATCTTTGTATTTGTTTATAGCATAAAGATATTTTATCTTAAATTTTGCCTAAAGATTTTTTCTGTATATATAGTACCTTACAGTTTAAAAATATTTTATCTGATTTGATACTTAGACTCAGGTTTTTTAAGCAAATCTTTTAACATTGAAGACAGAATCACTGTTGGCGCTCTTCAAATTTTCCCCCATTATATTTTCACCTTTTTTCAAATTTTAGTCTTGACTGACATGAAGAAACAATGATTTATCAAAAATACCATCATATTCTAAAATTCTTTGAAGAAAAATGTAGAAAATAAAGGATTTTTAAAAGATTAGAAGACGTACAAACTAAAATATTACAAACCAGTGGTTCTCAACCAGTTGGGAAGCCTAGCAAATGCAGTTGATTCAGTGCCCAGGGTCTGCAGCTGGGGCCCTCACAGCTGTGTCCAGGGGGGCAGGTAGGTGCATGGAAACACCGTCCATCCCCCAGTTGAAGCAAGTGCGCCCACAGCACCGGCTTCCTCTGGCAGTGGCCACCACATCCTGGCCTGGGCACACAATGGCTGGAGAATTGTCTGGGAATAACATCTGGCGTGACTAAAAAAAAGGAAAAGAGAAGTAGTAGTTTAGATCAAGGTTGTGGGCCTCTGGAAGACCATGAAAGAGCCTCAGAGAATGCCTTATATCAAGTCTTGGGCACTGAATATTTGCCAGAGAGTCAACAGTGAATTCCTCCTGCCAAAAAGGGAAAAAATAAAACAAAAGCAAGACAACTTCCTCCTCATTTAGTTTCTTCTCTCCAAACCCTGCCTCACATAAAAATCTGTCCCAGCTTAGCCAACTCACCTCCTTTCACAGAGGAACTTTATATTGGTCACACACAAGGAGGAAGCCTCACAGAAGGCATTGCTAAGAGGCTGCTTTCTTTTTATTATAACTATTTTTTTACAAAGTATTGTTTTTGTGGCATTTTCATACAAGCATATAAAGTATTTTTATTATATCCTCCTTCTTATTGCCCTCCCTGACAACCCAACCCCACTTCCTTCCTCTTACTACTTTCCTCTGTCTTTAGTAGTAGTTTCCGTTCTTCTTTCATGACTTCTTCCTTTTTTTTTTTTCAAGATTCTGCAATTAGGGAAAACGTGATACATATCTTTCTGGGTCTGGCTTACTTAGTTTAACATACTGATTTCCAGTTCTATCCATTTTTCTGCCAATGACAGAATTTCATTCTTTTTGGCTAAATAACGCTCCATTGTGCATACACATTTTCTTTATTGATTTCTTTATCAATATGGATCCTTTATGGTTCCATATCTTGGCAATTGTGAATTGTGCCACAATAAACATGGGTGTGGACTATTTTATTAGTACACTGACTTTAATTTTCTCAGGTATATTAAAAGGAGCAGTACAGATGGATCACATGGTAGTTCTATTTTTAGCATTTTCAGGAACCTTCATAATGATTTCCATAGTGGCCGCACTAATTTACATTTTTACCAAGAGTGCAGGACTCTTTCCCCCACATTCTCACCAGCATTTACTGTTTTTATATTCTGGGTGGTAGCTATTCTGAGTAGGGTGAGGTGACATCTCAGTGTAGTTTTCATTTGCATCTCCCTGATGCCTAAAGATGTTAAGTGGATTGAGCATTTGTATTTCTTTTTTTGTGATATGTCTTCTCAGTCCATTTATTTATTTTGATTGGATTATTTATTTGGAGTTTTTTTAACTTCTTTATATATTCTACATATTAATCCTCTGTGGAAAGAGTAATTGGGAATGATTTTCTCCCATTGTGTAGGCGGCCTCTTCACTCTGTTGTATCTTTTACTGTGCAGAAAGTTTTTAATTTGGTGTAATCCCCCGGTCTTGCTATTATTCCCTGACCTATTGGACACCTATTCAGCAACAATCCCCCTGGTCCTGCTATTATTTCCTGACCTACTCGACACCTATTCAGAACGTTGCTGTTTGTTCCTATATGTGGAAGTGTTTCCTCTATGTTTTCTTCTAGCTATTTCAAAGTTTCAGGTCTTTGATCCTTTTAGAGTTGGCTTTGATAGAGAAAAAGGGAAGGGAACTAGTTTCAATTTTCTACATATGAATAAATAACCAGTCTTCCAATGACCATTTGTTAAAGAAGCTGTCTTTTCTCCAACATGTTTTGGGCTCCTAAGGATCAGATATCTGTAGCTGTGGGAGGTTTATTTCTCTGTCCTCTATTCTATGCCATTAGTTTACATGTCTGCAAGTACCATGCGGTTTTTGTTACTATGGCTCTGTAATATATTTTGAAACTGGGTATTGTGATAGCTCCAGCATTGCTCTTTTTGCTCAGGCTTCATTCGGTTCTTCTGGGTCTTTTGTGTTTTCATATGAATTTTTGGGTTGTTGATTCTTGTTCTGTGAAATATGTCATTGGTATTTTGTTTTTTATTGAGTTTATTGGTACATTTTAGGTATACAGCACAGTTACATTCATCATTGGGATCTTGTACCTCTACATGACAGGTCTTGCTTCTCATTTTTCCCCTTGTCCCTGCCCTCCCTTCATCCCCTCCTCCCCTCCCCATTTACAAACACTTTATTTCCATTTTTTCATTTTCTCATATTTTTTTCTTTTCCCTTATTCCCTTTCCCCTACCCTTCCCACTTTCCCTACACCTTTAGCCCTTTTCTTCCTGTCACTGGTATTTTGATGGGGATTGTTTTAAATTTATAGATCACTTTAGGTAATATGGCCATTTTAACCATATTAATTCTATTAATCCATGAACATGGAGGTCTTTTCATAGTCTAGTGTCATCTTCAATTTATTTCTTCAGTGTTCTGTAATTTTCACTGTAGAATTTTCACTGTGTAATTTTCATTTGCCTGGCTAGATATACTCTGGGTATTTTTTGAAGTATTGTAAATGAAATTGTTTTCCTGTTTCCTTTCTCGGTTCATTATGGGCATATTAAAAATCTATTGATTTTATATGTTTATTTTATATCTTGCCATTTTGCTGAATTTGTTTATCATATTTAAAAGTCTTCCAGTGGTGCCTTTAGCATCTTGTAAGTATGGGATCATATAATCTGTAATTTGACTTTTTCCTATTTGTAGTTACTTTCTTTCTTTCTCTTGCCAAGTTGCTCTGTTTAAAATTTTAAGTACTATATTAAATAGAAACGGTGAGAGTGAACATCTTTGTCTCATTCTACATTTTAGAGGAAATGATTTTTCTTTATTCAGTGTGATGTTCATTTTGGGTTTGTTACCTATAGCCTTTATTAAATTGAGGCATGATCTTCCTATACCTAGCTTTTTCAGAGTTTTACCACAAAAAGAAAATGTTGAATTTTGTCAATGGTTTCTTCTATGTCAACTGAGATAATTATGTAATTTTTGTCCTTGATTCTATTTTCGCAGTATATTATGTTTATTGATTTGCATATATTAAATTATCCTCATATCCCTGGAATGAAATCAACTTGATCATAGCATATGATCTTTTTAATGTGTTGTTTTGGTTGGTTTGTATTTCATTAAAGATTTTTACAGTTATATTCATCAAGGATATTGGTCTATATTTTTCTTTTGTTGGTGTGTCCTTATCCAGTTTTAGTATCAGAATGATGCTGGCCTTGTAGAATGAGAATAGAAGTGTTCCTTCCCTTTCTATTTCATGGATTACTTTGAGGAGTATTAATGTTAGTTCTTTTCTTTAGGTCTAGTAAAATTCAGCAGTGATTCTATCTGGTGCTGAGTTTTTCTTTGTGAGAAACTTTTTGTTACTACTTCAATCCCATGCTTGTTATTGACCTGTTTAGGTTTTTTAATACCCGCTTAGCTCAATTTTGGTAGGTTATGTTTGTCCTGAAATTTATCCATTTCTTCTAGATTCTTCAATTTCCTGGAATGTAGGTTTTCAAAATACTCCTGAATGCTCCTCTGAATTTCAGTCATGTCTGCTGTAAAATTCTTTTTTATCACTCATTGTATTTATTTGGGTCCTCTTCACTTTCTTTTGGTTATCTTGGCTAAGTTTATATGACCGTTTTGTCTCTTCTGACTAATTTTGGCTTAAGTCTGCTTTGTTAAATATAAGTATAAATACTCTTGCTTGTTTTCAGGTTCCATTTGCATGGATTAGTGTCTTCTAGCCTTCTACTTTGCTACTGAGGTATGTTTCTCGCAGAGAGCAAAGAGTTGAGTCTATTTATTTATTGATCTATGTAATTTGCTAATCAGTTCTTTTTAAATAGGAGAATTAAGATCCTTTGTATTTGGGGTTATTCTTGAAAGGTATATACTAATTCCTGTCATTTTTGTTATTTTTCTAAAGTTTGAGTCTCCTAATTCTCATTTGCTTATCTACTCTTCTGTTTGTAGGATTCCTTCTGCAGTGCTGGCTTAGTGGTCATTAATTTCTTTAGCTTATACTTAGGTTGGAAGATCTTTATTTCTCTTTCAGTTCTGGAAGATAGCTTTGCTGGATACAGTAATATAGGTTAGCAACTATTTTATTTCAAGGCTTGAAATACATCATTCCATCCTGCTCCCCTTCCCCCAACCTTTTCTGTTAAGAAATCTGCACTTATTCTGATGAGTTTGCCTTATAAATGACAGCATTTCTCTCTTGCAGCTTTCAATTATCTTTACTTGTTCTGTACTCTTGGCATTTTAACTATGATATGACATGGGAGATTCTTTTCTTGTTATGCTTGTTTGGGGTTCAAAATGCCTCCTGTACCTCAGTGTCCTTGTCTTTCCTAATATTTTGGAACACTTTTTTTTAATTTCACTGACTAGATTTCCTATGACTTTAGTCTGCACCTTAGTGCTTTGTTTGTTTGTTTGTTTTTGTTTTGGTACCAGGGATCAAACTGAGGTCCTTGTGCTTGTGAGGCAGGCGGTGGCACCACTGAGCTAAATCCCCGGCCCTAACTTTTTAAGGGGCTTATTTTATTTTTTCAGGTATTCAAAAAAATTTTATTGATGTGAAAGGAGTAAATACAAAACAAAGAGATGCTGATTCAATTCTGTGTGTGTGTGTGTGTGTGTGTGTGTTTGCGCGTAAGTGTGATGATTTTTCTGTTCCTTCCAACACGCTCAACTCATCTCACTGTCAGCTGTTTCTTAACAAAGCTACAAGGGCCCAACCATTGTGGACTCTCACTAATACTAAAATGATGTACATTTTTCATAGTCTGTAATTAATAAGCTTCTGTTTTACCACTATGTCAAGGGGCTTATTTTTACTATCTTACCATTATTATCAATATTTAGACCAACTAAACCCAATATCTGAGTGATATGACATATTATCTGGGGTTTTCTTCTGTTTTTCCACTTTGGACTTGAGAATAAGAGATTGTGATACTTGTACCATATGTAGTCCTTGTGCCACTGTGAGACAGAATTCTGGGGATGAAATCCAAGCGAAGGAAGATGGGAAGGACTAGAAAGAATCCAGATCCTCACAACACAGCAAACCATCAAGTCCATCCTTAGACTGTTCCCCTTCGGACATCTAATTAAGGAATCAGCAAAGGTCCTATGACACAAAGTACTGTTACTTAAAACTGAACACACCCTGCAGCAGACCCCATGTGACTGTGACATGAACTCTGCCCCTCCAAGGGTATCTCCTGGCCCTGCTGACTGTTGATGTTAGAGAGTTTGCCAAAACCATTTTAGGTTTCAAAAACATGTAGAAATTAGCTGTTTGAGAAATTCTTTCATATTCAGTAGAAATTTATAATATGTCATCACGGCCTCAGTCAGTAAGTACACAATCTACAAAACACATTGTAGAAAGCTAAGAAAGAACACGGGATTGCGTCATTTAGAAAATACTTCAATTAAATTATCTAACTCCTACTTTTGAAGATTTGTAACTGATTTACTGGAACTGTTTTCTCCACACAGTGGCCAGCAAGATACTTCTGCTGTCTCACCAACTCATGAGCACTCCTTTCTAGTGCCTACATGGTAGTGGCTTCATGACTGTCCCTTCCTTTACAAGTGAAAAATCTGATAGCACACTGCTTCTATATGGCAGTCAATGTTAATATAAAACAAGTGTTATAAAGACAATACTATGAATAAAAAATTGCAGTAATGCTGTACTGAAGATTAAGAATAATGCTCAAATTCACACATTTTAAGCATATCTTTCTGCTATTCATTATTTCCCTAAGATAAATTTTCTGAATCAAGAAGTTTAAAACATTTAAATTTCTCAATATATATTGCTATTTTTTTAAGTATTGAGAATTGAACTCAGAGACTTCTCTCTAAGCTACATCCCTAATCTTTGTTTTATGTCATATTGATTTCTAAGCAAGTTTTACCAAATTACAAAACAATATCTGAGTGTACGCTTCATTTTAACCTTCCTAGCACTGTTTTACATATATTAAATGTGCACATCATTAATTGTTATTATTTTAACTTGCATTTGTTCAATTACCAGTGGGAGTGAACATCTTATATTTCTTTACTTACTTAGTGTTCTAAGTTGTTCTTTCATAATCTCTCACCATCCTCTGGCTTTTTCAAAAAACTTTGACCTGTAATTTGGATAAAATGATAGGTGACTTGGATAATCGAATAGTCAAACTTATCAAATGTATAGTTGCTATGGAACAATAGGAGAAAGCTAATATCTCCTTCGGAACTATTTGAAGCCATGAACCAATTTTCTATATTAGTTTTCATAGAAACTAATATAAAGTTTAAGTCTAGGTCCAAAATCTCAATTGTAGAAATGTAACATGAAAAAACTATATTTTAATAGCAGCAGATCTTTAAAAAACCAAATGGGCTCCAGTTAGCAGTGAGGTTGATGAGTCCAGGGTAGGTGTCTGCTGCCACAAAACTAATGTGACCTTACAGCTGTGTTAATAATTGCTCTACTCTGCTCCTTTAGGCCATTCCTGGGGTGTTGTGTATAGTTCTGGGACATTTCCACTGTGGAGCCTATCCTTAGGGAAATGCTTGGAAAATGAAATGATTTAACACTAGGTCATGGAAAGAATGGATAGACAGCATTGTTTTGCCTGAAGTAAAGAATTTTCATGTGCAATGTTATTAATGACATGCAAAATTTTAACCCTTGCTGTGTTCTCTGAGGTTCTAAGCAGAGCAGCAACTAACTGTGGCCATTGAATAATTTTAAAATGCACACCCACACCTGATTTAAAGATGTTTCCCCCTTTTTTGTGTAAACAGAGTGTCACACTTTGGATCAGAGTATGGCGAGGGGAGTGAAACAGTATTTCAGTCTTCACTCATCTCAGTCATGCACTTCTATGCATAATTTGTTCAGCTGTCTGCAGTGACCCTGGCTGTAAAGTCAATAAATTATTATCATACGCCAAATTCAACCTACTACCTGTTTTTTAAAACAAAATTTTAATAGATAATAAAGCCACACTCAACCTACTGTTCAGTCTGCTTTCCTCTACAATAGCAGACCTGACTAGTGAGGACAGAGGTTGTGTGGTCCACAAAACTAAAATATTTACTGTCTGGCCCTTTGCAGAAAAAGTCTGTCAGTCCAGCTCTATAGTGGTTTTAATAATCCACTATTAGATTCTAGGATTTGAAGTGACATCGGGGATTTAAAGAGTGAATACTCATTTTTAGAAAGCAAATTCAGAGCTGGGGATTTAGCTCAGTGGTTCCATCTCCTGTTTTGTAAGCGCAAGGTCCCAGGTTCAATCCCTGGTATCACACATACATACATACATACATAAATAGCAAATTTGGGGGAAAATTTTAACTTCCTAATTTTTATACTATTTGTTTGCCCTTCGGTCCTGTGTCATTGTTAGAAATGTATATATTAGAACACTTTTGTTTTAATTAACAAAAACTTGCTTTGCTTTGAATAAATAGGAAGAGAAAATTGGAAAAGTAGCTTGTTATCTCTGAAAATCCTGTGACAAAGGTGCCGCTAGATCAGCACTGCCCATGGCAAGGACTGAGCATCGCAAACAACCCAGAGTTTTGTGCTCGCCATTTCCTAGCTCTGCTTCTCTATGTGCATGTGCTGTGGTCTGAACACCCCCACACACCTTCATGCAGGAACTTAATGCCCAAAGTACTGTGTTGATGGTGTTAAGGAGGTGGAAACTTAACCCCACTATTATATTTAGGGGCCTTTGGGAAATGATTAGATTATATAAAGTTACTAGAGTTGAGCCCATTATTGAATCCTGGAGGCTTCAAAAGAAGGATAGAAATGAAAAAAAGGCACAAGTCTTCTCCTTCATGATGTGATACAGCCATAGGAGGCCTTTCCATGAGCTTGTGTCCTGATGTTTGGGCTTTAAACCTTCAGAACCGTAGCCAAAATAAACCCCTTTTCCTTAAAAGTAGCCTGCCATTAGGATTTCCTTACAGTAATGAAACACTGACAAATATAGCTTCTATTTTATGTATTTTTATGAATTTTAAATTAAGTTATATTATTATTATATATTATATTAAGTTATATTATTTAATTAATTTTTAAAGCTCAGCTATACGTGCAAAAAGAAAAAAATCGGCCCCTGTCCACTGTGTCTGATTTTCCACTTTTTTATTTCCCAGAAGCAACCACTTTCTTTCTTTTTTTAAAGAGTAGGAACAATTTATTGAAAGAAACAATAGCTTCTGTTTAAGAGGGACAGAAGGAGGATCAGAAAGCGCCCCCCCACTTCTCAAAGGTGTTTTATGGGGCAAACCCATGAGTTGAGGAGAATTCAAGGAGGGACAAAACTATAGTTAACTGGTAAGATTATAAGTACAGTCACTTAAGTAATACTGACACAATGGGAAACTACAAGGTGAGATAAAACTATGATCAACCAATAAGATTATGACAAGTATAGTTGCTTAGGTAATACTGATTAAATGGGGATCCAGTGGGGAAGCAAGTCACATAGCAAGTGTACAAAGAACGAACAAGGATTTTCGGTAAGGGATGGGTCAGGGATCTTTCCTGGAAGGGGTAGCTTAGGATCTTGGTCCCCTACCCATGTGATTCATACCTATTTAGAGTATCAATCACAGAAGCAACCACTTTCAACTCTTAGAACATTTTTTCTTTTTATTTTCTAAGTAGCACACCTATAGTGCTGTCTTCATTCCCCAGCATTAAGTATCACCTATGTATTTCTTCTTCTTGTTTTTTTTTTTTTTTTTTTTTTTTTTGGTACTGGGGATTCACCTATGTATTTCTTGCTATACATAAATGATGATAATTCTGCTTTGCTGTACCTCCTAATAGATGTATGTCACATTTTTGCTGAATCCATATTTAACACTCACATTGTTATAATTATGTAAATAAAGTAAAATTTCTAACAAAGTCTTCTAGAAGTGGAAAAATGTCTTGCAACTTCAGTGAGTTCCTGAAAACTAAATATCTGGAGGGTGGCTGTTTATTATTACTTATATTTACACTTCTAGTACCTTCTGCAATGCTAGTATATGTCAAGTAATCTTTAAATGATTATTGGATGAATGTATGTCAATAAAATTATTCAAGTAGATTCTGGCAACTACTTTTAAGAAAACTACCATTGAGGATTTGTGCATTGGATGAGATCTTGGGTTAAATAAATCTGAAAGTTTTGTAGTTCTATGATCTACCAAAACTCATGACTTTAGCTATCACTTATATTATGACGTGTCCTCAGAAATACTAAGTCTAGGATCGATGCAGTACATGGTAAAGAACAGATAGCCATGAATCATCAAAAAATGAATCAGGGAAGGAGTTTTCTCCTCTTCTGTATTTCTAGTCAATTCCCCATAGAAATCTTGGTGCCACTTGCTCGGTGAGTCTGTTTAAACTGTTTTTATACTTCCTCTCCGCCAGTCTGAGTAGTCTCCACTGAGCAGTGACTCTCTCACATTCGTTAAAATATGTTTGCTGACTGTATCAATCATTAGGCACTTACTATATCTTTTGGGAATGACTAAGTCTGGGAGTGGGACACAGGCATTTCTCTTCACTTGAATGGAAAAGGCTGTGTCTTCTACTTTCCTGAATTCCCTAGTTTCCCACACAGTGCCATCCTATGACTATATTTACCCATTCATCGGTTGATTTTTGTCAATCTCAAAGTAAAATGTAGGCGAGATCCACTTTGTGAAAATCTGGTACATTAAAACGGATACTTTTAAAGCTGACAACTGGGAAACATTATGTCATAAAATTATTTTTGATAAAATAATCCATAATGATATCATATACTATTCATATTTCTGTCGACCCACAAGTTTTAGGGATATATGTAGCACAAAGTGTAGCATATCCATAATAATGGATACAAGCCATGGGAGCATGTATTGTGAAAAAACAAGGAAATTAATATCTCTTCCAGAAAAGCACCAAAAGCAGTGATCACCGGTGAAGACCAGAATACTATTACACTTCTTAACTCTGTTTTTAGCAATTCAGTATTATTATTCATTTGGATTACGGACAGTAGCAAAGAGTAGAAGGAGCACTATACCCTTTTCAGGGTTTCTAGCTTCAAAATGACTTCTGGAGCTCTTACATGTGTGGATTTTGTACACACCTAAGAATATTGATCAGTCAATCCTTTCCAGGGTAACAAAGATTGAGAAAAAGTCTAATTGAGATTTGGAATATTTTTACTTCTATCTATTGAGATGTCATATATATCTATACAAACACATGGGGTTTTTTGTTTGTTTGTTTAAAGAATGGTGCCAGTCTCTCGGGCCTGCTCAGTGCCACATTTTTTTATTTTGTTTTTATTATTTATTTATTCACTTATTTTGGTTTTTGAGACAGGGTCTCATTTTGTAGTGCAGGCTAACCCTGACCTCACTATGTAATACAGGTTGGCCTCAAACTTGTGGCAATCCTTTTGCCTCAGCCTCCCAAGCACTAGGATTACAGTTGTGCGCCACCACATCCAGATCTTTGTTTGTTTTTGTATACAGAGCCTACTTGTTCAGAAAAAACTAGAAGCGGTGTAGGAAATGTAATTCTTTGTAGAATGAGATACAGTGTTTCATACTTACCTAAGAGGCATACCAATTTAAACATACAAGAATATTAGTTTTCGCTGTAGCATCTTTGTGATAATTATTATTACTGGAATTTATATTCAAATTACTATCTCATTTTACTCTGCATTCACTGAAACTATAGTTATTTAATGTATCAATTTTGTCATAGTATAAGGTGGAAGAGGAAAAAGGATGTTATCATTTACTCTGAATAAAAGTCTTAGCACATTAGTTTAAGTAATACATCATGAAAACCAAGGTAAAACAATCCAAAATCTATCTGGATTCTGATTGTTAGGACTGTTCGATAAGTGAATGAACATAAATTTTCTCAGTTATTTTACAAGAGGAATTCTTGCTTTGATAAAGAATTTTGGTCTTTGTCAGGGGTTGCAAATCTATTGAAATGCTTTGTTTGGATTTACACAGAATTTTAATAATCATGAAAGTTTACAAGAAATTATAGGTCTCTGGTTGTTCATGAAAAAATTATTGTTCCTGTCATCACAGCCTTCATTCCAACTTGATCACCAAATCTAGAGCTGAGAAGTTTTTTATGACCTGTGTGTCCTTGGTAACAGATTTGAATTTGCAACCATTAAGCTCCATGAAACTTGAAAGCTCTCAAAGCTTTTGGATTTAATCCTGATGGTACTGGTGTGTACACACACACACACACACACACACACACACACACACACTGGAAACCCAGAATACTCCTGCTTTGGGAGGAAAAAAAAACAGTTACAGATAGGGTGGGGGATTACATTTCTCATGCTTTTAACAGTTGCCAAAGATTGCAGCAATGTTGGACTATTTTAGGCAATTAATTTCCATTTTGTATTAATAACAGCATATTTTAATATGTTTAAATTTCTCCTTTTCAAATGTCTACCATTGTAAAGAACAGGGGAAATGAAATAAGTAGAAGGACTTCAGAAAGGTACTCAAGAAGAGAAAGGAAAAACCCACAGCCTGGAGAATGAGAGGGACTCATAGCTGGGAAAGTGGCTTATATCTAAGCCACATATCTATATTATGGCTTATATCTAAAAAACACAAAACCAAAGTGGATAATTTGCAATGAGTCTGGGGAATTGTTGATTTTACAAACTGATCATTTGATGATCTAGAATTTGGAAAAGGCTACCAGTTTGCAAGACTGAGATTGTATCTTCTTTTCCAACTCCAAAATTTCAGACAACTGCACTTAAGAGAGGCATAATACCAAATTTTATCATAACAGTGCAGAAATATGAATGTATAGTACCTACATATATTATTTAGAATATGTCTATTGATGAAATACTAATTTTAATTTTATGAGTTATATATTAAACAATGGGTATTTAACAAGAAATATATAAAAATGAAGTATGCAATTTTTAATATTGAGCATTCATAAAAAAGCATCAAATTTTTCCACATCAATTCTTTTTGGTGTACAAAGCCTAAAAAGAAAAAATAAATTCCTATATGAACTACAATAAAAATATCAATAGAACTCTACAAAAAATAATATTTACTTCAATTATCACACCTAAGACAATCTTCACATATGACAATGACACATTATATACACTTGCATCGATTATACTAATAGTACATATGTTTTGCTTTCCTGGCCTTTTGAAGTACTTGATATCTCGCTCATCTTTCTGTTCTGTCAGGAGGTTAATATTATATTATACGATGTGTAGTTAATAGGAATATAAAATATCAATAAAGTATTAAATTCTTAATATTTATTGTGCATTTAAAATAAACATCAAGATTTTCATATCAATTGTGTACTTGCTTACAAAACCTAAAAGATAACATCAGAAATAAATTCCTATATGAACTACAGTGAAAATACCAATAGAACTTGTTATGGCTTGGGTTTAGATGTCCCTCCAAAGCCTCATGCCATCACAGGTAGGGCTTTTTCAGAGGTGCCTGGATCTAGAATGCGTGATTGATTTGTGGTGCAATGCTAGGATTAAGGGTCTGTGATTACTAAATCAGTCCACCACTAATCCCTAAATACAGTGTAAAAGAGGCAAAAAACAAAACAGCTGCTAAAGCCCCTTGTTTGCTTGTGTTTGCTGTCTCCTGCTGTCCATGAATTGGTTCTCTTCTGCATTACCCTTCTGTCAGGCCATTCTGCCTTGGAGCCAGCCAATTATGGACTGAAACCTCTACAAACTGTGAGCTAAATAAACCTTTCCTGCTTCAACTTTGGGTGTTGGGTATTTTGTCTCAGCAGTGAGAAAAGCAACTAAGACAAAATTTGGTACCAAGAGTGGGGTGTTAGCTGTGACTGTACCTGCCCATGTGGTTTAGGGGCCTTCATAGCTGGCTTGTGGGAAGAGAAAGAGGAAAGATTTGGAGATGCTGGCTGAAAAAGTAGAGCTATAATGTCTGAGGCTGTGCATGATGGGAAATTCTGGTCAAAGCTCAGAAGACCAGAATGTTGACAGAAATGTTGCTGGGAGCCAGAAGCCTGCCCAGACACCAGTGGTGTGGGCACACAGGCCCCAGCCACCAAAGGCCCACTTAGAAATGCTGCCAGTAAAGAGTAGGCTCTGGAAGTTTCCGCTGGGAAGAACTACATTGGCTGTTGGACTCCAAATGATGTGTGTAATGGCTTGGCAAAAAGTTTGTCTGCATTTTTTTGTGTCCAGAGACTTTGTGTGAGACTGAGATTACGAATGATGGGCTAATTAGCCTTGCAGAAGAAATTTCAAGGCAGTCTAATGTTAAGGCAGTGGCATAGCTACTGTTGGGGACTTTTAGCCAGATTTATGTTGAGAATCAAGAGCAAAGAGCCCAGCAGAATGATTTAAAACATTTTAAATTTGACAGGAAAGGAAGCTCCAGTAAAGCCATGGACTATAAAGATAGAGCAGAGAAGATCTCGATTGCTGAGAAAGAATAGAACAGGAAAACTGGCCTAAAAGCATCACAAGAAGCAGCAGGACTCTATCCTTTCCAGCCTCAAAATTTCAAAAGTGAAAGACTTTGCTTTGAGAAGAATGTTCCAGAATGGCTGCAGCCTAAGGAGGTTGTTCCTCAGGATTTGGTTCATAGAAACTGGATCCCTACAGCCAAGAGAGAAAGAAGCCTGGCTACTGCTCCAGCTGGCAGCAGACCTTGAAGTCATCCATGTGGTACTGGTTTTAGGTGCATGCAGAATGCAAGAGTTGTGGGATCAGGAAGGTATCCAACCAGCTTTCAGAGGAAGGCCTGGGAAACAAGGTAGTGCGTCCCTGAGAAGGCAGCATGTGAAGCTGTGAGTATGAAGCCAAAGGTGGGGTAAAGACCCCAGAGGTTTGGAGAAGCCAGGAATGTGGATCATCTGAGGAAAGCTGCAAAGAAAGAGCAGAACTGAACCAAGAGAAAAATCGTGGGGGCTACAACCACCAGAAGTGCCTTAGGGGTGGAGCCACCTAAGCCCTTTGGATTCACAACTTGCCACAGATTGTTGGGGATTTTGTAAAATGGAAATGTGGGATTTAATGTTTGCCCTGCAGGATTTTGATCTGCTATCCCTGTTTGTAACATTTGGAATGGAAATGTCTATCTTGTGCCATTGAATGTTGGAAGGGTTTACCTTTCTTTTCATTTATATAGGAGCTTGCAGCTAAGAGTTTGCCTCATATCTCAGAGAAGACTTCAATCTTGGACTTTTCAGCAATGATAAAACTGATAGGCCTTTGGCAACTCTTGGAGGTGGACAAAATGCCTTTTGCATAAAGAGATATGCATGAGTCGTTAAGGGTCCAGGGGAATAATGTTATGCTTTTGTTTAAATGCCCCCCAAAGCCCCATGCTATCACAGGTTGGGTTTTTTAAGAGGGGGTTGGATCTAGAGTGTATGACTGATTCATGGTGCAATGCTGAAACTAAGGATGTGTGATTACTAAATCAGTCCATTGACTGGTTTGGCACAACCTAATCCCAGTAGCCTAGATAGAGTATAAAAGGGGCAGAAAGCCCGGCATGGTGGCGCACACCTATAATCCCAGCACTCGGGAGGCTGAGGCAGGAGGATCGCTGTGAGTTTGAGACCAGCCTGGGCTACACAGTGAGTTCCAGGTCAGTCTCAGCTACATAGTGAGACCCTGTCTCAAAAAACCAAAAGGGGGGGCAGAAAAAATTTGGTAAGGCCCCTTGCTTGCTTGCATTTGCTGTCTTCTTGCCATGAACTGGTTCCCCTCTGCATTGCCATGACACTACCTTGGAGCCAAACAATTATGAACTAAAATTTCTACAAATTGCAACCTAAACCTTTCCTCCCTTAACTTTTAGGTGTCTCAGCAATGAGAAAAGTAAATAAGACAGAACTGTACAACAAAAATAATCTCTGCTTCAACTGTCACACCCAAGACAATCTTCACACATGACAACTGCATGTGTGAAGAAAGTTACTGCATGTGTTGTAGGAAGTTACCATCTCAAGTTTCTGTTTTGACATCAGCAGCACCACTTTTCCATGCATACATCTTACTTAAACTGATAGCACATGTGCTTAGATTTCATTTCCTGTGTGGCAGCCCGCACTTTTCACCTCTCTTGCCTTCCTCTTTTGCAGGAGCTTCTTACTATATTGTACAGGATGCACTGAGCAGAAAAATAAGTTATCAAAATAAAATATCAATATGTAATGAGTCCTTAGCATAGGCATCAACATTCCCACTTAGCTATTTACTTGCTTACAAAACCTAAAAGATAACATCAGAAATAAACACCCATATGAACTATAATGTAAATACAAGCAAAAATCGCTGGGCATGGTGGCGCATGCCTGTAATCCCAGCATTCAGGAGGCTGAGGCAGGAGGATGGCTGTGAGTTTGAGATGAGCCTGGACTACATAGTGAGTTCCAGGTCAGTCTCAACTACATAGTGAGACCCTGTCTCAAAAAAACAAACCAACCAAATAAATAAATACAAACAAAAATCTACCACAGAAATCATGTTTGCTTCAACTGTCACACCTAGGCAGTCTTTACACATGACAATTGCATGTTCCATACACAAGTATTACTTAAACTGATGGCACATATGTTTTCTTTTTCTGTCCTTTTTTTGTAGGGCACAGTTGACATCTGTTTTGTTTTGCTATTATCATACGAGGTCTTTGTGATGCTGGGCCTCCCTGTTCACCTGTCAGCTCACCAGTGTGCCCCACAATTTCTTTTTTTTTTTCATATTTCACTGTAGAAACATTTTATTTTTCTTCTGCTATAAATGATCTCTTATGAGTTCCAGTCCCAAGCTAGGGATTTGGCTCAGTGGTTCCGCTGCCTGCCTCACAAGTGCAAGGGCCCAAGTTCGATCCCTGGTAAAAAAAAATTGAAATGAATTCTAGTACCAATCCTCTAAGAAAATTTCTCCATGGTATTTTGCACTTGTTGTTTTCTTTGTAAACCATCAAACTATTTATGCCACACATGTTTAGGATCAAGCAAAACACAACCACTGGCAAATGCTTTGTGTATCAAGTGATAGCATAGTTGCCACATAACTTATCAGCAACATCTACTCTGCCTTTGGTTTTGTTGTAGAAACTTACCATCTCAGGTTTCTGTTTTGTCAAGGTTTCCCTACCAATATTTTCATCATGGTGCAATGTTGACATCAGCAGTACCACTTTATTTTTCTTGGCCAGATATGTGGCCAATGTTACATCTTTGTAAAATCTAAAGATTATATTATACAATTCCTTGTTTTGAAATTGCAACATTTCATTTGGAATTGCTATTTTGTTCCTGTATAGGGTTCTTAATGCTGGTCATCTTGTACTCTATTGGCATATGTAACGCTGATTGGAAACTGGTAAACCAACTGTCAAATGCCACATTCCAATTAGTTTGGGAGATGGGAGCAACAAAGTCCATTCACAACATTATTCAGTTTATTACTATACAAATAAAGACTTGGTGGCTGAGTTCCAGAATACATTTCTAAACTGAAAGCATAATAAGTGTTTGCATCTACAAGGGCATACATTTTTATGCAATATTTTGACCCCCTGCTTTTCCATAAGTCTTTTACATTCCTGCAATTTCCATGAGAATTCCCTGCTAAGTACAGTAGACCTATGAATGCTTTCAATTCAGCTAGTGAGGTGTCATAATAAATACATTTTAATATGGCTATTGGTGCATACAGAACATTTTACTTATATTTCATCCTTTGTGTATAATACAAACTGTTGTAGCATTTTGTCTGTTACAATTTATGACACTGAATGAAAGTACAGGAATTCTGTCCACTAGGTTTCACTCTTGCCAACATCCTCACTTAGAGGATCTCATATTTTCAGACCTAGTTCTAATATTGGATCATTCTGTTTGGTTATGTAACCATATTTGAAATATTTCAAATAGTCCAATATGTACTCACACTGCTGTTTTCTTCATCATCTGAATCAAGTAGGCCTGCATTCCCCATGTCTGTATCAGCTGATTCTTGCTTCATTTCACTGTCACAGGAAGTTTTGTTCACATGACCAATGTCAAAGTCATTATCATCTTCATCATCCATGCATGAGTGATCTGATGATTCACTTTTTTAAAAAAATTTTTCTAGGGATTATTTTTTTTAATTTATTAATTTTATTGAGTTTATTGGTACATTTTAGGGGTACAGTACAGTTACATTCATTGTTGGGATCATGTACCTCTACATGGCAAGTCTTGATTCTCATTTTTTTCCCTTACCTCTGCCCTCCCTTCACCCCCTCCTCCCCTCCCCATCTACAAACACTTTATTTTCATCTTTTCATTCTCTCATTTTTTTCTTTTCCCTTGTTGTTCTTGCCCTGCCCATCACACCTTCCCTACACCTTTAGCTCCTTTCTTCCCATTTCTAAATGTCAGTAATACCTTCCCTACCTTTAGCTCCTTTCTTCCCATTTCTAAATGTCAGTAATCTTATTAGAATCTTATGCATTGTTGCAGATTATTCACACCAGGGAAACTATTTGGTATTTACACATGTGTGACTTATTTATTTCACTTAGGAGAATATCTTCAATATGTATCCATTTTCCTATGAATGAATCTATTTTCTCGTTCTTTATGGCTGAGTAATATTCCATTTTATAGAAAAACCACAACTTCTTTATCCAGTTTCCAACGCATGGGCAAATGGGCTGTTTCCAAGTTTTAGCTATTACAAACTGTGCCGCTATAAACATGGGTGCACATACTTCTCTGTGATATGATTCTTTTAGTTCTCTTGGAAAGATACCCAACAGAGGGATGGCTGGGTCAAATGGAACCTCCAGTCCAAGCTCTTTGAGGTATCTCCATATTGATTTCCATAGTGGTTGCACTAGTCTGCACTCCCACCAACAATGGAGGAGGGTTCCTTTCTCCCCACAACCCCGCCAACATTTGTTATTGTGTGATTTCTTGATAGCAGCCATTCTTTGTGGGGTGAGGTGGAATCTCAGTGTTGTTTTCATCTGCATCTCTCGAATGACCAGTGATGTGGAACATTTTTTCATATATTTTCTTGCTGCTTTCACTTCTTTGTATGAGAAATGTCTGTTCATTTCGGATGCCCATTTTTGGATCGGGTCTTTATATTTGGGGGGACTGATTGTTTTGAGTTCTTTATATATCCTTGATAATAGTCCTTTGTCTGAGGTACAGCTGGTAAAAATTTTTTCCCACATTGTAGATTGTCTCTTAGTTCTGCTAATGGTTTCTTTTGAAGTACAGAAGCTTTTTAGTAAGATGAGATCCCAGTTGTTGATTCTTTCTGCTAGTTCCCGTGCTACTGAGGATTTGTTCATAAAGTCTTTTCCTATACCAATGTCTTCCAGAGTTCTGCCTAACTTACTTTCCAGCAAGTTTAATGTTTCTGTTTTAATATTTAGATCTTTAATCCATTTGGATTTTAATTTAGTGCATGGCGAAAGATAAGGGTCTAATTTTAATCTGTGACAGGTTGATATCCAGTTTTTCCAACACCATTTATTAAAGAGGCTATCTTTCCTCCACTGAGGATGGTGAGCTCCTTTGTCGAAGATGAGGTAGCTGAGTACATCTGCATTTGTTTTTGTGTCTTCCAGTCTGTTCCATTGATCCTCAGGCCTATTTCTTTGCCAGTACCATGCTGTTTTTATCACAGTGGCTTTGTAGTATAGTTTCAAATTGGGAATTGTTACACCTGGTGCCATGTGACTGTTGCCTATAATGGCTTTTGCTATTCTAGGTCTCTTGTGGTTCCAAATGAATTTTTGGATTCTTTTTTCTAGTTCTGTGAAATATAGTGTTGGAATTTCAATTGGCATTGCATTGAATGTATATAGCAGTTTTGGTAGTATGGCCATTTTCACTATGTTGATTCTTCCTACCCAGGAGCAGGGGATATCTTTCCATTTTTTTATATGCTCTTCGATTTCTTTTTTCAGAGTGCTGTAGTTTTCAGTGTAGAGATCTTTTGTTTCTTTTGTTAGATTGATTCCTAGATACTTCATTTTTTAGGATGCTATTGTAAAAGGAATTTTTTCCCTTATTTCTCTTCCGTATGTCTGTTATTTGTGTATAGAAAGGCTATTGATTTTTGGGTATTCACCTTGTATCCAGATACTCTACTGAATCTGTCAATTAAGTCTAGAAGTTCTTTGGTGGAGTTTTTTGAATCTTCAATGTAGAGTATCATATCATCAGCAAATAATGATAGTTTAACTTCTTCCTTTCTTATCTTTATTGCTTTAATTTCTTTCTCTTGTCTAATTGCTGTGGCTAATGTTTCCAGAACTATATTGAAAAGTGGTTAACTTTTCATATTAACTCTATATTCTAAAAGTTTGCTACAATTTCTTAATTCCAGAAAAACTGTGAATTATTTTAGATTTTCTACACATACATCAATCGTGTTATCTATAAACAAAAAAAGCATTTTCCTTCCCAAGCTGTATAATTTTATTTCTTTATTTTATTAGCTAGTACTTTCAGCATAATGTTGAAAAGCAATGTTAAAAAATGTCCTTCCCCCAGCCCTGATCTTAGTAGGAAAGCTTTTAGCTTTTCACCATTGAATACAATGCTAATGGTAGGATTTTTGGAAGGATAATCATGAATGTTGAGATCCTAAAAGGCCAAATATCTAAAGTGTAAGATCTCTAAAGTTTAGAATTCCAAAAGATCAAAATCCTGAAAATAAAATTCCAGAAAAAAAAATTTTAAATATTTTAATTTTTTTTTACTTTTAAAAAGGGATATATTTGAGAAACATGAAAAAGCCCTTCATAGACCACTTTACACAATGAAATAATACCTGCTTCAGTAAAATGTACAAATGTTTATCATTGTGGTTGGTAATTGTATGCACCTGGCTTCATAACTGATAACATCTGTAATACTGTGATGAACAGCTAAATTATTTTAATGAGAGCAATCAGAAATAGTGATCAGTTACTGCCCCATATTCAGTTGCACAAAGAACTAAATTCTCAAGAAATTTTCTTTCACAAATGCAGATGTACATAAATAATCTATTCTTTTATTGAGAAAGTTTCATCACTTACCCAATACTTTCACAGGAGTCGTATGAGTTATATGTGACAATGTACTTTTGTGGAGTCAAATTTGTAAAAGGAACGAGAAGGAAGGAAGAGAAAGACACAGGAGAGAAAAGACAAGACATAATGTAAATTAGAGCTCTCTAAAAGTCTTCACACAATTTATATCCCCAATATAGCAAATGAGGCAAAGACGAAATACATAGCATAGCAAATTGTAAAATAAAGTACTGACAATTAAGTAGGGGGGAAGACTTTCTTAGAAAAATAACTAAAAGAATATTTGACAAATTAACAATTGTATTAAGGGACAGATTCTGGGCCATAACAACTGGCCAGTTTTCATGATTATTCATTGTATTTTAAAGTCTGCACTACAATGAGTAGCTGCTTTTTGTGGGGAGGGAGATGATTCTCCACAAATGCATTCACATTCATTTTCTACATAGTGCTGCTCTCCCTGAAATTCTTTTGATTTAATGTACACCAGCATACGCATTCCCCGTTATATCTTTCTTTCAGTGCCATGCTTCTGTTTTAAAAGAATGTAGATATTCATTCTATACGTAATCACACAAGACAAATCTTGGGGGAAAATACTGATGACAGAGCAACACCACTGTATTTCTTATCCTACTGGGCATATAATTATTTTCACAACAACAGGTATGTGCTAGTTTTTTCAGGAAAATATGGCTTTAATTCATTAAAAGCTCTTGGAATTTCATCAGCAGGAAGGAATACCAATGTAGACAAACTATGTATTTTCAAACTGATCTTTTCATTGCTGCCATATCTCATGACCAATCCATTAATATGAATTTTCTGCCCAGAGGACTGGACTGAATGTAAAAGCACAAACTTTAATGGTTCACATTCAAAAGCCTTTATTTCACCTAATTTCAAGTCTTTCTTATTCTTTGGAGATTCCACTGAAATTCATTTTCTTCTGCAAAGTTCACCAAGTCTTCAAGTGACTATTTATGAAGAGTGCACTTTTTCAGTCTATTGGTCAGTTTTCCATCACTGGGCTCAAACCTGATGTATGAGGTGTGATGAAAATATCTGGTGAATGTTTGAATTTTTAAAAATGTATTACAGTAAAAGCCACTTTGCCTTTAATCCCACTCAGAACAATCCCTCTTTCTTCAAACACACACCACTGCTCTAATCATTTCCTGAAGCAGGCCTAGAAGTTGTCTTTCTTGCCTTTAGTTGTGCTGTCATGGCAGCCTTGATGTTCTCAATTATTCAAAACATTTATCATAATTTCTCTCAAATAAAAACATCACATTATGTCCTCATCCACCTCATTCACTGGATCCGTCACCATTCAAGATCTTTCCCCAAAGTCAAAATGACTGTGAAAACATTTTGAAACAATTCAGGAAATCAAGATAGGAAAATGACAAGACACTCAAAAAGTGGCGAGAACAGTGGAATAAAATGCATTTGAAGAAAGGGTGAGTATATTGAGGAGATTTGATAGCATTGTGCTTTACTACAATGCATTTTTTAAAAAATTAAGCATTCACCTTAATTTTTGTTCACACCATGTATTCCACTTAGAAGAGAAAAGGGTTATTTTAGCTCATGATCTCAGAGGTTTCAGTCAATAGTCAGCTGGTTCCAAGCATAAATGGTACGGTACAAGGGCATGATAGAGGAAAGTCTCAACTCATGGTGGCCAGAGGCAGAACACAGAAGAGGAATCCCAGATGGAGACAGAGACCAAATCCTGTTCCCAGGTCCACACCCCCATGACCCACCCAGAAGAAAGCCAGGAGTGTGCTTTATTAATGTCCTAGGAGTCTCTCAAGCCAATCAAGTTGACAATCAAGGTTAACAATCACGGAGGTGATATATAAACAAACATGTAGATAAATTCTAGAATTTTCAGATCCAAAAAGGTCATGAGTTGTATATATTTATTTTATTTTATTTTTTAATTAGGGGCAGTTTTGAAAGTTCCAGCCATTAGTCAAAGTAAACCGGACTCTGGTTTTTCTATATTGGATTTAGTGGTACAAATAAGTCTATTTTCTTTGACAGTCAAATCCATAATCCTGAATAGTTCACCACTTGCTATGATTTTTTAAGCATTTGAGAAAACTCTTTTCTTTTTACTGTCTAAAGAACAACTTTTTCTGAAGGCAAGCATGGTGCTATGCATGGAGGGACACAGATAGTACATGATTTAATAATTGTGTAACAATTCTGTGCATAAGTGAAAATGTACATATTCCTTACACATACTTCAACTTTCTACGTTATTTTATAATTTTTTTCTTTCAATGGGAACTACAATCCTCAGGATTTTGACTTTTGGGGTTTCAATTTTTGAGATTTTAATCTTTTAAGTTTGTGATTTTTAAGGATTTTTACCTTTCAGGATTTTAGACTTTAGAGATTTTGATCTGTTAGGATTTCACCATTTGAGATTATTGTGTTTAGGGTTGTGCTATTTGGGATTATGATCAGCATCATTTATGAAGATATCCTTTATGAAGTCCGGTCATTCATTTTCCTCATTTCCTGAGTTTTCTCACATGAATGGGTATTAGATTTTGTTGTTATGTGTCTTTCCTACATCACCTTTTTTGGTACTGGGGATTGAACTCAGGACTTTGAACTTGTTAAGCAGGCAGTGGAACCACTGGGCTAAATCCCTGGCCCTTTCCTACATCTCTTGCTATGATTATATGAGTTTTTCCTTTGGCATATTCATGTAAGGGATTACATTAATTTCCAAATATTGAAACAGCCTTTCATATTTGGAATAAATTCCACTTGGTCATGGTAGATGGTTCTTTTTATATATGATTGAATTAAATTTGCTAATAGCTTGTTGAGGATTTTCACGTGTATGTTCATGAGATATTTGGGCTGTAGTTTTCTTTTCTTGTAATATTTTTGTCTGGTTTTGGAATAAGTAACGCTGGCCTGATATAATGGATTAGGAAGTATCACCACTGTTTCTATCTATGAATGAATTATAGATTAGGTATAATTTTTTCTTTAGATGTTTGGTAGAATTCATCAGTAGCCAAACTGGGCCTAGTGCTTTCTTGTAAAGTTAATTTATTATTGGTTCAGTTTCTTTAATAGATATAGGCCTACTCAGATTGTCTATCTCTTCTTGTTATTTTGGTAGATATTAATTCTATCAAGGTTTACAAATTATGGGCATTAAGCTGTTCATAGTATTTGTTTATTGTCCTTTCATAGCCACTGAATGGCACTGCCCTGTATTTAATCTCTGATATTAGTGACTTGTGTTCACTTTCTTTTTTCTGAGACTGGCTGAAAGATTATCAAGTTTTCAAATCTTTTTTGGAGAACCAGATTTTGTTTTTTGATTTTTTCTATTTCTAGTTTTCAATCTCTTTGATTTCTGCTCTAATTTTTATTATTTCTTATCTTCTATGTAGCTTGGATTTAATTTTCCCTTCTTTTTCAAATTTCGTGAAGAAATTTAGATGATTAATTTTGTCTTATTTTCTAACATATGTTTGATACTATAAATTTCCCTCTAAATATGTTATTTAGAGTATGTTGTTTAATTTTCAAATATTTGAAGATTTTCCAGCTATCTTTCTGTCATTGAGATCTAATTCCATTGGAGTTGAAAACAATAATTGCATGATTTCTATTCTTTTAAATTTTTTCAAGTGTAATTTATGGACTAAGATATGATCTGTCTTGGTAAATGTTCCATGTGAGTTTGGAAAGAATATATATTCTATTGTCGTTAGGTAAAGCAGTCTATTGATGTCCATTATATGCAGCTAAATGATGATATTTTTTTTAGTTCAATTATATGTCATTACTGATTTTTCTGCCTGCTATATCTGTTAATTTCTGACGGGGAGGGGCTGATGTCTTCAACTGGTACAGTAGAGAATTCATTTATTTCTCTTTGCCATTTCCTTTCTTTTTACCTCACATATTTTCATGCTCTGTTAAGCACATAAATGTTAACTGTTACATCTTTTTGGAAAACTGATCCCTTTGTCATTATATAAACCCTTTCTTTATCCCAGATAATTTTCCTTGCTCTGAAATTTTCTGTTTGAAATTAATGTGGCCATTTCTGCTTTTTAAATTAGTATTAGAATGGTCTTCCTTCATCTTTTTAATTTTGATTTATGTTATTCTTATCTTAGGATGGGTTTTTTATAGACAATATATAGTTGGGTCTTTTTAATCCACTCTGACACTGTGCCTTTTAGTTGGTGCATTTAGACCACTGACATTCAAAGTGATCATTGATATAGCTGAGTTAATATCTACAAACTTTGTTACTGTTTTGCATTGGTTTCCCTTGTTCTATTTTGGTGTATTACTCTTTTCAGACCTTGTGGTTTTAACTGAGTATTTTATATAATCTATTTTATCTCCTTTCTTTTCCTTTTTGGTACTGGGGATCAAACTTGGGTCCTTGTGCTTGCGAGGCAGGCGGTGGAATCACTGAGCTAAATCCCCAGCCCTTTCTCTCCTTTCTTAACAGATCAGTTATACTTTTTTTTTTTGTAACTCTTGTGGTTGCTCTGGAGTGTGTGATATACATTTACAATAAATCCAAGTCTACTTTTGAGCAATAATAATAATACACTACTTCATAAATAGTGACAGTTCTTTATAATAAAATAAACAAAATAACCCTAATTGCTCCTTCTCTTCATTTGCACTATCATTCATTTCACTTATATATATAAGCTGATATATATACATCTATGCATACATATTCATACCTAGTAGATTGCACTGTTGCTATTATTTCAAACAGACTATTCAGTCACACAAATAAAAATTTCTATTTTCTCTTCATTCTCCAACATTCTTCCTTTCTATAGTGATGTCTGAGTTTCTAAATGTATCACTTTTCTTCTCTCTACAGAACTTCTTTTTAACATTTTTTGAGAGGCAAGTTTACTGGTAGCAAATCCTCTCAATTTTTATCTGAGAAAGTCTTTATTTCTCCTTCACTTTTTTTGCTGGTGCTAGAGATCAAACTCATGGCCTTGCACACGGTCGACAAGCACCCTAACCCGGAGACACATACAGCTCTAGCCCCTCTCCTCCACTTTCAAGGACGATTTCACAGCATACGGAACTCTAGGCTGGTGGGGTTTTTCCTCAAAACTTCAAGTATTTCATTCTAATCTTTTCCTTATTTATATTACATGACCTTATAAGTTTTAGCTGAACATGTGGGGCAATATGATTAAATTTTTTCCTTGCTGCTTTTGTGTTGTCCTTGGAGTTAGTAATAGCTCCTCTCTTCTTTGTTTAGTTTTCTCTGTTCACCTACTTCTTATTCATATCCAGACTTTCAGACAGAACTATAAATACTCAAAACCATCGATGCATCTGGTAAAATGTCAGTTTCATTACTTCTCAGGAACATCCTGCTTGGCCCCCTGGAGCTTGTGGCAATCTGAATCAGCATTGGTCTTGACCTGCTTCATTGCTGTAACCCAGATTATCTCTTTACTAACATCCTTACTGGTGTTCCTTCATCTTTATCCTATGTTGGACGCCTTTGAATATTTGGACCATATGCATCACCTTTTTTCAGTTTAATCTTTCATTAGTGGAATACCTCTTGTAGTTCCTTGATAAAAGGTGCATGTGAGTTAAGTTTCTGAGAGCTTTCTGACCTGACACTTGCAAGTAGTTTAACTAGATATAGAATTCTTGGCTGGTGGTCAATCACTCTCCCTCAGCATTTTAAGGGGATTAGTCCAGTCTTTCAGCTGTTGTATTTTGCTTTCTGCTTCAAATATTGGTACTGAGAAACCTGATTCCATTCTGATTCCTGAACATTTTTGTATGTTATCTTTTTATTCTCTTTTCTGGAAGATTTACCATTTTTCACTTTGTTCTCAGAAGTCTGAAAATTAATAACTAAGTGTCGCTCTGCATTGCCTCCACCCTCTGCACTGTGGTGGACTCTTGATAGGGACTAAGTCTTTCTCTTCTGCTAGTTTGTCTTGTACTATTTTTAGTTAAAATTTTTCCATTTCTTACCTCTGCTTCTAGACCCTTTTTCCTTTGGCTAATTTTCTTATCTACTTACTCTTTTCACCCATTCTTGTTATTTTTCTGTATTGTAAAATATTTTCTTTATCTTTTAACTCTTCTATTAATTTTGCTACCATATGATTAATTCTAAGAGTTTTTGTTTTTATCTGAATATTTTTGTCACCTAAGCCCTATCTTTCCTTACCTCTCAAATTTTAATTATAGTTTTCTGGTGTTTCTGCTCTGCTCCTTGTCTGTGCACTCTCCAAACTCCTGCTTCGATTTTCTCCTCTCTGTTCGGTACATTCCATCTCGGCTTCCTGTTATCTGGTGATCTTGGATCCTTATTCTTGTGTGAGGTTCAAGCACTGAAGAGTGGATGGTGAGCGGATTGGACTTCATTGACTGGCAGAGAGAGCTCTGCCATTTGTTGGGTGTCTCAAGCCATCAGTACCTGCTGGGCTTTTGTTTTTATCAGCCCCGAGAAAGGAATCCTCCAAACTCCCACCTAGCGTGTATAAGCCTGTCTGTCGACATTTTCTTGGTACTGAGTAGGGGAACCCCGCTACAGGGCGGAAGGATGCTGCCCATTTACTATATACAATCATCTTGTGTTTAGGGAAGCACTCTCCCCCTGCCCCTGTCTGTAATCCCCAAGCCAGAGCCCTCCTGATTCAGAGTATCACCTCCCATTTTCTGCCAGGCTGGAAAAGAACAGTGTCCTTGGAAGGAACATGGAAAGAGAATCTATGGGCCTAGTTGAGTCTCACTTGATGTTGCAACACAATCTTCTTTCAGAACCAATCTGTGGATCTCTTTGTGATCTTGCAGCAAAACTTTACCAGCTCCTGAGCATTCCTCTCTGTTCACTCAGTCTTTGGTTTCCTCTGTTTTCACTTTTTACCTCCATGCTCTATTTTTTATATTTATCTTCTCTTTCATTCTCCTTGTCTTTTGAATTTGTCCATCTAAAAATTATCTTTAATGGCATTTCAGTAGAGTTAGTGGAGTTAGTGAGGTTAATAGGTGCCTTGTTTTCTTAGCTTCTTTAAAGATAAATGTATGATTTTTCACAAAGAGCTATCAATCATAAATTTCCAAATTATGTGAGAAATTTAGAGTGGGAAAGATTAAGAGATTATAAATTGGTCAAGATGTTTTGTATGGGTGGTATTTTTAAACCCAGTTTGGAGCTGAGTGTGGTACCACCCATCTGTAACCCCAATACTCTGAGACTGAAACAGGAGATTACAAGTTCAAGTCTAGCCCAGGAAATTTAGGAAACTTTAGTGGCAATATCTAGCCACAAAATAAAAAATAGATAAGGTCTGGGGATATAGTTCATTAGAGAGGCCCTGGGTTCAATCTATAGGACTGCAAAAAAAAAAAAAAAAAAAAAAAAAAAAAAAA
>NW_022900916.1:10945085-11001901 GCF_012274545.1 Fukomys damarensis
AAAAAGAAAAATCCAGTTTGATGTTGGATTATCAAAAGAGCACTTTTATCTAATTCATTACAGAATTAATTTAATTCCATTAAACTAGATAATTCTATTTTATTTCTCAACAACAGGAAACTAGGATTATGTAGGAGTCCATCTACTTCCTTTCCTCCCAACTCCATCCCCATAGCATTGAGCCGCTAATACCTCACACAGACACTTTGTTCCCAAGCATAACTAGTGTGTCACCAAACATGGCATTGTTCTGAAGGAGAATGCATATAACAGCAAGGTAAGAAAGCAGATCTGTAATGCATTTATCTGGTAGAGGCTGCTCTGCAGTCCATTTGCATGTACTTTTTGTGTCATAAGAGATCTTGGAGTTGCTTTATTGGCATCCTTCCCTTACTATACTTATATCAAGGTGACGTCACAAAGCACTCTAGCTGCCATCAGGTACAGGGCACTATGCAAGGAGAAGGAGGAAGTGGGGTGGAAAGAAAGATTTTCCTGACCCACTGTCTGAGATATCTTGTTAATCACAGCCTTCCAGAAGAAAGGTTGATTTGAGCAATACACCAATAGCCTGAGGAGAACAAAACTTTCCTTAAGGGAGAATAGAATGGGAACACATCTCTTGTCAAACAGCTCTTCCTCTTTCCTTTCCTTTTTTCAGATCACAGATGTGGTCTGTGCACTCATGAAACAAGGTCTCTTACCTTTCCTCGGCCTCAGGAACCTTAGGAGAACGTCACGGAACCACGAGTTTCATGCCTCCACACGTTCACTGAATATTATGAAAGTAGTTAAGTAAACTTCATAGCCTTTATTGTTCATGTATTTGAGGTTCCCTTAACTTTTTCAAAATAAAATCCTCTCAGTGATTAAGTCTGAAATCTGTATAGCCAACTTAGCTACAGAGACAGTCCTGACCCCCAGATCGATGGCTCCCTGACTGGTGATGCTTCTTAGAACACAGCCCTCTGCAGGCTGGGAGCACCAGCCCTGGGGCAGGTAAGTTAAAAATCCGGGCCTGTCATGTAGGACCTGGTGATTCTGTGTGTGCATGAATTAATATGTCCTTTAAATAGAAACTGAGACTTACTTGCTTGTCTTCTTTGCTTTTGTTTTTAGAAAACTCAGAGCTAAATGCAAAACTTTTTTGTACCAGATGCCTCCTTTGAGGGAACTAGTAGAACTTTCTCCTTTATTTCCTTAGATGATCTTTACTATGTTTGATTGACAGTGTCTCATTTTAGACTTCAAGTTTCAATTTTGAGCCAGATAAAGTCATCGGGTATGAAGCTAAGACGGTTTGTACCCTTTGAATGCTTTGTCTTTAGGTGGCTCTTGATGCTGCCTTGCTGTCCCTCCAGTTTTTGCTAGGTAAGTGGCATGATAAGTTGATTTTATTTTAATGTATTTCTTCTTTTACAAAAAGATGGGCTGATACTGATACTTGAAGATTTGACTTCTAAAGTGATAAGAGTTTTGCAGTTTGAAAATTAATGCAAAAGAGAAAGCACATCAAACTACATAGCTTTTATTTCCTATCAGTAGAAATCATATGTTTATAAACCAATGAATTTCACCTAAAATGCCATCAAGAATTTATTTCTATTTCATCTAAGTACATTGTTCATTCAATACATATCTATTGAGTAACTATTATATCCCAGATCTGTACTAGTCTTTCAAAATACAGACGTAAAAATAGATCTTGTTTCTGAAAGATGTCATAGTCTAGTGGGAAAAAATAATAAGCAAGTATAATAAAGTCTGACAAATACCATAGTAAAATGCTATGGAAATATAACATTGAACCCAACTTTTTCTGAAAGTAATTGATTTTGGGGGGAATTGATTTTTAAATGACTTAAAATATGCTTAGCTTTCATAGATAACAGTTTTCCAACAGAGTTTAGCCAACATATTTTCTAACTAGGAATGTATGTAGTTCTAGCTGTTCCATGTCCTTGTCAACACTTCCTATTGCCTTAATTTTAGCCATTCCGGCAGATACCTCATGGTGTCTCATCTGTGGTTTTGTCTTTTCCTAATGAGCACAAGTTCATAAGGCAAAAGGTGGGGAAAGACAAACAGAGGAAGAAGTGTTACAAGAGAGGCACCAGCACATACCAGATGACACAGAGGCTAACGAAGCATACGAAAGGAGTAAGGGATGACAGGAGATGGGGCAACAGAGAACACAAACTGGAGAACGGCCGGAGTGTAAGTTGTACAACACACTAAGAAGGTTGAATGCTCAGAAAGACATGGGAAATCTGGCCATCAAACAGTTTTTTAAGGTAAGAAATAAATATAACCAGACCCATAGTTCAATGATCCTTCTCAGAACTGTGTGGAAAACAAACTGGAGGAAGCAATACTTGGGGCAGCAACAGACGAAGGATGTGAATGGACCCAGCAAGAGACAGTGACACCAAGCATATGCAGAAAATGTGGTCATAAGGGACATTTAGACAACAGAATTGACAGCACTGGCTGAGCAAGACCGGTGAGTGGCAAACACAAGATGGCACCCTGAATTCTGACCTGGCAACTGGTGAGATGGTGATGATGTAGCCAACTTTGGGGACATGTTATACGAGAAGTGGTGGTAGAACATCCAATTAGATATGTTTTCTTCATAGACCTCAGGAGCGGAGCAGTGAGTCCTGGAGGTCCGACAGGTCCTCATCCTGGAAAAGAGTTAGGAAAGAGTTTTCAAAGTTTAGTCTAGAGGGACACCAGCGTTTACTTGGCAAAGTGAGGAAAGGGGTCCTGGGAGTTAAGAGAAGAGATAAATGCAAAGTTCTCTGGCCACTGAGTGAGAGGTTTCCCTGAGGTCAATTTTGCATTAGCAAAGAGGACTTCTATGATGGACATATCTATACCTCAGTGCCCTAAAGTTGGTACAAGACCAGGGGTCAAAGGCAACATGATAGCAAAAAGCAAAAATATAAAATGCTGATTTCTGTGGACAACTTCTTGGTCACCAACATGTGTAGTGGGGGGTAAGGCCACAAATGGGGTGAAATTAATATAGGATTGCTTATGGGTGAAAGACGAAAAGGATCAAGATGATGAGAAATACCAGCATTTAAGGGATCAAAACCAGCTGGAGAAGGCTGACAAAGAATGTCCAGACAAGCAAGGTGAGAACCAAAAAATGGCAGTAGCATATAATCCAAAGAAGAGAGTTTAACGAAGGAAGGGATTGATGTGGACAAGTGCTGGAAAGAGAATTTGAATAGTGAAGGATTTTAAAGTGTTAGAGAGTCAGTAATAATTTTACAGGAGCTATTTCCCTAGACTGATGTGATACAAGGATATACAGAGTGCTTCAAAGTAAATGAGCAATGAAGAGGTGCAGAGAGTATTTTCTGTTTTTTGTTAGAGGTTGACAGTAAAGTAAGGAAAACACAGAGATTATAAGTTTTGGGGAAATCATTTACCTTTAATACGATAGAAGATACCACATGGTAAGATGTTGTCAAGAAGAAGCCAACTGCAATAGAGGGATCGAAAAAATGGAAGAGAGGAAAACTGAAGTATCAGAAGGAAAACAGATAGTGACATCTAAGAGAGAAGCGGTTGTCAGTTATACAAACTGCTCAAAACCCCCAAGAAACATCAGGACAGAAAATTGTATTTGGCAATTAGGACATCAGTAAAAGTTTTGGGGAAGAAGTTTGAATGTTGAGGGCAGAAACAAGAATAAAAGGAGCGAAGAATCAAAGGGAACATGGGAAACTGAAAACAATGTTCAAGATTATGTTTATAAAAACACTTGGCCATGAGGAGAAGACACATGAAAATGCCTATCACCTCTGCTAGACCATGGTCTACCGGTGACCTTGCTCTCCTATTGGAAAGGGCTGGACATTTAGCCCAAAGATGTGAATCTTATGGGGACAGCTGTCAGCCAAGGTGACCACTATAAGTAATAAGGCATTTGCTTTCTTTTGGTGGAAACTCTTTCTGAGAAAAATCAAACTACTACTCATAGTTAAACACCATATACACAGTGACATTATTGGAGGAGACTGTTACATGATTTTGGAGTGATGAAGTACTCTTTTTCCTGGAAATCAACTGATATCCATGGTAATTAGCCAAGAAAACAATGTTCAGAGTCATAATATCTATTAGTCTACTTTCCAGAGATTATCTTTCATTTTCTATATGACCTAGTATTTTGAACCATGAATAGGAAAGTAAAGGACCATAATGATTCTATAAACAAAAGTCTTAGTTTACACCACTATGATTTTGGAATATCTATGCAATCAGCCAATACAATTTTTTGAAAACTAAATAACTGAACCTTTGTTAAATCATTAATGAAGTCTGGCTTGTTGCACTCCCCTCCCCCCATGTAATTTATAGACATAGTTTGAATCTGCTTACTCATTCTGTACGCATGGGTACTTATAATTATGCCCTTACAGCTAACCAGGATTTTTAAAAGCCAAGTATAACCATGGGCTGTGGCTTTTATTAGTCACAGCCTCCGGAAGTGTTGATTCAGCTGAGCAGGAAGCGATAGGAACATTCACTCTGACTTACTCAATAGTCACACGTGGGGGTTGGGTGCAGAACTGGATAAAAGAAAAAAGATAAGCAAATATTTAAAAGGATTACACTTTTCAAAGCACCTCTTCCTAGGGTTAGGACTCAGCACTTCTTTTCCTTATGATGCAATGTGTTCAGATCCATAAGTTTATAGCATTCTAACTATGATATATGAGCAGAACAAGGGTGGGAAGGAAATTACCAGATACGTCTGTTGGCAGTTGGGTATAAAGACTTTTGTACCACTTAAAAATATTTAACATCCTCTGCTTCTGTTGTGTAACGCACAATATGTATTGTTTCATTATCATTTTTCAAATATTACAACTCAAGTAGCTGAGTTGACATATCTGTCTACTAGAGATGAAGAAAACAAAACCATTCTTGAAAATTCTCAAAACACGATCACGTTCAGCTACTTGGGGACCACTCTACCTTTCTGAACATTTGAGATGATTCTTAGATTTTTGTACCACATACAAACAAAAGCCAACTCTAAGTCAAAATCCAGGTTTTAAGAATGTTTGGGGTACTGACAGACTTACTTTTAACAAGAGGGATTTTTCTTTGCTCACTTTGAAATTTCACCTCCTCCCCATCTCACCTACTCCACAGTCTAAAATGGTACCTGGTGTTGATCTCTATGATATACAGAGTATTAGTGATATGCAGCATCTACTGAGTGCTCCAACACTGTCTGTGGGGTTTTCTTCCAAGCTATTGGCACTCACTCTGTAGCTTTTGATGCTCTCAAATTTTACTAGTGTGTTAATAAAAATTTACTATGCAGCAGTCAGGACTCATATTCCTTCCTCAAATGATCCTTGAATGATGGTTGAATAAAACGTCAATGAGTTGCAGTTACCTGCTCAATTTGCCCTAAATAACAACCAAATATATGCAAACAGATAATAATCACTATGCTAGAATCGCTTCTGAGCTGATAGCAAGTGGAGGTCACCATCAATTGTAAGATGTATCCCAGTTTCACTACTACGGCAGAAAGCAAAAGAATTAACCTCATTATTACAACGAGATCTCTCCAAGCATCTCCCAGGGAGCTAAGTTATTCAGTTTTATGGCTTCCAGCTCCTTCCAAAGCAAGAATAGACTCATGAGACTGATGGATATGAAATATCAGCTTTATTAATGGTAAAGCAGGAATAAGGAAAATAATTTGGGCTTGAGGCCAAAATATCTTTTCCCCTGAACTGAACTTATATACTTTTCCCAGTGTACATACTACAGGGGAGAGAAGATATCAGAAGGTTGCCCAGTTCTTACCTGTTTTTTACATCAAGATTCAGAGAGCAAAAACTGAGGGATAAAGCCATGATACTTGAGGACTGACCCTATCTGGCAGAAAAACATATAAGAGCCAAGAAAGGAATGGAGAAAATAATGGACATTTTCTTAATGATAATTCCCCACACCTGTAAAAGTGCTTCCATAAATCATAGAAAGGAAGAGAGGCCTTTACCTCACTTCAGGGTTCAAGGCATCTCTCACTGCCCACAAACAAAATGGTTTCCACACCATTACACACATGTGGTGGGAGGGGAACACGGTGGAGGATGACGATTCTCCCTACCTTTCTTCATTTTCCTCCAGAGCCCACAGGAGAGGAATGGGTAAGTAGGCTGACCCAACAGCCTGTACCAGATCAGTCACTCCAGACCAACAATTCAGTAAACTCCATTCTTCAAGCAGGAAACAGCTATGGTACAAGCTAGGGAGAAACCCAGATTCCCCCTTAAGGAAGAACTTGCCACCCAACAGCCATAAGTGCCAACAACAGATAGTGCTCAGCTAGGATATAGAATAGAGTCCACCTAAGCTTCAGAGAGCTTCCCCACTGACTTCCCAAGGAGCCAACATGGAGTGATTAACTGAAAAAGGAACATATAATCCTGGTCAACTTGGACGGATGTCAGACAGCTCTGTTGTGCAATATTTGCCCCAGAGCACCCTTGCATATTTGCTGAGGTGTTCTTAGGCCAATACTTTAATCTATCTTTCCTTTCATCCTGCTTCCTCTAGAGAGAGGATGCTCATCTTTGCAAAATATTTTGCATCCCCAACTCCATCTTTCCATCCACTTCCAGTATGGCAAATGAAGGTTTTCTTTTTTAGCAAAATATTTATTGGTACATTTTAGACATAAATAATGATAACATTTATCATGGAGAATCTGTACCAGTACATGATACATGGAAAATATAATTTTATCTTTTTACCTTCCCAGAAAGACAACTTCTATACCAGCTTTTATAAAGAGGCTCCCTCTGCCCAGCCAGCTTTTTGTACTCCAACCTCATTGCCCTACTCTGACTTCACATTACTGTCTCCCCTTCAAGACTCTTGGTTTGGTGACTTAACTCACCTCCTTCAGAAAAGTCTCTTTCATTCTACAGGAGGAGATGCCACCCCTAGATCTATTCCTTATTTGTTATCACAGGCAAAGCTATGTGACTTCCCTGTTAGGTGATTTCCAAGACTCCCCTCTGCTGGGCATCACCTACCTGTAAGAGAAAAGCAAAAAGGCTTGGGTTTGAAGTGTGAACAAGTGTGAACCTGAGTGGTCTCCTGTTTGGGTTTCCTCTAAGCAGTGCTGTGACCTTGTCCATTGCCTAAAATAGAAACACCTTTCCTTGTGGGCCAAATGGCCCTAATTTCACAGTGAGCAACACTCATCTTCCTATCAGTATGGGGTCACTCTTCTTTCTAGAACAAGAGCTGCCTTTCTTACCCTATTTGACCTAAAAGACAGAAGAAATTATGTCCGTTTTCAGTGGTTGAACTCTGTAGGATTCAATGGAGTCAGCGCTATGCAATTCCAATGAAACTCTTTCTAATTAAAATAAATCGACAGGGAGTGAGGGAGCTTCTAAATTTCCCTGCCTCTCTAGGATCAAATTCAATGTAGACAGAGCACACTGTACACTGCCTGAATCACACAGTAAATACAATTTAATTCTTTTTTGTTTTTGAGGGTGTACAGGTCAAACGGTCTCCATTTGCCAAAGACATGATCTTACACAGGAAATTTTGAGGAATCCACCAAAAAGCTATTAGTTTTTTGTTTTGTTTTGTTTTTTGCTACTGGGGATTAAACTATTAAATGAGTTCAGCAAAGTTGTAAGACACAATATCAATATACAAAATTCAATAGTGTTCAATAGTGAACATTTGAAATGAACATACTAAAAACAGTTAAGAAAACAATTCTATTTACAATAGATCCAAAAAAGATAAAAATACTTAGGAATAAATAGATTTAACCAAAAAAAGTACAAAACATACTTAAAAATAAAAATCTTATCAGAAGAAATTAAAGAATATATATGTTGAAAATGAAGGCCTGGACACACCCAGACATAAATTCCTTACTTTATCTTCTAGTAAAAGCCTCCAGGATTTTCACTATTGATTCTTAGGGTCTGGAACATGGTTTTTAAGAAGGGCATGAGCAGGGCTGGGGATTTAGCTCAGTGACACTGTGCCTGCCTTGCAAGGTCCTGAGTTCGATCCCCAGTACCAAAAAGCAAAACAAAACAAACAGAATGGGCATGAGCAGAAGAAGCTAGGTCACCTGGTCAACAATATCATAAACTCAAAATCCCTGTACAGAACAGGTGTCCCTCCTTGTCATACAATCAAAAAGCAGCTCCCGTCTTATGAATTCCTTATCAATCAATCAGGGAGGCAGATTTGAGCTTTTAATTCCTGACCTTACCAGCTGGCTATACGATAAAGCTCTTTCTTTTTTCAAAAACTCATTGTTGTATCAGTGTCTATGTATATTGAGCAGCATGATCTTGCTTGACAACAATCTCATGTTCAAGGATTAGAAGACTTAATATTATTCCTGGGGTCTTGGGGGACAGGGTCTCACTATGGTTTAAACTGACCCTGAACTCACTAGGTAGCCCAAGTTAGCCTCAAACTTGTGGTGATTTTCCTGCCTTTGTGTCCTGTTGGAATTACAGTTGTGCACCACCATGCCCAGCTGGAAGACTTGATATTATTAAGATGGAAATACTCCCCAAATTGATCTACAGATTCAATGCAACCCCCATCAAAATTCCAGGGAGGCTCTTTGCAGAAATTGGCAATCTGATCCTGAAATTCATATGGGAATACAAGAGATCAAAGATAGGCAAAATAACTGAAAACAAAGAACAAAGTTGGAAGACTCACATTTCTGAATTTTAAACTTACTACAAAAAATATAATAATTAAGACAGTGTGGTACTGGGTAAGGTTAGACATACAGATTGATAGAGAGTTTAGAAATAAATCCTCACATGTACCATCAATTGATTTTCAACACAGGAGCCAAGAAGACTCAATGGGAAAAAACCTTCTCAATAAATGGTGCTGATATACCTGTAATAAAAAGAAAAAAAAAAGCTGGACCTTCTTTGTACTATATACAAAAATTGACTCATTGGATCAAAGGCCTAAGTCTAAAACTTCTCAGAAGAAAACAAAGATGTAAATATATAGCCTTGAATGACACCAAAAAGTATAAGCAACAAGAGAAAATAGGACAGATAGATAGATGTCATAGAATTTAAAATATCATATCATAGAATTTTAAAAGATATCATACAATTTAAAAGAAAAATTGTGCTATAAAGAATACAAGAATGTAAAAGGGCAACTCAGAAATGGGAGAAAAGGATTTTGTATCTGTAATATATAAAGAACACTTATAACTCAACAATAAAAAAGATGAATAATACAATTTTCAAATGGGCAAAGGATGAAATGACATTTTTTTCCCAGGGAAGCTATACAAATTACTGATAGGTGCATGAAAAAAATGCTCACATCATTAGCAATCAGAGAAATGCAAGTCAAAGTCATAATGAGATGTCATTTCATACTCATCGTGATGGCTAAGATAAAAAGATCACATACTCACAAGTGTTGGCAAGAATGTAAAGAAATTAGAACCCTTATTCCTTCATAGCAGAAATGTAAAATGGTGTATTTTGTCATTCCATGAGTAATTATATATGATCCATCAATCCTACCCCTTGATATACAACCAAGAGAAATTAAAACACGTGCCCACATAAAACCTGGTATGTGAATATTCAGAGTAGCACAACTCATAGTAGCCAAAAGCTGGATAAAAATGCCTATCAATTAATGATTTTTTAAAAAATATGGTACATTCATGCATTAGAATGTCATTCAATTATAAAAAGGAATAAAGAACATGCTTCTTTAAGTAGGAATATATTAAAAGCATCATGTCAAATGAGAGGAACCAATCAGAAAAGGCAACAAATGGTACTTTCTGATTCTATTACATGAAATGCCCAGAATAGGCAAATCTATAAAGAAAACAGGCTATTGTTTTCCTAGGGTGGGGTGACAGCTAAGGGATTTCATTCCGTGGTGATGAAAATGTTTTAAAATTAATTGGGGTGGTGGCTGCACAGCCCTCTGAATATACTAAAAACTGCTGAATTATACTATTTAAATGATTGAATTGCATGGTGTGTGAATTACATCTCAAAGAAATATTTTTAATGACGAATTTCTGAAACTGAGTAAAGAAGTGGGAAAGATTGTGAGTATAAATAAGTTCACTGGCTGAAATAAAAAAGTTGAAGAAATTCCCAACTAAAAATGTTCACTTTTCATTGAAAGAGAAGGGCAAAACCACCTATTGGGAAGGAGTTTATAATCATGCAATGGTGCAACAGAGGGAAACACTGCACAGGTGCATAGCTCCAGCTGGTGACAAGTTCCAAGGTGTGGGATGACAGAGGGCAGCTAAGGTGGGATGAACAGAGAGGTGTCAGTAGCTTGGAAGTCACAAAGCATATCTAAAGTGCTTGTTACATTGAATTAAGGAAGTATTTTTCTGCTATCACTATATCAGACAGCATTAAGGCATTAATATAATTTTTTAGAATCTTAAAAATTATCACTCTATTTGCCACAGGCAAATTTTAATTTTACTCTACTAAATTTAGGAATGGGTGTATGACTGTGAAAGGACACTGTACTTAAGTAACTTCTTATCAATGCAGGAGAAAAGGAAAGGAAAAGAAAAAAGTATTTTCTAACTGCACTATAATTGCACTGAGTAAAAAACTATGTAGAATAATAAGCTTTCAGAAATTTAGAAACAAAACAATGAATATACAAAACAATAAATAAATGCTAGGAATACTTTATATAATAAATAACAATTAATAAATACTTTATCTACTGATTCAAATACTGATTTATGATCTTTTCCTTTCCCTTTACATCCCCAAGGTCAATAGAGTAAGCAGAAAGAATTCTGGGATTCCTAAAGGCTTTTTCCTTTCACATCACCCTTGGTCTAGTGGATTTTCTAGATCCCAGCTGATCTTTCCATAGAAACTGCCATCCTCTCTTACCTGCGGGGACCCTATCCTCCCCATTTTCTAGTATGGTATGGAGTTGAGCAGAATCCTTCCAGTTCCAATTTTCCTAACCAGTCCCCCTCTACTAAGACACATAAAAAGAGTAAGAGTTTGAAACAGGATATAGAAACCAGTCCAGTTATGGAATTTAATAAAGGGTATTGGATATTTACAAGTTAACTTGAATGGCAGGAGGAGCAGGCTGTAGGTTGGGCTTCCAAGAATAAATCCAGAAGAATGCAAAACTGGTTGTCCAGGCTCAGCAATAACCAAGCTGGTGAGCATTCAGCAGGCTGACCCTGAAACTATTGAGTTCATGAATCCATAAGCATCACTATGATCCAGCAATCAGAAAGTCAGGATCAGGAAGTTACTGTTGCCACCCCACAACTGCCTCTCAACACCCATAATGCTAGTGTCTGGCTACCAGAACACTACTTCAGAAAAACCTCAAAAGCTTGGACATTGTCCAAGATCTCATTCACCAGCAGAAAAAGCAGACATTACAGAGGAGGCAGCTTCTGTTTCACTTTGACTTTCTACATTTAAACCAAACTGAATATAATAAATACACCCAGGAGAATCTGGGAAATGAGGTTTCTAGCTTTCCAATTTCTACAGGACAGGGTGACACCAAAAAACCTAGAGGTAGCTACTAAGTGCCAATCAGCTCTAACCAACACATAACACACACAAAGTATACACAAAAATGTACACACATATCCCAGATGACAACATTATTGGCCTTCTTTTTATGTGAATTTTTTTGATAACTGTAACAGGAAACAGATAGGAAATCATACTAATGAGCAGCATGGAAAATTACAAACTCTAAAATCTCATATGCTGGAGTCAAATACCCCTAGTTACTGACTTCCTCTAAGAAATTTTGAGGATATCCTCTGGACAGCCTGTATGCTTTTAATTCCCTTGAAGTTCTGGCTCTTCAATGCATTCTAGTACTCATTTATATAAAGACTCTGGCAGTATTATGATGTCTGATGGCTGGGAGCTTTCAAGCCCTGCCATTCCTCTTTCTTCGAGTGGCTCACATCTAAACAAGATGATAAGAAATCCCAGGTGCTCCTTCCTTTGGCACTGATGGAAAAGTTCAAAACATGCAAACCTCAGTCAGTATGAATGAACCTTTGTCAAAGCCTCAACCCCTAATCATTGCAAAACCCCAAACCAGCCTCCCCTACTGCACTCTCAAGGCATTTGCAGACCTCTCTGGAACCTGCCCTGATCTTCTGCTCTCCCAAGAGAGTCCCTGATGTTGGCAATGGTTCCTCGACACTGTCCTGTGCATGCACAGTGTCATCAGTCTGGGTGTCTGAATCCTATTTGTGTGGAAGGCACATCTTGCTCCTGAGGGACACACACCGCATAAGCCATCCACCACCTGCCATCCACACACCATCCTTTTCTCATTCCATCTTTTCTCCCTGCTAGTCCCCGTTCTCTTCCTCCATCAAGGCAGAGTGGTGCACCTTTGTCCTATGTCCTATAGCCTATGTCCAGGGTTCCTTTGTCCTGTCTGTGCTGGACAAGATCAGATAAGACTCAATTCACTAGGGCTCTGCCCTGCCCAGGAATGTTCCTCCCAGAGCTCTCCTCACTAGAGACCACATTTACTCACTTCCAAATGCAGATGATTGGCTCATGGCCACATGAACCTGCTTTAGCTGATAATGTTATCTACAGTCATCTTCTGCTGTCCTTTGTGTCCACTGTTCTTTTTACTGTGCTCCTTGGAAGCTCTGATACCTGGCTTGAGAATCTTTACTGCCCCTCAAAACCCCTTTAACACTGGAGTAAAAGTGAATGACACTCTCAGAGTTCAAACATTTGATTTCAATGATATTTATCCTGCAAATTACTAATACCATCATACTGTCTTTCATCCCATTATGCCTGCCAGCCCAAATTCAGATATTACCAGGCACCTGTTTTGTCCCATACTTTCTTCCTAGTACAGCTCATTTTGCCTAGAATAAGCTACCATTATATATTCTCATTTAGATAGCTCCTTCTCATGTACTAGACTGAGTTCAGAGTTTTCTCCTCTTTCTCAGGAGACATTGGCCCATTGGCCCCATTATAAAAACAAAAAAAGACAATAGGGATTGCAAATTGACAGCTTAAAGTCTGACTCTGGCTAGAAGTTATATTTTATTTGGTCTACAGAGGGTTTAAAAAAACACTTATTTCCCCAAAAAAATTCAAAACAGGATCTCAAAGAGACATGTGCAGCTGCCAGGCCACTGCCATCGCTCCAGCGCCAGGAAGGTAGCTGTGCAGGCACCCCTGAATCGCCCCCCTCAGACCTCCTGATTGTGCCAGTCTTTGGACCCACTCTGCAGAGGCAGAGGTGGTCATAAAGGGTATTTTTCTGAGTTCCCAACTTTGCACATCTTTAAAGAAAGGGTGTGGGAAACCTGTAGTAGAACTGTGTGGAGTTCAACTGTTCAGGAGGTCGGGGAACTCAATCTGGGCCTTGCAGCCCGAGGTCAGTCTGCATCGTGGGGTTCTGCCATCAGCTAGCTGAGATCAGGGGTCTTGCATCCTACCTCTGTCTGAGCCATTAAATGGTAAATATACTATATTGAAAAGTTTGTTCACTGCAGACATGTTTTGGACTGCTTCTTGATTTCAATTTAATTCACATGGTTTAAGGGTGATAGACTAGTGACTACCACAGGTGGTCAGTTTCCAAGTTGTGCTTGATCATATTGTGTTGCTGATTGTATCAGTTGGGATAAAGGATTGTGGTTGATTTGATGAGCTGTTTTCTCTGATGTTATGAAGATGAGAATGTCCATGGGTTGTTAGAGACCCAGAAGCTAGGGTGCAACTATATCAGGAAGATTTGGGTGATAACCCAGAGATTAAACTAAGGACAGCCCAACAACAAAAATAAAAATGAGAAAACACTTAAGCAAGACACAAAGACAGACTTCCAGTTCACCAATGGCAAACAGTAGGGCAAATAAGGATGAAAAGGCTGATAGTGAACCACTAGGACACCCTGAAGTTAAAGCACAGGAAGTAACAAAACAGATCAATCAGGCTCTAGAAAAATTCGAAACAGAAATAATTTCCCAGATAACCATAGAGATGGTGAGCAAAATGAAAGTCATGATTCGAGACTCTAGAAGAGAAACTGAAAAAAAAAAATAGATGAATTTAGGACCATGATAGAAGCCATGAAGGCCCAGCACAAGAAAGAAATGGAAACAATAAATGCCGAACATAGGAAAGAAATGGAATCCATAAAACAAATTCAAACAGATATCCAGGAGATTAAACACTCCATTGAAAGTGTACAGAACAGAATAAAAGAATGTGAAAATAGAATCTCAGATATAGAAGATAAGATTGCAGTCAGTGACTGTGAAAAGAGAGATCTCTTAAAAACAGGGGATCATGTGAAATCAATCCAACAACTCCTAGATGATGCAAAGAATAACATAAGACTGATAGGAATCCATGAAGTAGCAGAAGAAAATACAAACGACTTAAAAAAGCTGTTCAGAACACTTCCAAAACAGAGGGGAAGAATTTCATTCTTCCATATCTACATTCAGATAACTGAGGCATATAGGACCCCAATTAGCCACAATAAAAAAAAAATCTACACCTAGACATATAATAATCAAGATCCCAGAAACCCAATAGAAGAACAAAATACTACAAGCAGTAAGAGAAAAGAAACGAATCACATGCAAAGGAAAGCCCATCAGAATCACAGCAGATGTTTCAACACAAACCCTTAGGTCAAGGAGAGCCTGGAGTGAGGTATTTGAAGTCCTAAAAGAAAACAACCTCCAACCTAGACTGATGTGCACACCCTGTGTTCACTGCAGCATTATTCACAATAGCTAAGAGGTGGAAGCAACCCAAATGTCTATCCACAGGTGAATGGATAAAGATAATGTGTTATATACACTTAATGGAATATTATCCAGCCTTTAAAAAGAATGAAATCCTGTAACATGCTACACCATGGATGAGGATTAAGGACATTATAATAAATGAATTAAGCTAGTTATCATAAGATAAGTACTGTGACTCCACTCATATGAGGTATTTAAAGTAGTCAGTCTTACAAGAAGTAGAATACTGGTTGCCAAGGGCCACTTCTTTAACAAGTATAGTATTTCAGATTTACAAAATGAAAATTCCATGATATCTGTTGCACCGGAATGTGAAGATACTTAACACTACTAAACTGTACACATATCAGAGGCTAAGATGTTAATCTTTTTATTATATGTATATTGAATGTAAGAAGGACACTCCAGTTCACCAATGACCCAACATTGTTTATCTAGCTTAATTCACATATTTAAATGAACTACCAGGCCCCCATAAACATTGAGTTTGGAATAATAGGAATTTTACAATAAAAATTATTCCTTTGTTCAGCAAACATTCACTGAATCCTAGCATCTGGTAGTTGTGAAGCATGATGAATACAAAACTGATGGACTCAGCTCCTGTGTTCAGATATTTTACATTCAAGTACTGAAGGATAATACAGTTCAACAAGCATTGTAATCAAGACTGTGCTGGGGACACACAACCTACTCCATGAGAAAGAAGGGCTACAAAAGCATATAGAATAGGCATGGAGGATGAAGACAGATAACCAATAGGAGGGCTCTCTAATTTAATATTTAGGATGAATAGAAGTTATCCAAGGAAATTCACATATTTAAGAATTTCCAGTTTTTCTTCTGTTATTGATTTCACTCCACTGTTGTTAGAAAAGATATCCTGTTTGATTCTAGTCTTCTTAAACTTGTTAAGACTTTTTTGTGACTTAATATGTAATCTAGTCTAAAAAATAGGAAGAGTCAGTCCTCTCACTGTGCTTTTTTATTTATTTTTTCTAGTGAGATGTTTTGATTCTTTTCTTTGTGTGTATATCTACCACAGGTATTTTGTTTGTGGTTACCATGGTTACACAAAAAACAAAATGTGTAACAATTTTAGGATGAAATAACTTCAATTGGATACAGAAGCTCATTTTTACCTCTACACACACACACGCGCGCGTGCGCACACACACACACACAGTATCATATTTGACATCTTTCTTATTTTGCATATTCATTAACACGTTTATGTTTATAGGTTTTTAACTTTTATACTAAAGTTAAAAGTGATTTATATACCACCAGTACATAATTACAGTTTTATGAACTTGTCTATACATTTACCTTTACAAATTAATCTTATACTTTCATATGCTTTCACATTGCTCTTTAGCATCCTTTCATTTCAACTTGAAGGACTCTTTTTAGTCAGACCTAGTAGTGGTGAACTTCTTCATTGTTTCTTCAGAAGAGTTTTTATTTCTCCATAATTTCTGGAGTACAGTATTTTTGACTGCCAGGGTTTGATTTCTGCTGAGAAATCCATTGATAGTCTAATGAAGAGTCCCTTGTTTATTATAGGACACTTTTCCCTTGCTACTCATAAATTTTCTTGTCCTTGAGTATTTACAATTTGAATGTAGTATTCTTGGTCTGTATTTCTTAGGGTTCATTACATTTGAGACCCTTTGAGCTTCTTGAATCTGTCTATCTTCCTCCCCAGCTGTAGGAAGTTTTAAATCATAATTTCTCTAAATAAGCTTCCTGCTTTTCTGTCACTGGGACCAAATACCTGATATGGACAGCTTAAAGGAGAAAATTATTTTGACCCATCATTTCAAATATTTCAGTCCATGGCTGACTGTTTCCTAGGCAGAAATAGCATGGCAGAAGGTATGCTTGGTGGAGGAAAACTGTTCACCTCATGGTAGCCAGAAGCAGACAAAGCAAGGAGAGCCCAAGACAGAGATGTATCCACCAAAGGCATGACGGCTGTGACCCAACTCCTCCACCTGCTTCCCATCTCCTAGTAGCCCATTCATCGATGGAGCATTCCCTTGATATGCTCAGTGTTCTCACAATTCAATTTTCTCCCAAGCATAATAGGAAGAGCAGCTGAATCCACAGCTAACTTAGCATCATGGATTCCATGCCACAGAGTCAATGATCAATCAACTGACCTAATGATGGACAGGGCAAAAACCCCAGGAGAAAAGATAAACCCCAAAGAGTCAGCAGATTCAAGAAGAAATAATGGATGGAATAGCAGTTCTAGCCCCAAGAAAAGCCCACAGTGTTATAAACTGCAAAAACAGTGACCCCAAGAGTGACTTCATGGCAACTCCAGCAGAGTTAGAGAAGAATTCCAGCACAGTGCCTGCCAAATTGCCAGATACAGTTTTATCAGGTGCCATTTTGGGAAAGGGTTGATCGTGTAGAATGTAGTCACAGAATACACTGCAGCTTCACTCCAGGACTTTCAGTATTATTCTATAATACTGACTGGATGAGAGACAGTTGTGGGAGACAGACAGGAAGAGAGAAAGGACTATTCAAAGATCCTATGGGAAGTTCAAGTACTTGTGTCAAAGGACACAAGCCCACACTCTATGTTGGGAGGCCAGGCCCCATGGGTGTGGCTTTCAGAGATGGTTGGATCAGAAAGTGATGTCATTGAGCTAGCAGCATGCTAGAGCCCCCACCCCACTGCCTTCGTCCAGTGAGACCAGTGATCTAATCGTTTTCCTATTTACCAACAAAAGTGAGGATATGCCTTGGCTTGGATAGTTGCCATGGTCAGGAGTTAAAGACAGAGGGGCCTCTGGAGTAGGGAGACTACCTTACAAACCCACAGGGGATAAAGCTGAGCAGAAAGAACCTTGACTTGCTGGATTCCAAGCATGCAGGTCCTGGAAGGAAAGCACTCATTTAAAAATACAGAGGAAAATATTTCAAGGCATTTTTTTCTCTTTTATTGGTTTATTTGTGTGTGGGGGGGTATTTGGGAGTTTTTTACATTTTTTTCTCCTTTTTTTCTTTTTCTATCTTTCTTTCTTTCAGGCTATCCTTGAATCACTGTGTAGCCCAGGTTGACCTCAAACTCACATCAATCTTCCTGCCTTAGCCTCGCAAGTGCTTGGATTATAGGCATGTACCAACATGCCCAGCTCTTCCATTTTTGCTTTGATCTTTTTTCTTGTTTTTTACCCTTCTCACACTCTTTAAACTTGTTTTTTATCTCTTTCTTTTAGTTTTCTTTTTTCTATTTTCTCCTTTTCTGTTTGTTCTCTTCTGTTACTTTTATCTAATATTCTTAATTTCCTTTTACCTCTTTTTAGGATTTATTTCACTATTATCACTTCCTTCTCATCCTCTACTCCTTACTTTTTCAAGTTTTTCTTTTTTCATGCTCCCATTCCCCCCCACACACTATTCTTACTACTATAACCAATACTCTTTATGAATCTATAGAAAGTTAATTAACTATAGGCTGTTACTATTGAGTACTGTTATATTTTTAGTACAGGCAAAGTTATTCCATTTAGAAGATATTTACTGTAAGTCAATATTTGGTTTGTCTTGTTGTTTATACTATAATCATAGATCTGTTTTCTAGTGGTAAGGGTTCGTTGGTTCTTAGGTATGTCAGTATGTAATTTGTCTTTTGCACTGTTGTTGTTATTGATTTTATTACCATAGTCAAGGTGACATGCCAGTGATGAACTGGTTTTCCCTGTATTCCAGTATAGCATCAAGATTGCTTTAGTGTCATTCATAATACTGCAGCCAGTTCCTAGAGAAATGGGTGTTGAGACAAGTACACTGCAGCCTTTCTTTCCAAATAAGCAGAATTAGGAGATTCTGGGACACAGGCAAAGACCTATAGGTAGCAACACCCAAAATACAATACTGAAATTCAGTAAACTCTAACTAAAGAAGTCTCCATGCTAGCAAAACGTCTTCCACTATAATCAACTCACAAACTTAGGCTCAGGAAACAAACAAAACAAATAGAAACATGAGAAGACAAGGCAACAAAATGCCTCCCAAACTCTCAGTTCCACCAAAGCAAATCCATAGGGAATTGGGGATGAACTCAAAAGCCACATGGCTTATTATTTGAAAGGATAATAGAAGAAATAGCAAAACAGAAGAATAAAGTGCTTGGAGATTTAACTAAACAGATACTGATCCTAATAAAACAATTAGCAAGTTTATAAAAGATACTAATAAAAAGCCAGCTGAGAAAAATAAAGCAATACAAGACAGGAATGTACAGCATAGAAAAAATTTGAGTCCATGAAAAGGTACCAAACAAAAATTCAGGAGATTAAACATTCTGCTGAAAGTATGGGGAGCAGAAGGGACCAGTGTGAGGACAGAGTGTCAGAACTAGAAAACACGGCTGCTTTCAGCAACAAATTAATGAGAGATACCCGAAAAACAAAAAGACCATATAATAGAGGGTCTAACAGCTGCTACATGACACAAAGAAGACTAATCCAGGGTTAATTGAAAGTAGTGAAAAATCAGAAGACAGCACAAATGTCATTAAACTGTCTGTTTACAAAAAGTATAGCAGAAAATTTTCCAAATATAGGGAGAAACATACAGATAAGTAAGACATAAAGAAACCCAAATAACCATGATCATGAAAGAGCCACTCCACAACATGTCATACTTAAAATCTCAGAAGCCTAACAGAAGAACAGAATCCTAAAAGCTGTTAGAGAAAAGCAATGAATCACTTATAAAGACAAACCTACTAGGATTACAGCAAACAAACCTGAAGGCCAGAACAGCTAGAACAACTTGTAGCCCAGATTGATATATCCTAGAAAAGTATCTTTCAAATTTGTTTATAAAAACAAGATATTTCCACAATAAAGAGCAGCTAAAGAAATCAATGACCACCAAAGCAGCACTCCAAAAAATTCTCAAAAGAATTTTTGAGAAAAGATAGAAGTGATACAATGAGACTATTAGTGACAAAAGGTCAGACAAAAATACCAGTAGGGTAAGCAGTTAAGTAGAAAGGGAATCAGCAATAGGAAAATACTGTGATGAAAGAAATAAGCTAATATCTATCAATAATAGCTCTCGATGTGAAAGGTCTCAATCAATCAATTAAAAGACACAAACTGGCAGAATGGATCAAGAAACTGAAATACAATGTTATGCTGTATACAAGAAACATATTTAACCCAAAAGAGAAACTCAGATCAAAAATCAAAGGATAGAAAATAATATTCAAGGTAGTGGGAACCCAAAGAAAAGCAGGAGTAGCTATCCTATTTTCAGACAAAGTGGACTTCAAGCTAAAACTGATTACAAGAGGTAAATAAGGTCATTACATATTAGTTAAGAGAATAATTTAACAGGAAGAGATAACACTTATGAGCATATATGCACTGGAGCAACTTCATTAAATAAACACTACTGAATATAAAAGATTAGATAGAACCAGAAGCCCACTGAGACATCAGCAACTCTGGGGCATAGCCCCCAGTCAAAGCCCTGCCCTGATAACAGCTGCACAGGCACACAGGCCCCAGCCAGAAACCTGCCTGGACAATGGCCACACTGGAGCACAGGCCTCAGCCAGCACCCCACCCAGACACCAGCAGCTTGGGGCCACAGGCCCCAGCCAAAGGCCAGCCTGGAAAACAGCTGTACACAAACACAGGCTCCAGCCAGGTCCACCAAGATACCATCAATAAGTGCGTGCAGGCCCCAGCAAGAAACCTGCCCAGACACCATTGCTAAGTGCGTGCAGGCCCCAGCCAGGATCAGGCCTGGACAACAGCCAAGCACAGGGACACAGAAGGCCATCATTTTGACCCAGGAATTAGCTCAGTAATGAGCAGCACAGAGAAGACTTCTTGAGACTTATCTATAATTGAAGCCCACTGGGAGAGTGAAGAGTCACCCCAATAGAAGTGCAGCAGACTGCACTGGTTAAAATGAGAAGATCCCTAAACAAGACTCAAAACCGAATTCAGAGCACCAAAGGCAACACCAAGGGGCAACAAGATGGAACAATCTAAAACTCAACCACGTGGACTCCTTGAACCGGCAATGAAAGAGGATCTGGGAAAAATAAAATCAGAAATAATTTATCAGATAACAACAGAGATTGTGTCCATAGTGAAAGACATGATTAATAACTCTAGAGCAGCCGGGCATGGTGGCACACACCTGTAATCCCAACACTTGGGAGGCTGAGGCAGGAGGATCACTGTGAGTTCGAGATCAGCCTGGGCTACATAGTGAGCTCCAGGTCAGTCTCAACTACATAAGGAGACCCTGTCTCAAAAAACCAAAACCAAACCAAAACAAAACAAAATAACTCTAGAGCAGACACAGGTTTAAAAAAAAAAATGAGGAGCTGAGGAACACAAAGAATCCCAGCATAGAAAACAAATGGAATCCATAAAACAGATGCAAACAGATATCCAGGAGATTAAAAGCTCCATTGAATGAGTAGAATGAGACAATGTGAGGACAAAATATCAGACACAGAACACAGGATTATGATTACTGACCAGGAAAGGAAAGATTTCTTAAAAATAGCAAGGGACCATGAGAAATCAATCCTGCAGCTGCTAGACGATGTGAAGAAGAGTAACATAAGATTGATTGGAGTCAATGAAGAAACAGGAGAAAGTGCAAATGACATTAAAAAAAAAGAACTGATGGCAGAAAACATCCCAAGCAGGGAAAAGAACTTGACAAACAGATAAGTGAGCCAAATAGGACTCCAGATAGCCATGATCAAAAAGCATTTATATCTAAGCATGTAGTAATCAGGATTCTGGAAACCCAACAGAACAAAATTCCACAAGCAGGTACAGAAGAGAAACAAATCACATATACAAAGGAAAGCCCATGGGAATCACAGCAGACTTCTCAAACACAAATCCTCAAGTCAAAAAGAGCCTGAAGTGAAGTATTTCAAGTCCTAAAAGAAAAACAACCTCCGACCCAGATTGATGTACCTGCAAAGCTATCTTTCAAAATTTATGGATAAATAAAGTAATTTCATGACAAGAACACCTGAGGAACTTCATGAATACTAAAAAGCACTCAAAAAATTTTACACAATATCCTGGGAAAAGACAGTGAAGGTCACAATCTCATGAAGTCCAGCAAAATGTATCCATCAGGCAAGATAACAAATTAAATGCAAAAGGGGAGAATCCAACAACAGGAAAAGGTCATGACAAGGATAAGTCAATACATATCAGTTATAACCATCATTTAATGGTCTCAATTTACCAATCAAAAGAATTAGACTGCCAGAGTGGGTCAAGAAGCAAGATCCAGCAATATGCTGCATCTAACACACACACACACACACACACACAATTCAAAAAGAAATTCACAGGGGCCGGGGATGGATTTAGTTCAGTGGTTTTGCCGCCTGCCTCACAAGTGCAAGGTACTGAGTTCAATCCCTGGTATCAAAAAAATGAAACTCATATACTGAAAGTTAAAGGGTGGAAAAGAATAGTGCACACAACAGCAATCTGAAAAAAAGCAGGAGTGGCTATCCTATTTGCAGATCAAATGAATTTCAAACTAACACTAATTAAGAGAGACAGATAAGGCTACTGAATACTTGTAAAAAGAATAATCCCAGAGGAAGAGGTGACAATCATATATATATATATTATATATATATACAATAAATACTATTGCATCCAATTATATAAAACAAATATTAATGGACTTGAAAAATCAAATAAGCACTAACAATAGTAGTTGGGAACCTCAATACCCCACTTTCACAAGTAGATAGATCATCTAGACAAAAAAATCAACAATGAAATACTAAAACTTGACCAAACTATTGAACAAATGGACTTAACAAATGTTTACATAGTGTTCCAGCCCACAAACTCAGAATACACATTCTTTTCAGCTACACACAGGTCATTCTCCAAAGAAGAGCACATATTTGCTCATAGAACATGTTTAAGTAAATGCAAAGGAACTGAAGTTTTCCCTCATATATTATGAGATCATAATGCAATGAAATTGGATATTAATAGAAAAATAAACCACAAGAATTTTATAAACACTTGGAAATTGAACAATTTACTCCTGAAAACCCAATAGGACACATAGGAAACTAAAGAAGAAATCAGACAGTTACCACAATGACACATATTGGAATTTATAGGACACAACAAAAGCAGTCTCAAAGGGAAATTCATAGAAGTGAACACTCATATTAGGATAACAAAATGAGCTTAAACAAACGACCTCATGTTGAAGCTCAAGCTTCTAGAAAAAGAAGAGCATGACAAACCCAAAGCTCATAAAAAGGAGGAAATTATAAAGATCAGAGCAAATATCAGTGCTCAAACAATACAAAAAGTCAATGAAGCAAAGAACTTGTTTTTTGAAAGAATAAAAAAAAATTGACAAACTCTTAGCCAAACATCAAAAAAAGGAAAGAAAAGGCCCAAATCCATGCAATTAGGAATAAAAAAGGTGCAATTACAATGGACCCAGCAGAAATTCAGAGGATCATCAGTACCTACTTTGAGAACCTATACACCAAAAGCATGGAAAACACAGACGAAATGGACAGACTTCTAGATACGTACGAATTACCAAAATTGACCCAATATCAATCAATTAAATTGAAAATGTAATTAAAAATTTACCAACTAAGAAAAGCCTGGGTTCACTGATGGCTTCTCTGCTGAATTCTACAGGACATTTATTTTTTTCAGCTTTAATTGAGTTTATTGGTACATTTTAGGGATACAGTACAGTTACATTCATTGTTGGGATCTTGCACCTCTACATGACAAGTCTTGATTCTCATTTTTTCCCCTTACCCCTGCCCTCCCTTCACCCCCCTCCTCCCCCTACAGGACATTTAGAGAGGAACTATTGCCACCACTGTTTAAAAATCTTCAATGAAGTTGAAAAGGAAACAATACTCCCAAATTCATTACTGGAAGCAGCCATTACTTTGATTCCAAAACCAGCGAAAGATCCAACCAAAAAGGAAACTACAGGCCAATCTCTTTAATGAACATAGGTGCAAAAATCCTCAATAAGTTACTGGCAAACAGAATGCAGAAGATCATCAAGAAGATCATACAGCCTGACCAAGTGGGGTTCATCCCAGGGATGCAGGGATATAGGCAAATCAATAAATGTAATACACAATATTAACAGAGTCAAGGACAAAAACCATATGATCATCTCTATAGATGCAAAAAAGCATTCGACAAAATTCAACACCCATTCATGACAAATACACTACAGAAAATTAGAATAGATGATCTTTATCTCAACCTGATAAAGGCTATCTATGAAAAACCAACAGCCAAAATCATACTAAATGGTCAAAAACTGAAAACTTGCATGCTAAAATCAGGAACAAAACAAGAATGTCCACTATCACTACTCCTGTTCAATACAGTTGGCTAATGGAAACATTAGCCACAGCACTTAGAAAAGAGAAAGAAATAAAAGGAATAAATATAAGAAAGGAAGAAGTTAAACTGTCATTATTTGCTGATGATATGATACTCTACATAGAAGACTCAAAAAAACTCTGCCAAAAGACTTCTAGACTTAATTGATAGATGCAGTAGAGTAGCTGAATACAAAGTCAACACTCAAAAATCAATAGCCTTCTTGTACACAAATAACAGACTCACTGAGAGAGAAATTAGAGAAATAATTCCTTTCATAATAGCGTCCAAAAAATGAAATATCTAGGAATCAATCTACTGAAGAAAGCAAGAGACCTCTACATTGAAAACTACAGTACTCTGAAAAAAGAGATCAAAGAAGATACCAAATAATGGAAAGACATCCCTTGTTCCTGGCTGAGACAAAACCAATATAGTGAAAATGCCCATACTTCTAAAACTGCTATATAGATTCAATGTAATCCCAATTAAAATTTCAATAGTATACTTAACAGAGCTTGAGAAAACAATCCAAAAATTCATTTGAAACAAGAAGAGACCTGGAATATCAAAAGCAATTCTAGGCAACAAAGACAAGGGAGGGGGTATCAATCCCCAACTTGAATCTATACTACAAAGCTACTGTGATAAAAAATAAAAACAAAAAGAAAACAAAACAAAACAAAAAAACAACACAGTACTGGCAAAGAAACAGATCCGAGGATCAGTGGAACAGATTAGAAAATGCAGAAACAACTCCAAACATACTCAGCTACCTCATTTTTAAAAAAGGAGCCAAACACCCTCCTTGGAGGAAAGATAGCTTCTTTAACAAATGATGCTTAAAAAATTCAGTTTCAACTTGATAAAGATTAAAACTAGACCTAATCTCTCTCCATGCACTAAACTTAAAATTGAAATGAATCAAAGATCTAAATATTAAAATAGAAACACTAAACTAGCTGTTAGAGAGTTTATGTAGAACTCTTGAAGACAGGGCTAGAGATTTAGCTCAGTGGTTCCGCTGCCTTCCTTGCAATCACAAGGACCTAAGTTTGATCCCTGGTACCAAAAAAAAAAAAAAAAAGGATCAGAACTCTTGAAGACATTGTTATAGGAAAAGATTTCAAGAACAAAACCTCTGTCACACATGAACTAGACAAAGAATCAACACTGGAATCTCATCTTATTAAAAAGCTTCTGCATAGCAATAGAAACCACCAACAGAGTGAAGAGACAACAACCCGAAAGATGGAAAAAAATTTTGACAGTTGTTCCTCAGATGAAGGATTAATATCTAGAATATATAAATAATTTTAAAAAATCAGAATTCCCAAATTTAAAGACCTAATATAAAAATGGGTATCTGAAATGAACAGACATTTCTCAGACAAAGAAGTAGAAACAGCAAAAAAACATGAAAAAATGTTCAACATCACTGGTCATTCGAGAGATGCAAATGAAAACAACACTGAGATTCCACCTCACTCCAGAAAGAATGGCTGCTATCAAGAAATTAACCAATAACAAATGCTGGTGGGGCTGTGGGGGGAAAAGGAACCCTCTCCATTGTTGGTGGGAGTGCAGAGTGGTGCAACCACTGGGGAAATCAGTATGGTGATACCTCAAAAAAGTAGGATTAGAGGTCCCATTTGACCCAGCTATTCCCCTGCTGGGTATCTTCCCAAATAATTAAAGGAATTACCACAGTAATATATGTGCACCCATGTTTATAGTGGCACAGTTTGTAATAGCTAAAAAATAGCCCAATTGCCTATCAACTGGCTCCTGGATAAAGAAGATGTGGGTTTTTTATAAAATGAAGTACTATTCAGCCATGAAGAATGAGAAACTAGAGACATTTATAGCTAAATGGATGCACATAGAGGCCATACTCTTAAGTGAAATAAATAGGACACACTTGAGTAAATACCGAATAGCTTCTCTGGTGTGAGAAACTAAAATATAAGTAAGGATCAAAATGTATAATAGGTAATGTGAAATAGGAAGAGAAGGTCCAAAGGGGAAGGGGAAGGGGGAGGGATACAGGAAAGGAATAAATATGAGAAAAGAGAAAAACAGAAATGAAGTCTTTGTTTATAGGGAGCAGCGGAGGAGGTGAAGGGAGGGGAGGGGAATGGGGAAAAAATAAGAGCCAAGATACATCATATAAAGGTAGAAATTCCCAATGATGATTGCCATATTGTATACCTAAAATGTATCAATAAACTTAATGAATAAAACATCAGGTAAATATCAATACAATTATAATGGGAGACCTCAATCACAAATAGACAAATCTTGACCAAAAAAAAAAATCAACATAGAATTATCAACTTGAACTATGAACAAATAAACCTAAGAGATATCTACAGAGTGTTCCACCCAACAACAGAATACACATTCTTCTTAGAAGCATAAGGAACTTTCTCAAAAATAGAGCACATACTAGCTAGTAAACTATGCTTAAGTAAATGCAAAACATCAAAATTATGTCATGTATATTATCAGATAATTGTGCAATTAATTAGATTTCAATGGCAAAAGAAACCATAGAAATTATGCAAAGTATGTAAATGGAGCAATATGCTCTTGAATAATCAACGGTCACAGAAGAAATAAATGAATAGTTCCTACAATTAAATGATAATGCCAGTTCAACACACTAGAAGTCAATGTACACAATGAAAGCAGCCCTATGTGGAAAGTTTATAACTGTGAATGCCCAGATCAGAAAAACAGAGTGAGTCTAAATACACAACCTACTGATTTACCTGAAGTTTCTAGAGAAACAAGAACAATCCAAACCCAAAGCTAGTACAAGGAAGTAAATTACAAAGATCAGAGCAGAAAACAATGAAATTGAGACTAAAAAACAACAAAGAATTAATGAATTGAAGAACTGATTCTTTGAAGGAATAAACAAAACAGACAAAAACATAGCCAAACTTACCAAAAAAGAGAAGAAAAGACCTAAATCAATGCAATTAGAAATGAAAAAAGTAAAATCACAGTAGACACTGTTAAAATCCAGAAGATTATTAACAACTCCTTCACAAATTTGTACAACAACACATTGGAGAACTCAGAAGAAATGGATAGATTCCTAGATTCATGTGAATTACTAAAACTAAACCAAGAAGATTTTAAAGCCCTGTATAATCCAATAATAGGCAATGAAATGAAAACAGAAAAAAAAACCCTCCCAACTAAGAAAGGCCCAGGTTCTGATGAACTAACTAATGAAAGATACCTGAAAAACAAAGAGACAATATGAAAAGTGGGTCCAACAGCTGCTACATGAAACAAAGACTAATCTAGGATTAATTGGAACTCCTGAATTCTACAAAAACTTCATGGAAGATCTAACACCAATATTCCTCAAACTCTTTAATGAAATCAAAAGGGAAGCAATACTCCCAAAGTCATTCCTGGAATCTAGCATTAGCCTGATTTCAAAACCAGAGAAGGGTCCAACCCAAAAAGAAAACTACAGGCTAATCTCTCTAACAAACATGGATCCAAAAATGCTCAACAAGTTACTTGTAAACAGTGTGCAACAGAACATCAAAAAGATCACACATCATGGTCAAGTTGACTTCATCCCCAGGCTACAAGAATGTCTCAACATACACAAATCAATAAATGGAATACATCACATAAACAGAAGCAAGGACAAAAATTACATGATCATCTCAATAGATATAGAAAAAGCCTTTGACAAAAATCCAGCTTTTCATGATAAAATAAAACCCTGAATGGAATAGGTATAGAAGGACCTTTTCCAATCTGATAAAAGCCATTTATAATAAACTATAGCCAACATCATATTAAATGATGTCCACTCTTACCATTCCTGTTCAATATAGTGTTTGAAATATTATCCAGAGTAATCAGATGAGAAATAAAAGCATATTATAAAAAAGGAAGAAAACAAATCATCACTATTTACAGATGACATTTTCTACTTCCAAGACTCAAGGAAATTCTACAAAAGATTCCTAGAATGAATAGCCAAATTTAGCAATATAACAGGAAGCAATGCCAACACAAAATAAATAGCATTCCTATACACTGATTATGAGCTTCCTGAGGGAAAAAAATAGGAAAACAATACATTCAAGGTAACATTAAGAAAAATTAAATTCTTAGAAATTAACCTAACCAAAGAAGTGAAAGACTTCTACAATGAAAACTACATCACTCTGCAAAAGGAGATTGAAGAAGACATCAGAAAATGGAAAAACATCTCATGTTTCTGGATAGAAAGAACCAATATTGTCAAAATGGTTATACTTCCAAAATTCATATATAGTTTTATTAACACAATCCCAATGAAAATACCAACAGCATTCTGTATAGATATAGAGAAAACAATCCTAAAATTCAGGTGAAACTGGAAGTGACCCAGAAGAGCAAAAGCAATCCTGCATAACAAAAGCAAAATAGAAGGCATCACAATCCTGGATGTGAAGCTATATTACAAAACTACAGTGATAAAAACAGCATGATACTGGCACAAAACAGACTTATGGATCGATGGAACAGAATAGAGAAAACAGAAAGAACCCCAAGCACACTCAGCTATTTTTATATTTGACAAAGGGGCCAAAAACATACACTAGAGGAAAGATAGCCTCTTTAAAAAAAATGGTGCTGGGAAAAATGGCTATACACAAGCAGATCATTGAATCATTGACCAATATCTCTCATTATATAATAAACTAAAATCAAAATGGATCAAAGATCTAAATGTTAAAACAGAAATAATCCGCTAGAAGATAAAATAGGTAAAATGCTTGGAGACATAGACATAAGCAAGGATTTTTCTGAAGAGAACCCCATTTGCACAAGAGATAACATCAAGAATCAAAAATGGGATCATATCAAACTAGAATGCTTCTGCACAGCAAAGGAAACCAACAGAATTGAGACAATGTACAGAAAGGGAAAAATTTTTTGCCAGCTACTCCTCAAAGGACTAACATCTAGAATAGATAATTCAAAATATTAGACACTCCAAGATAAAAGACCTGATCAAAAAATGGCAACTGAAATGAACAGACATTCTCAGAAGAAGTACACATGGCCAATTAATACATGAAAAACGTTCAACATCACTGGCCATTTTGAAAATGTAAATTAAAACAACACTGAGATTCTATTTTACTCCAGAAAGAATGGCTATCTTTAAGAAATCAAATAATAACAAATGCTGGTGAGACTGCAGGAAAAGAAACACTTCTACATTGCTAGTGCAAACGTAAACTAGTACAACCACTATCTCAAAAGTTTAAAAAACACAGAATACAATAAAAGGCTAGGGATGCAGCAGAGTGGTAAATGTGTGTTTAATCTTCAGGACTGGGAAAAAGGAGGGAGAGGGAGGGAGGGAGAGAGAGAATGTAAGGAGAGAAAGAGAAAATAAGAGAGAGGCAGACTGAGAACAAGAATTATAATTACTGAAGTTGACTTACAAGTACATAAGGGTTTATTTTGCTAAAATACTGCAATGTTATAATTTTACACTCTCTGTATGGAATAGCCTTTGAACTATTCTGTATGTAATTTATGCTTTCCCATTGTTTCCTAGATCAATCTTCCAAAGATATTTTTATTTTTTGTGCTTTTAGAAAACAGCTTTTCAATTTATTTGCTAATTATTCTGCTTTAAAGGGGGCTTCAATTTTATCTAAAAATTAATTCAGTATTTTTAAAGGTTTATTTTCTCTTTCTGATGATTAATTAAAGCATTTGAGGCTACGAGTTTCTGCTTGAGTGCAGTTTTACTGCATTGCAGAAGCTTGGACAGGCATCGTCCTTTTTAATGAGAAGGTCCTGTGCATGTGGTAGATTTGTGCTTCTCCTGTACCTTGAACTGCAGAGCCCAGAAAGCCAAAAACTACATATCCCAGACTTCACCCTTACAGCTGGGATTTTCGACGAGATTTAGATTTAGCCAATCAGATGCATCCAACTGAGCTTTAGGTGGCAGAGGAAAAGGCAGCGCTCCTGCCGCTTCTGCTGACAGTCACAGTTGGAAGTGATTAATTTTTCTGCAACTGCATCAGCAGAGGTCTGGGTGACAGTCACCGCTTTTGTGGTTGCCATAAGACAGGCATAGGGCATCATTTTACAACATTTTACAGACTGTCGCAGAGGCCAAGATTTGGAGGCTGCTGCAGTAATGACAATTTCCTGTTCATGGTGACACCCTCACCACGACGATATTTTTATGTAGCCCTAGCTTTCTGACGTGGAGGACACAGCAACTGCCTTGGTGACACCATTTTGCAGTGTGACTTTAGGAGTCATTTCTGGAAACTACCTCTTGTGCAGCCTCAGCATACCCTCAATCTTTCTATACACCATTTAATTCCCATAATAGTCTTCCTATACTAAGCAGAGTGAACTGTTCTTATAACTAAAACTGACTGTTAGAACATGTAACATTAGCATTGCGGTTCTACACTCCTTATGACAAAGCGTTGGTTGCATTTGCTAGAGCCAAAATAGCACTGGCTTAAAAAAAGTTAGAACTTTATTTTTCTCTGAAAAACAATATACCTTGGTACATATGGACATGTCTGTTCAGCCCTACAAATTTGAGACCCTTTCTTTTTTTTCAGTCATCCCTACCCTGATGTCCTTGTCTGTGTCAGTATTCCAACCAAAAGAAGGGAAAGAAGGAAAGAGAATATTGTTTTGTTTTTTGAAGGCATAACCCAAAAGTCTCGCTAGTGATCTTATCCGCTTGACTAGAAGTGAGTCACATGTCAACTTCGGTATCTAGAAACACTGACCCCTTTAACTGGGCCCTACCTCTCAGACTCATTGATAAATTATTTTGATTATAAAATTCAGAACTGGCCTGACCTAAAACTGTATAACATTTTCACTTGGGCCATATCCTTGTGCTTTCTTACTTTGTGACTATGAGGAGATTGTAGTTTTCACCTGAGAGTTATTTAACGCTTTGCTACCAGAGAGTAGTCTGTAGCAACCAGGAGCCAGCCAACACCAGAGAGCTTGTTAGAAAAGCAGGTGAGCCCTGACCTCAGGCCCACTGAACTGAGGCCTACATCTAATCTACATTTAATAAGAAGTAAAGGCTTAGAAGTCAGAGATCTCCCTCTGGGCGCTGAGGGAGATGAAGCAGCAGCATTCCTATCCTTACCTCAGAGGCCCTGCCAGCAAGGAGGCCTTCCGGAAGCCTTTCTATGGAGCCATTTCATGGAGAGCCCCACCTTGTGGTGACAAGAGCAGCTCAAGAATTTGAGGTCTGGCTGGAGTTAGCTCAGGTTCATTTCCTGTCTTTTGAGGTTGTTTGTTTGTTTTATTGAGGACTGAACTCAGGGTCTCTCATTAATATATGGCCCCAGCTTATTTGTTGCTTTTTTAAAATTTTGAGACAGAATCTCACCAAGTTGTTAAGTTACTTAGGCTGGGCTTGAACTTGCCATCTTCTTCCCTCAGTCTCCAGTTCTATTCTGAGCTTACCCCACTACCGCTCCCTGTGATTTTGATTAACTAGCACAGCTTCATTGTTTTTCTCTCTCCGGTTCCCTTACCTTTCCCTCGTCCTTTCCTTTTTAAGCTCCAATCTCTCCATTATGAATTTCTTTTTTTTTTCTTTTATTGAGTTTATTGGTACATGTTAGGTATACAGGACAGTCACATTCATTATTGGGATCTTATACCTTTACATGACAGGTCTTGGTTCTCATTTTTTCCCCTTGTCTCTGCCCTCCCTTCACCCCCTCCTCCCCTCCCCATTTACAAACACTTTATCTCCATTTTTTCATTTTCTAATATTTTTTTTCTTTTCCCTTATTCCCTTTCCCCTACCCTTCCCACTTTCCCTACACCTTTAGCCCTTTTCCATTATGAATTTCTTTAGTGTAAGGATTATAAATAGCTGCCCAGGGCTCGGTCTACTGCAGACATCTTTCAGTGGCTGTCACGGTATTTTTTAAAAATCTAATTTGAATGGTTTTAATAAGCATGTGCCTTCCAACCATCCTTTTCCCCACCACTCCTTGCGTCTTGTACCCAGCCCAGCCTGATTCACTAATTTACATTACTTCCCTGAACCCTATGGGCATTTGAGTTTGTAAATCAACTTTTTAAAAAAATTCCAACAATGGAAAAACTTCAGGATTAAAGAGTTTATAATTTCCTACTCTACAGGGTATCAAAGCGTTGCCACTGACCCTGACCAATTCCTGTTTATTTCCTTCATTTTTACTATGGGATTCCCCATATCAGTTATTTCCTTCTCATTGAATTCTCATATTACATCATCTCTAGCCTAGTTCTTCTATATTACACCATGTCCTTAAAATGCGACCTGATAAACTAGTACCACTAGATGTGAATTTTAAAATGGTTTGTAAACAAATTGCTCCTCAATCCTTACTCAACTTCATAAGTAGCTATGTAAGACCTAAAGTATCTCATTCACTATTGCTTATTAGTAATTGTTCTTTATTTTCTTGGATATCACTTCTCCTTTAATAAACAAAATCCACATAAAAAAGCAATTTCAGTCCTACATGTGTACTCCAAGAGTAATAAAAACAGTTGTCCACACAAAACAGGGCAACCCAAGAGTATTATACCTGCCTATAATCTCAGCAGTCTGGGAGGCTGAGGTGGGAGAATCACAAGTTTGAGGACTGGACAACTTTGCAAGAATGTTTGGATTATGCTTGCAGGTCTCTGCTCATCATACACAAAAGCCTGGAATCTATCTGTTGGATCTACCACGTGGTATCCATCTCACACACTCATACACTCACACACACACCACAAAGTGTACACAAATATTCATAGCAAAGATTTTTCATAAAAGCCAAAAGATGGGAGCTAATCCAATATCCATCAACAGGTAAATGGATAAACAAAATGTGGCAATATCCATGTTATGAAATATTATTCAGCCACAAAAGGAAGTAAATACTAATATATATTGTAATGTATATGAGGCTTGAAAACATGTTACATGAAAGAAACTACTCACAAAGTGTCACATATTGTATGATTTTGTTATTAAGTTTGGGGGTGCTGGAATCTCCTTCTGGAGGTGTTTTCTAGGTTCTGTCCTGAGCAAAGACTTGGTCAAGACAAGCACAGTTTTATTGAAGGTAGGAAAAGAAATTTGTTCTGCAGAACAAGTCTGAGCCAAGTTAATGTAGGAAAAGAAGTATAGTGTGAGGGCAGGCCACCATACAAAAGAGAACACAGCGGCAAAATTCAGTGTGGACTGTTGCTTTTCTATTCCCCACTCCTTGGGCTGACATTAGGTTCAGACCATCCAATCAAAACCCTGCTTGAGTTTTTGTGAGAAGTCCATGTGCAGGGCTTGGGAACTGTTGTGTGCCTACATACTGGGATTTTATTATTAACAGGTCACACCTACTTTCCCAGCCAGCTTTTCCAAACCCTAATCTGCTGTTTCAATTTCATTTTTATAAAATGTCTAGCATAGGCAAATCTATAAAGTCAGAAAGTATATTAATGTTTGTCCAAAGAAGATGGTTAAAAGTGGGGGTGGAGAAATTTATAGCTAAGGGTATAAAGTTTCTTTTGAAGGTTATGAAAATGTAATAGAATAGCTTCCTCTGGAAGCTGCCTTTAACAGAATTACTCTCACCCCCTCTTCCTAATCTTCTCCCTAATTTTTAACACCCCATCCCCTTTTACATGGTGTTCTACAGCCTAAAGAGAGGTCTCTCCAGCATCCCTTCTTCTCGTTCTCACTCTTATGAATTGATTTGCAGAAATGTATTTTCTGTTTGAAGAGAAAATGCAGATACTGGTCTCAGTGAATTTGGGTGTTCTAGGGAAGAAGAGGAGACAGAGGAAAGGCACATGCTCTGGAGAAGAAGACACACTCCGTTGGTTGATTTCCTGCCCTTTGTCTCACTGTGCCCCCTTCTCTTCCCACAAAAACCCTTCCTGAAACCTCCTAAGGTGATTTAAAATGGAAAATTTCCCTGTCTTCTTCAAGGCCAGCTTTAAATAAAATTATTACCTTCCACCAACTCGTTTGTTTGTTTTGAGACAGGGTCTTGATAAGTTGCCCTGGCTGGCCATGATCTTATGATCCCCAACCTCCCAAGCTGTAGAGATTCTTAAAATGTACACCAGTGTGCCCAGCTCTTCTACCAACTCCTGCCTCCCTGGCAAGTAGCACAGAGACAAAAACATTCTAAAATTGATTGTGGTGATGGATGACATATTAAAAATCCACAGAACTGTACCCTTTAAAGGAGTGTATTATGTAGTGAGTGAATTAAACCTCAACAAAGCTATTTTAAAAATCATATATGAGCCAGGCATGGTGGTGCATGCCTGTAATCCCAGTACTCCAGAGGCTGAGGCAGGAGGATCACTGTGAGTTCAAGACCAGCCTGGGCTACATAGTTAGTTCCAGGTCAGTCTCAACTACATAGTGAGACCCTGTCTCAAAAATAAAAATAAAAATAAAAATAAAAATCATATATGAACCCTCACAGACACAGTCAAATGGTTTTTTGACAAAATTGCCAAACCATTCATTGACAAAAGGACAGTTCTCCAACCAACAAGGTTTGGAAAACTGGATATTCATATATAAAGCTTGGATCATTAGCTTGTGCCAGTCACAAAAAAAGTTAAAGTAGATAAAAATCTCAACAACTAAAATGATGGAACTCTAAGAAGAAAATAAAGGAAAAGTTTGATGATATTAGATTTATCAATGATTTCTTAGTTATGACACCAAAAACACAGGCAATAAACATGAAAATAGGTAAATCATCAAAAATGCAATCAGCAGATATATATATATATACACACACACACACACACACACACATATATATATGCAAATCATATATCTGCTAACACATTAATATTCAGGATATATAAAGAATTCTTACACAGGATACAAAATGAACATTTGAAAATCAGTAGCTTTCTGTATACTAATAATAAATCAACTGAGAAAAAAATCAGGAAAAGAATTCCATTCACAATAGCTTCAAAAAAATAAAATAGCTAGGGATCAACCTAACCATGGAGGCTACAGACCTCTACAATGAAAATTACAAAACACTTTGAAGAAATAAATTGAAGAAGACACTAGAAGATGAAAAGACCTCCATCCACATTCATGGATTTGTGGAATTAATATTGTCAAAATGGCCATATTACCAAAAACAATCTGTAGTTTCAATGCAATCTCCAACAAAATTCCAATGACATTCTTCATAGAACTAGAATAAACAATCCTAAAATTCATATGGAAACAAATAACACAGAATAATCAAACCAATCCTAAGCAAAAACAGCTAGCCTGGAGGCATTGCAGTATCTAATTTCAAATTATACTACAAAGCCATAGTAACAAAAACAACATGATTGTGGGAGAAAAATAGAAACACAAACCAATGGAACAGAATAGAGGACACAAAAACAAATCCACACAAATACATTCATCTGATTATTGATAAAGGAGCCAAAAATATATCAGGGTAGCCTAGTATGGTGGTATACACCTATTCTCCCAGCACTTGGGAAGCTGAGGCAGAAGGATTGCCACAAGTTTGAGGCCAGCCTGAGATACTTAACTTCAAGGCCAGTCTCAGTTACATAGCAAGTCCCTGTCTCAAAACACACAGAGACACACACAGACACACACACACACACACACACACACACACACATATTAATATCTAGAATAAAAAACACAAAAAGGACCAAAAAATCAAATAGCCCAATTAATAAAGGGGCAAATGAATTGAACAGACATTTCTTAGATGCAGTACTACAAATGGCCATTAAGTATATGAAAAAACATTCAACATCTTTAGCCATTAATGAAATGTAAATCAGAACAACACTGAAATTCAATCTCACCCCAGACAGAATGACTAGCATCAAAAGTACAAAACATAAGCCAGACATGGTGGTGCATACCTATAATCCCAGCACTCTGGCAGACTGAGGCAGGATGATTAAAAGTTTGAGCTGTCCCAGGGAACTTAGAAATTTAGTGAGACATTGTCTCAAAATAAAAATAGGACTATGGATGTAGATCAGAGTGAAGATCCTAGGTTCAGTCCTCAGTACCACCAAAAAACAATAAATGCTCTCAAGGATGTGGGAAGAAGAATCCTACACTGCAGGTAGAAATGTGAATTAGTATATCTGTCATGGAAATCAGTATGAAAATTCTTTAAAAAACTAAAAATAGAGACACCATTTGATCCAGCAATATCACTCCTTGGTACCTAAGAAATTAAAGTCAGCATATTATGGAGATACCTACATACCTATGTTATTGTGACAAAATTCACAATAGTCAAGATATGGAACCAGCTTAGGTGCCCATCAACAGATGAAGAGATAAAGAAAATATGCTGTATACATACAATGAAGTATTATACAGCTATAAAGGAGAATGATATTTTGTCATTTTCAGGAAAATGGATAGAACTGGAGATCATCACGTTAAGTAAAATAGCCAGACCCAGAAAGACAGTTACTGCATATTCTTCTTCATGTGTGAAATTGAAAAAAAATGGCATGAAAGTAGAAGGGAGATTATTTCTAAAAAAGAGGAAGGAAATAAAGAGAGGGAGAAGAGGATGTAAGGGAGGATAATGTGAGGGTGGATGTGATCAAAATATATGACAAGCATTGAAGTACAATATTTTGTAAAATTCATAGGCACTAATAAATGGAGTAATGAAAATAAATAGATGATATAAGGCAAGGCAATGGGAACACAGATGATTTAGACTAGTGAAAGGAAGCAAAGAATACAATCTATTGAGAAGCAAAAAATAAAAAATGTCTAAAAAAACCTTCTACAACTCAACGACAAAAAACAAAAAACCAGATTGAAAAATAAGCAAAGGTCTTGAATAGATATTTCTCCAAAGATATACAAATGGTTGACAATCATATGAAAAGATATTTAATATGAATAGTCATTGAGGAATTTCAAATTAAAGCAAGAATGAAATATTGTCTAATACCCATTAGGAGGGCTATTTTTAGGGTGGGAGGGGAGAAGAAGAGGAGGAGAAACAAGAGGAAGAGGAGGAGAAGGGAGAAGGAGGAAGAAGAGAAGTGGGGGAAGAGGAGGAGGAGGAGAAGAGAAACTAGAAAAGAAAAGAACAAGTGTCAGCCATAGGTGGAGAAACTGGAACATTTGGGCAATGCTGGTAGGAATGTAAAATGGTATAGCCACTATGAAAAACAGTACGGTGATTCCTCAAAAATGTAAAAATAAAATTATAATGTTGCATTAGATAGGGTCCTCTAGAAGACAGAATCAACAGAAAAAAATACATAAATATATAATTATACAAGGGGTTGCATTAAACAGATTATAGGATCATAAGTAGGTCAATAAACAACAGTCATTGCATGCTGGAGAGCCCAAAGCTCCAGTAACTGCTCCATCCATGAAACTGGAAGCTATAGACAAGAGGAACCAAGGATGGAGCCCCAGTCCCAGGATGAAGGCCTGGAAGTTCCCTGGAGAGTCACTGGCTGAGAGTATACTGAAAGCCTGAAGAAGCCCAGTCTGCTGTCCACAGGCAAGGACCATAGCAAAATATGCACTGCTCAAGCAGAACAGAGCCTTGCAAATCCAGGCCAACTTCCCCCCTTATATTTCACCCCGGCCGCAAGACTACTGCGAGGTGCCTCCCACAACCAGGTGGGTTTCCCGCCTCAGTTTGCTGGCCTGTATGCCAATTGTCTCGGGAAGCACTCCACAGACACACCAGAAGTGTGCTTTCCTAACCTGTTAGGCATCTCTTAACCCAGTCAAGCTGATGATCACAATTAATAATCACACATATGATTCAGTAATACCAGTTTGGGATATTTATCCAAAAGGACTGAAATCGGGGCCTCAAAGAGTATCTGTGTGTTCATAGCAACAATACTCAAAATAGGCAAAAGGTAGATGCAACCCAAATATCTATCTGCAGATGAATGGATACACAAAATGTGGTGGGTACAGACAATAGACTATTACTCAGCCTTAAGAAAAGAGGGAAATCCTGAAACATACCACAATGTGATGACTCTTGAGGGCGTTATGCCAAATGAATTAAGACAGTCACCAAAAGATAAATACCACGTGATTCCACTTTTATGACGTATGCAGAGGAGTCGAATTCCACCGAGACAGAAAGCAGAGGCCTTAGGGGAAGGAAGTTGTACAGTATTGCTTAATGAGTAATAAGTTCCAACTTCACAAAATGAAAAATTCCTGGAGTGTTGTCACATTCAATATACTCAATACAACAGAAATATATACTTAAAAGGGGTTCTGGTGGTAAATTTTATGATTTGTTTATATTACCACAATTAAAATTTTAAAATCCATATATATTAGCTAGCATTTGGATGAGAAATTCCTCACTTACTGATTTAAGTGTTACTTTACGGAAGAAGAAAGTTTCCACAGAACAGAACTTCCTACCAGTTAAGCTTTGTGTTTAACACAATGGTAAGCAACATACGCTATTTGATACCCTTAATATTTTCTTATGAACTTTTCTTCTAAAGAATACTTGCAAGTGCCATTTCTGTCCAGGAAATAGGAAGAAATATATTCAAAATGGGTGCTTGACTCTGGAGAACTGGAGTCAGGTGGGAAATGCAGGACTTGGTTCCATCAGCCAGGCAGAATAGAATTCTAGCCTTGGTGGCTCCTGCTACCTGTCAGCCTACCCAAATCTAGATCAGCTTCATGTCCCCATTTCCTTGTCCCAATGGCTCTTCCTCCCTTGTGTCTCTAACAGCATGCCATGTGTGGTCCAGTAAGAAACCCGAGTAACCTCATACTCGTGTCTGTCTGAGGTGGCAAGTTTGTTGATGAAAATCTTCTGGAACTGGTCCCTGATTTAGTAGGAAAAAACACTAGTCTTCCTCGTTGGGGGAATAGAAGCTCAATGTAGAATCAACAGCTGTTTTCTGATGTTATTCCTTTTCTTTTGGCTCTCTGGCCTGCCTAGTTCTCTATAGTCTCTTGTGACTCATGACGCTACTGGCACCTGCTCCTTCCTTGGGCAGATTTTCTGTTAATGTCCCCTTTGCCTCCTGATCCTCTGTGGGTTAACTGTGCCTCTTGCTATAGGCAGTGATGATGGATGAATCCCAAGTCAAGATTAGGTACCTGGCTCTAGATACTTCTACATCCCCCTCTAAATACAATCTTTATGATTTGTCTTTGGGCCACAGAAATATATATAACCTAGCTCGTGGCTCTCAGTAAGAGTAAACATCAAAATTAACAGTGTGAGTTTTAAAATATGATGCCTCCTGAATTAGCAGCTCCAGAGATAGGTTTGGAAATGTGTCCCCTTAGAAGGAACCCAGGGAGCTCTAATAATGTGCATGTAGCTGGAAACCAGTGTTCTAACTTCGTCCCTTCCTGATGATGGTCTTCAGGACTACTCTGCCTTACTGAATGTCACCTTCTTAGAGCCCCTAAGTTATAAGCTTCCTTCAGAGATGAGCTGTTATTAAAAAATAACATTTATGGGCTGGGGATTTAGCTCAGTGGTTTTGGCGCCTGCCTCGCAAGTGCAAGGTTCTGAGTTCAATCCCCAGTATCCCCCCAAAAAAAAACATTTACTTCAAATTTGGGGCAGTGCTTTTTTGTTTGTTTTGCTATGGAATTATATGGCTTCCTCATATGTTTTGGATAGTAACCTTTTATCACATACAATGATAACCTGGTTGTCAAAAAGCTCCAAGCTTGAACTTTCTGCTATTCAAAAAGCAAAGTTTGACAAATATCTGCTCAGTATTCACAACTCTGTTTGGTAGCTGAACCAAAAATCCAACTTGAAAAACCTGTATGGGCCAAGAGTGGGCCCTGCATCATGTCTAACCTTGGACACAAAGAGGTCACACTTCAGTTCAAGTGCTGCGCTCACCCAGATAACGAATAGCGCCTAGGTTACTGCGTTCCAACATTTGTCTTTGTGCTTTTCTTTTTGCTCTTTATTTGTATAAAATATCATAACCATGGCTCTTAAAAAAGCTAGTCATACCAGCAATAAAGCTAAGAAGAAAACTGGGGAACCATGATAGAGTTAAAGAAAGAAATCATTGCAAAATCAGTTAAAGTCCTGGAGAAATGAATTTATTTTTTGGGTCTTAGAACCAATTCTTTGGTTTTCCATTATTTCGTATGAAAAAAACATGTTCAGTTCTTGAAATTTTCAGTGCTAAAACATGAATTTGGAATGAATCGAGTTTGACACTGAAGTATCACTGTTTGATTGATTTACAAATATTTTCTCTTCATCTAGTTAGTTAATTATTACCTTTGCGGTACAAAATCTTTTGAGTTTGATGTGGTTCCCTCATTTATTTTTTTGCTTTTGTTGTCACACTTTTGACATGATAACCAAAAAAACAAAACAAAACAAACAAAAAAAAATTATCCAGGCCAAATCCAAGGAATTTTCCACCTACATTTTCTTCAGGAGTTCTATAGTTTTAAGTCTTAGGGTTAGGCCTTCAATTCATTTTGTTTGATTTCTGGGTATGATGCAAAATATAGTGTTCCCTTTGATTCTTTTGTTTATGGAGATCCAGTTTTCCAGACACAATTTACTGAAAAGACTACTTTTCTCACATATCTGCTTCATGGTATTATTGAAAACTAGTTGACCATATCCTCTTAGGTTTATTTCTAGGTGTTCTATTCTATTCCATTAGCCCATGTGTTTGTTATGCTAGTATCATACTGTTTTGATTATTATAGCTTTGTAATATAATTTGAGATCAAGAAGTATATACCTCTAGCTTTTTCTTTCTCCAACTTTGTTTTATCTACTTAGGGTCTTTTGTGTTTGCATATGAATTTTATAATTGTTTTTCAATTTCTGTGAAAAGATGCCATTGGAACTTTCATAAGTGTTGTACTAAATCTGTATATTTCTTGGATAGTATAGTCATTTTATCAATATTAATTATCTTAATCAACAAACGTATCTTTCCATTTATTTGTTTCTTCAATTTCTTTCACTGATACTTTATTATTTTTAAAATTTTGTTACTTATTTACTTATTGTAGTAGTGGAAAGTAAACTCAGAGCCATTGTGTTAAGCTACATCCACAGCTCTTTTTATTTTTTATTTTAAGAAAAGTTCTTGCTAAGTCACTAAGCTGCCCAGGTGGGAAATGAACTTTTGATCCTCCTGCTTCAGCCACCTAAAGTGCTGGGATTGTAATCATGTGGCACCACACTCAGCTCACTAATGTTTTATCGTTTTCAATGTAAACATCTTTCACTTCCTTGGTTAAATTTATTCTGAATTTACTCTTCTTGACCTGATTATAAATGGGGTTGTGTTCCTGATTTCATTTTCAGACTAATGATCTTCAAATGATCATTATAAGATGAGACAGTCATAGAGTGGCAGCTATTGTTAAATGTTTAAAGTGTGGATCTCAAAGCCAATTAAGCATATCTTAAGGGATCTGGAGCTGTGGTGTCCATACTTCTGTATGGGTGACATCTGGTGACCCACTGTTTGGCAGGGCCAGTGTCACACTTTTCTCAAATGCTCAGGAAGACAATAAGATGAGAACTACTGATTCCAAATTTACTGTAACTTTCATCATCCCCCATTTCAGAAGTAGTCTATGGCTTCTATCAAGGAAATGCAGCTGCTCTCTCAGTCTATTTTTAAACCGTGAAGATATCTTGACTCCTCCTTTCATTCAGTGATGAACTTACTCAAATCTAAATTAAAAATTAGGGGCAAAACTCACATTTATATATAAACATATCTAAATTTTGTATATGTGTCTAGATAAAAATGTTTAAATAAATGCATACATATGTTTATCAACCCATTAACTATGCATCTGTGTTTTTCTTTTAAAAGTAACAAGGGCATGGTATGCCTATAATCCCAGCACGCTGGGAAGCTGAGGCAGGAAGATCACAAGGTTGAGTCTAGCCTGGGGAACTTAGTAATTTAATGAGACTGTGCCTCAAATTTTTTTTAAAAATTAAAAAGGGCTGAGAATATAACCCTGGGTTTAATCCCCATATTTAATAATAAATAAATAAATAAATAACAAGGTTGCAAAAAAAAAAAAACACTAACAGTTCTTGACCCATATGATTATTAATGTAATCTAGGTGTTGAAAATGCAAAGTTGTTTTGATTTTTAAGGAGTGATGCTCATCCTAGACAGAAGCTGAAACTCCCCACAAGTCAAAACAGACACTTTACCTCTTGGCTTCCTTCTGCAGCAATTAATAGAGGTCTTCAATGTCCTCTTCCACCTCTACTTTGTGACCAGCCATCGTTTTTGTCCTGTCTTGTGCCCCCATTGAAAAGAAAACACAGGAGCAGTGGGGACACTGAGCACACAGAACAGAGGCCCTGTGTTCTTTGGAAGGAGGAGATCAGGTAATAACTGGTCCTATGGGTGCAGTCAGTGGAAATCCAGAGATTTCCACAGGGTGATTGGCACTAAACAGCCATGCAGGGAGCAGAACTGTGGCCTGTTTCTCTTGCTTGCTCTTCTTGTTTTGAGGGGCACAAATAGCCTGATTTTCCAGCTTAGTTCATTTTCCTTTTCTTTCCAAACAAAAGCCTCTGCCGCGAGATAAACCATGACCAGACATAGCCAGGGAGCACAGAGGCTTCTGGTCATACAAAGGAGGGGGCAACTGAGACACCTACCTGACCAGGAAGCCTTTCCTGGCACTGACTACAAGGCCCATGTTAGCTGTGACTCACTTTGCTCTCATGCCCACACCTCCCTGTCCCAAGTACTTTCATACCTGGGGCAGCAGTGAGTCTAAAGCAGGGCTCGATGACAGTTTTGTTAAAACAAAATGAGGTCTCCAATGTACAACAGGCCCAGGAATCATCCCTCTGACCAAGGAAGCCACAAGCACACTGGGCACCTCCACCTCTTTCACACTCACCTAGCAGCTGACCCCCTCCCAAAGTCACCTCCTCCTCTGGTCTTCTTGCCAAGTGACGAAGGACAAAAATCATGGCAGGAATCCTGAGTGAAGAAATCCAGGCTAACCAGGCTCTCTGAAAGTGACATGGTCAGAGGGGTGCAGGAGCTCACTCACACCAGCCATTGTGCCCATGTCTTCCCGGCCAGCAAGAGAAGGATGCCCAGAGGTAGTGTGGCATCGGTCCCAGTGGGGCTTTATGCTGCAATCAGTGAACATTATAAATCCAGGTGCTTTGGGTTGGGGATGTAGCTCAGTGGTAGAGTGCTTGCCGGGTATTCGGGAAAGCCTGGACTCAATCCTAGCACTGCTCCCCACCAAAGTGCCCACAAATCAGGTGCTTCCTAATCCTCAGCTTTTGTGATGAACACCTGGCCCTGGCCTGCTCCTCTGCAGGCTAAATCCTCATTTTTCTTTCTTCCCAGGGGAGACTAGAGCTTTGGCCACAGTGTCACCGATCTCAGACACCCTGGAGCTCAGCTACCATGTTGTGAATGTCTGCTAATGCCAGTCTGTTGCCTGGTGAGAACTTTACAGGCCTCCCAGCTGTTCAGGTTCACAGATTCTGACAGTAGAGCCTCCTCGGTGTCCTTTGGAAATAACACATGTTCTCTGTGAGGTTTGGTTCTGGTTTTAGTTGTGGTTCTGGTTCTCTGCCAATTTATACTTTGATCCTACCTGATTTCTAACTCCTAGGGCTTCCTCACATTGTCTGGACTTCCTCTCACACTGTCTCCTATTTTGTCATGCCATTATGAATTTTTCCATATGTGGAAGCCAAAAAAAGCTAATATCATAGAAGTAAAGACTGGAATAGTAGTCACCAGAGGCTAGGAAGAGTGAAAAGCAGGGGACAGAGAGAGAGGTTGGACAACAATTACCAAAATACATTTTTAAAAAAGGAATAAGCTCTAGCATTCCATAGTACAGGGGGGGTGAATGTAGTATACAATAATTTATTCTGCACTTTAAAATAGCTGGTAGAGGAGATTTTGAATGCCCCAACATGGAAAAAATGGTAAGTGTTTCAAGTGATGGAAATACTAATTATACTGATTTGACCTTCACACATTGCATACATACATCAAACTATCACACTGTATCCCATAAATATGTAGTGTTACACATCAATTAAAATGGTTTAATTTAAAAATGAGTTTCTCTACACTTTCAGTATGGCCTAGAGAGAAAAGGATAGTTGATGAATATTCTAGTCATCTTGAGTCTGATGAAACATAAACTTTTAAAAAATCTATCTTAAAATACATAGTGTATTTTATTTTAAAATTGTTATAAATATACAGAGTAAAAGATGCACATATCTTTTTGCCTACCCATCTTACTCCCAAGCCCTTCATAGGTGATTACTACTTTTAAAGCCCCACAACCATCATTACTACTTGTAAAGCTCATCACAACCAGTTCTTTTCCTCTACAAATACATATAACACATTTATATGCAGTAAATTAGATCATAAGTACTGTTCTATGACATATTTTTCATATGCTATCCTTCTAGTTATTTTCATTCGATGGTTGTAAATTTATTTCATTTTTAAATGGTCACGTAGTATTCAATGGCATACCGTTTGTATACTTTATTGAGCCATGGTCACATTAATTGGCTAGTGCCAACCCTTTTGCTACTGAATTAAAACAATGTTACAATGGACTACAATGACGTATATTTCCATAGGATAGATTCCCAGGCATGTGATGTCATCTCAGAGCTATTCACATTTAAAATTTTGATACTTACACAATTGCCTTCCCAAAACACCTCATTAACACACCTCCCTGTGGTAACATACATGTTCTTATATCCTATTACCTCTTGATCATATACATATATATTTAATTTTTGCCATTTTAACAGATTAATCTCTTCAAAGTTATACTGCTGTAATTACTAACGAAATTTATGTCTTATGTTCACTTGTCACTTTTATTTCTTCTTTCACAAGTTATTTCATTCACATTTTACTATTTTCACTAACTTTACTGATATTGTCTCTCTATCTTATTGATTATGGGAGCTGTTTATGCAACCGGGAGACACATATTTTCTATAAAATAATCCTAACAGTTACTCCCAGTATTTTTCATCTTTAAATCTGTTTAATTCTCTTTTGTTCTATAGAAGTTTGTTTTGTTACTTTAATAATAAACTTGGCCAATATTTTATTTTGATGCTCTTGATTTTAATACATTACTTGGAAACTTCATCTCTACTGTAAGCTGGTTAAAAATATTTCCGTTTTTGTTTTAAATATACGCACATACGCTTTTACCTCCAATTCTCTGAAAATTTTCTTGAGGTATGGCATGAACTAGGTCTAATATGATCATTTTTAGAGATGGACAGTGAACTTCAAGCTCTTTGAAATGTCAGTTCTCTTCACTGATCTATATTTGTACCTTTAACTTAAATCAAATTCCCACGTATACATGGTCAGTATCTGAATCTCAGTGGTATTCTACTGGCCTAATCTCTTCCGGCACTAATTTCACATGGCCTTATGTAACTGCTGTGTGGCTCTCGGTATTCACACGCCGGAGCAGTTCCTTCTCGTATTGCACTCGCGCTGCTCTGCTGCGATGGCGGGTCCCTTCCGTTTTGATGCATCTCATCATTTGCTCTGGGGGGAAGCAGATGCCACGTCCACCCAGCAGCAGGTGCTAGAAGCTTCCTGCCAATATCCGGCTGAATGAGCTGCGATGCAGACTGTCCAACCCCTTCAGATGAGGACAGCCCTGGCCAAAACCTCCACGATAACTTCGTAGAGGCCCTGAGCTGGGAAACCACTCCCAGATTCCTAATTCTCAGGAACTGTCACACAATAAGGTACTTTGTTATATGGCAATAGCTAATACACATTGTTTTATAACACATTTTGCTATTTAACAAAGCAACTCCTCCATTAAACCTCATCTCTCCCCAACATTTTCACAACATTTTCTCCTTTTAAATAAACTTGAAAAAATCTTTTAAAGTTCCCTAAAGAATGCTGATGGGATTGGGACTGAGATGACTTTGGCCTGACAGGTTAATCTGAGATACTGCACAGCTGTGCAACACTGGACCCTCCCATCTGGGAAAGTGGCTATGTTTCTTCATTTATTCGGGGGTTTTTCCCCATATAATCCTGGAAAGTTTTATAGTTCTCTTCATAAAAGTCTTGCATATTTCTTGTTAAATTTATTCTGAGATCATTTATAGGGCTTGATGCTATGGTGAGTGATATTATTTTTCCATCACATTTTTCTGTTTATTGTTAATTGAGTTTTGTACTTGATTCTGAACCCCTCTCTGACTTTGAACTTTTATATAAGTTTAAATAGTTTTATCATTGAGTCTGTTGAGTTTTCTGGTTAAGAAAATATTGCCTACAATGTAGCCATTTGACTCTTTCTTTCCAATATTATTCTTCTTCTATTTGTATTTTATGATGCTAACCAAGAAGCCCAACAAAATGTTAACAGTAGAAGCAGAAACAGTAGGCTCGTTTGTGACTCAAATGGAAACAATGTTGTGTTTCATAATGAAGATTGCTTCACGGAGCATTTCTGGTAAACAACATCGTGGAATTTCCTTATATTCCTGATTTACAAATATATTCATTTTTGGTTTATTATAAGTATTTTTACAAATTTTTACCGAGTTTTTCAATTTTTTTTATTTTTATAAATATTCAGATAATCATATTCCCTTTTATTTAATCTATTAGTATAGTCACAGAGAAATTGATGGTGAAACTTTCATTCATCCTTGGATAGATCCTATTAATTTATTATTGTTTTAACATTCTATTGGAGTTTGTTTTATGAAATTTAATCTATGATTTTTTAATTTCATAAATGAGAATATAGTCTTTTGAATTTTTCACTGCATAGTTTTTATGTTGAGACCATGGGAGAATGGAATGAGTTGGAAATCTATTTATTTGCATATTAAGGAAATGCTTTTTCTTCCTTCATATGTACTGTCAAATTTCCTTCTAAAAATATTATAACAATTTATTCTCCAATTAACAGTGTATGAAAATACCAGATTTCTCATTTTTATAAATACTGAAGTTCATATTTCCTTTTAGGTGTTGTACTGTTTTTCATAGATACGGGGGCGCTGGTTTATTTTTTTGTCTTTGAAAATAGATTCCAATCTCCAAATTTATCTATAAATTTAATTTAGTATCTTTTTTTTTTGGTTTTTGAGACAGGGTCTCCCTAGGTAGTTGAGACTGAACTGGAGCTCACTATGTAGCCCAGGCTGGGCTCGAACTCACAGCGATACTCCTGCCTCAGCCTCCCAAGTGCTGGGGTTACAGGCGTATGCCACCACACCCGGCTAATTTAGTATCTTATGTGAAGGAGATGTTACCTTTTTTCTCAAATAGAGTGGGCCCTTGACTTACAAACTCAATTCGTCCATGAGGGCTGGTTATAACACAGGTTGGTTAATTGATAACTCAGGCTCCTCTACATCTTCAAAGTCTCTCTCCTGTACCCAGGCAGATCCCAGTGTCCTCAGACACTGGCCAGGATTTCTCAATTAACCCCACACAGGAAAAGATATTGTCACATTCTTCCCAGAACTCGTCAAGGGTGAAATCTGTATCTGAGATCATCTAGAAGTACAAGTGGCCGGCATTCAGGTTGTAACTCAGGGCTTAGGTTCTAAGTTAAAACTAAAATTCCAGTCGTAACCTAAGTTGTTCATGTGTCAGGCCAATGTAATTTGAGGCTCCACTGTAGCTATTCAGTTTGCCAGCAGCATTTACTAAATAATCCACACAGAATAATATTCATCAGCTGTGGCATATATATAACACACTATTTATATTGATGAAAACTAGCATGGTTGACAAAAAAGTTATTGAAAACAACTAGGTATCATAAAAGTTAGAGAATTGTTTACAGGAACATAACATTATTGGGAAAAACCTTTAGTAAGTAAATGTTCTAGAAAATGTGATGTAATTTTAAACCAAATTAGTTTTGGTTGGTAAGGTACTGCTGCATAACAACAGCACAGAATTCCATAGCACTTACTGAATGCCAAAGACCACTCCCAAACCTTTGCCGGCATTAGACACTTCAGGAGAAGCCTGTGAGAAGCATTCTTTCCATCCCTGTTCACAGAGGAGGAAAATCCAATACAAAGAAGCTATGTAAATGAATTACATTGATCCATTCCTGGAATTCGGCTTAATTTTATTGATCTTTCTAGGTATATACAACATTTCTCATTTCCAAAGCCTTAAGATACATTTTCCTCTCTGATAGAAATAATCTATCCCCGTAACTCCTTTTCTGAAAAAGCTTTTAGCTAATTTTCTGTGCACATTCTTGCAGGTAGATTTTTCAATTTTTCAAGTTAGAAAAAAAAATCCATTAAGATTGTTACTGAGATAACATTAAAATAAAGTGTGACATTTTTCACCAAGTTGGCCTACTAATACTACGAATCTTCCTGTTCAAGAAGGACAAAGTATTTCTTTCATTTAACCATGTCTTCCTGTATGTATTTCCCTTGATAGAATTTTCAGTACTGTCATATAAGCTTTGCACCACTGTCATGTTTGTACCTAGGCTGGTTTTTTTCCCCCCCTCTTGTCTGGTTTATTTCTCATTATATTGCCTAAGAAGTTCTTGTTAATAGAAAAAATTATTAATATTTTAGTATTCATACACATGTGTTCTCCCTGTTGGATGCTTATTTTAGTTTTTTGTACTCTTCTGTTTTCTAGATAAACACTCATATACACTAAAAACAATAATAATTTTATCTTTCCACTACTTATGTGTGTTATTTATTTAATTTTTGCCTCACGAGAGTTTGAAGAGAGTTTCAAGAACAATTCTAGTGTTTGTGAAATGATACATGGGCCAACCAAATTATCCCCCAAAACTTTCCTGTATCTAAGAAGGCTAAATATTTGATATATGACTATTTTTGCTGATTTATGTTACTTTCAAATTGCTGAATTCATAATATTGTATACGGTACACTACTTTCTTGGGTACCAGCTAGATGTGATCATTTTTTCATATGGCATAAGACTTTCTTTATAAATTTAATATTCAAAATAATCACAGAATTTATGGTAGCTGTTTCATTGCTTTCATGCTAGCGTATCAGTTGAACTTACATTCATCCTATGTCAAATGCCAGCTAATGAGCATAATTCTCAAATATTATATTCTATGGAAAAACACTTTCTGACCACTGATTTTTTGTTTGTTTGTTTGTTTTGTTTTTTGAGACAGGGTCTCACTATGTAGTTGAGGCTGACCTGGAACTCACTATGTAGCCCAGGCTGGTCTTGAACTCACAGTGATCCTCCTGCCTCAGCCTCCCAAGTGCTGCGATTACAGGTGTGAGCCACCATGCCCGGCTTCTGACCATTGATTTATGATGGCTTCCAAGAACATATTCTAGCAAAAATCATATCTACTACACATAAAGTTAGCTTTGGATATTGAAAGGCTTCTATGAAATGTTGGGTCTCATCAAGGATGTGCTGGAGTACAGGGAGCCAGGGGCCAAGTCAGGAGATCCTAAAAGTAGGATAGCCACAAACATGTCAGATCGAAAAGGCCCAGAAAAATGGTAGCAAAGAATATTCCTCAGTAACTATGACTCTTGAGCACCCTAAATACGAGCCAGGAGAGAATTTTCCAAATTGCTCAAACAGCTGTCAGATGCAGTTCATGCAGATTGCTTAGTCAAGGCCACTCACATAAATGGTACACAAATCAAAATTCCATGACTTTGAGTTATTCCTTACCCTCAAAATCCCAGAAAAATATTTCCATAATTTAAAAACATAATTTAGAATAAAACTGAATCACTGCTCGTATTCAGGAAATAGCTTGTAAGTGCAGAAATCCAACTGGAATTTCTTTTGGTTGCCATCCTACATGTCAATCATTCCTAAAAAGAGAACCTGTTGGCTAAAACTCAAGGTACAAAAAGTGTAAGAATGTCATGATTTTATGCCAGTACTCAGGACCGGAGTTGTTTTTGTCATTTTTCATGTGTGCTGTCATATAACTGCTGTAAAATGAATACTCATCTCTACTGAGCATGTATGTAATTGATTAAAGAGCTTTTCAAGCAGGGAGGTGATCCATCAGTGAATAGTAAATGTTATGCTTTTTTATTCTTTAGAGCTGTAGTCACACTCTGAGGTTGGTAACGCTATTGAAGGCAGTTTTGATTTCATCCCATTACACTCAGCCCAAACCAATATCCATCTCCTGTCCTCCTCATGCTCTTTATTCTCAGATGGCAAATGATTTGTGACAGGAGGGCAAACAGCTCCCGTGTAGGAGGTGGACTGGAAAGCTAGTTTGGAGGAGAATGTTCTAGGTCAGCTGGAGTTGGCAGCTCCTTTGTCAAGTGAGGTCTGAGATTTATCCCAATGGACCGCTGAGCTGTGGGCTGAGTCATGTTGCTGAAACTCGCGGACACTCCATCTTTGGTTGCCTTCAGTCCCGCCAAGCCGTAAAACAGCGAACAAGATTTAGAGCTAGATCGTATCTCCGAAGTAGGTAGAGAAGTTGGCTGCCTGAAGTGCCCCAATCTCCATCTTCTACAAATATTTTTCAACTGATACATAAAGTACAAACGTGTAGTGTACCAAATGGTGTTATACACTGCATGATGTTCAAATTAGAGTAAACAAACCTATCTTCTCAAACAATTACTGTCTCTTAATGGTGAAAACATTCAAAATCCTTTCTTCCAGCATTAAAAAAATCACAGTACATTTTCATCATCTACTGTCATCTTGCTGTTCCATAAGACAACAAAACTTTCTCCTATCTGTTTGTAACCTAACACACCTTAATCAACCTTTTCCTATCTCTCCTTCCTTTTCCTACTCTCTCTGGCCTCTAGTCATCCCCATTGTACTCCCAATTACTATGAAATTTTAAAACTTTGATTCTACACATGTGTGAGATCATGTGGTACTTACCGCTCTGTCCCTGGCTATTTTATTTCCTAGAAAATCTCCAGTTTAGCAGGGTTTTACTCCTTCCACGGCTGAATGGTATTGCATTATATATATGTACCACATTTTTCAACAATGGATGGACCCTTGGGCATTGCTATTTCTTGACTATTATGAACAGTGCTTTAATGAACATGGGGGGGTACAGATTTCTCTTTGACATGCTGACTTCCTTTCCTTTGGATATGTATACAGTAGTAAGGCTGCTGGATCATATGGTAGACCTACTTTTAATTTTTTCAAGAACTTTCATACTGTGTTTCAAAATGGCTGTACTAGTTTACATTGCCACTGACAGAGTGCAAGGGCTTGTGTTCTCCACCTCCTCACCAGCTCTCAATGCCTTTTTAAAAAAATAATAGTCATTCTAACAAGAATGAGTTCCTATCTCGCTGTGGTTTTGATTTGAATTTGATTTGATCACTAGTAGTTTTTGACATTTTTTTCATATAGCTGTTGGCCATGTGTATGTTTTCCTTTGGAAAAAAATGTCTATTTAGATCTATTTTACATTTTTAATTGTATTCTTTGGGAAGCTTTTTGCTATTGTATTACTTCAGTTTCTTGTATATTCTAGCTATTAAAGCTTTGTCAAAAGTATAATCTGTAAATATTTTTCTCCTGTCCTGTACTTTGTCTCATCACTGTTATTTTTTTTAGTCTATGTAAATTTTTATTTTGGTATGACACCATGTATCTATTTTTGTTTCTGTTTCCTGTGCCCGGAGTCTTATCAAAAAAGGCTTGCTCATTTCAATGTCCTAAAGCAGTTCCCCTATGCTCCTTCTAGTAGTTTTGTTGTTGCAGGTCTTTAATCCATTTTGAATTGATTTCTGTAACTGGTGAGAGAAAAGGACTGAATTTCAATCTTCTGCATACAGATATCCATTTTATTGGAGCACCATTTATTGTAAAGACTGTCTTTTTTCAAATGGTTCTTTATGCTTTGTCAAAATAAGTTGGCTACAGATATGTGGATTTATTTCTATACTGTAGTCTATTCCATTTGGGCCCTTTTTATGCCAGTGCCATACTGTTTTAATTATCATAACTTTGTGCTAAGTTATGAATTCAGGTAGCATAATACTTCCTGAAGATTCTTGTTCCTCAAGATTGCTTTAGCTATTTGGGATCTGAACTTCATCTTAACCTATTTTCAGTCATTAGTCATGCTACCTCCAAACACAGGAGATTTGCAAACATCTTAATAATAAGTTTTAGCCTTTGGCCAAAGGGATAAAAGTTTCTGGTTTTATTTTATCTGTGAAACAAGAACCTGTCCTTCTTTGGTCACAACCAATTACCCTAGAAAGCATGAGCCTTCCTGGGTAAATGGACAACTTGTCTAGAACTGCAGAGAGTCTAAGATTATACACTACTTACAAACTAACAAATTACCCAATACTGTTTCGTGAATGATGGCAAAAGAAATAGGACTTCTGGGTCAAAGACAAAGGACTTTATCTCACAGAGCACAAAGGTAGCATGAGCTTCAAGTTTGTGTAAACTCCATTGCCCCCGCAAATCCCTAGAGAAACCTGGATGGATGCTGCACATTCAGTGGATTTAATTATAGATGAGGAATCGCAAGTTTTGGGCACCCAAATCTTCTTATAAGGATGAAAACCAACCTTCCCAATTTTTGTCCCCCAAAGGACAATATTTTTATCACACTGGACAGTAAACAAATCTGTCATCTGCTTCTTAAGGAGATACTGTCCTCCGAGGCAGAGTGCTACACAAACATTCTTGGAAAGATAATTTTAAACAAACACAGTCATTGCCCCCATTCACAAAATGTGCATAAATGTAAGGTAGTCATGACGTCATGTGTCTCTCAGCACAATTGTATTTGTCAAGCCCTCAGCAAGACCACAACTCACAGACTCACTATTAGTCTCTGGATCTCACACTGAAAGCTATAAGGACAGGCAGCGTTTTCCTCCTCTTAATCAAAATGTTTCAAAAATGGACCAGTTTCATTTGGAACAGAGTAAGGAACATAATGATGCTAGCAGAGTACTCTTCCCCTTTTCTCCTTTCTCTGTCTCAAGATCTTGCAATATCACAAGCCCAGCTGTTACACAGATTCAAAAGCACGTGAGTAGGAGAAAGGGTGAGAATAAAAATATTAGCATGATTCCCGTAGCACTAGTCACACAGTTATTATAGAAATAATCAGTATCGGCATACTACAATATTTATTTTGTTCCTAAATATTATAGCACCCTAGGGGAGAAATTATCTTTATTTGAAAAAGATTAAAGATGAAAGTACTGTATATGTTTTATGTCTTTGCTAGGCAATAGATGGAAATTAATTATTGAAACATATGGAAAGGAAAAGGGAATCAATTACAAACAAATCTAAAGAGACGGGAGAAACCATAGTAAGGTAATCATAGTATGAAAATGGGCACCAGGGATGCATATAAAAAGTGTCCCCTGCTATTCAAGATACCACATGTCATCAATTCACCTTACTTTTAAGTGACTACATACAGTTCTGAATAATTACTCGTAATTTTTCACAATTTGAATTATTATTTGCTTTGGCAGCATGATGGAATAATAATTAAGCTGGGAGGCAGAGGACACTGGTGTGTGCCTTCTCAGTAAGAGAACCAGACAATCTACACCAAGCCCTCAGCTCGCAAATGTCAGCCCAGCCTTCAGAGAGGGGGATTTCATTCGTTATTACTCCGTGATTAATGTCGAGTACTCATATACCTAAATGAATACATGCCTCAAGTTGATAAAAATCCACATGACTTGAATGAATCCACATTCTTTAAGGATAGACACTGTTTAGGTCTTAGTTCTGCTTACTGCTGTATGTACACTCCCTTTTTGTCAGTGTATGATTTTGAAGGATTCCTCCCACCCTTAAGAATAAAATGTTTCCTCGCAAATCTAAGGATTGGGAGAACATTTAATACAACACAACCAGTACGAATTTCATAAGGCTTTGAAGGTGAAAATTTATTTTACTTATCATATATATATGAAAAATAGTAAATATGGGTGAAAATAGTACATAACTGACTTTAGTGATGTGAATATAATGCTTGGTATATAGGCTATCAGTGAAATACTGTAGTAACCAATGTCTTTGTCTCTTCACCAAGCTCACTCCTAGAGTCTTCCGCCTATTTGCCAAGACTTACTCTACTACAGCATGCCACTGTAGAATAATAGCCGTTCATAAGTAAACAGACTTTAGTTATCACAATTTCCAAAACCCTTATTTTACAGAATATTTAGAAATGGAGTATCAGAAACTTATTTCTCAGAAGCAAAACTAAATCTAGAAAAAGGTCCTCTGATTCCTTTTAACATACCTATTCTGAAATATGACCAAATGTCCTCTTTGTAGTTACTGGTGTCCTATCCGGCTCCCCTTTCCCTGGCCAAGGCCTCCATCTGCCAGCTGCTCTGAGTGTTGGCTGCTGACAGCTCTCAGCTGTAGCCTTCACCTAAGAATTGCCTTCTGCAGAGCTGCCTGGCCTGGAGATGGGTCCACCCCAGGAGCACACCACAGACAGTGACTGACTGATAAAGTTGCCTCCCTCGTCACAGGCAGGACAGCTCTGTGATGCTACTTATGCTCCAGAACTCCGGGCAGGGTCGTGTTGAGGGTGACTTGAGCTTCACTCATGTCCTTGCCCAGCTTCTTCCTCTTTCTTTGGCTGCCCTCACTCCACTGGCTTCTCCTACTTACTCCTTCCCTGAATCATTTGCACAAGAACCCCTAGTTGAGGCTCTGCCTCCCCACACCCTGACCTAAGACCCTTTCCGTATACATTTTCAGAAACAGACCTGTCAACCTCACTCAGCATGTCATTCTGTCAGGAAGCAGCTCTGGTCATTAGAAAATCCTCATCCTCTTCATCATCATTATCGTTAGAAAAATCATATACGCATCCATATCTTCCACCCATGGTTCTAGATAGACTAAATCCGATCTCTTTTTCATGACAGCCTTTCTTCCTTAAAACTGCTTTTATTTTCAAGAATGTGAGGAAAAAAAAGTTTTTTAATCATAGAATGATATTTTAACTCAGAAGTAATGTCTCTCTGGCAGCAGAATTACATGAATTAATAATGGAAAGTCATCAGGAAGAGAACTTGAAGAAGGCTGTGCTACTGGAAGAGAAAAGATGAACCTAGTATAGGTGTGAAGAGGAGATCAAATCTCAGGAAAAAAAAAAGTCAGATATAAAGCACTAAAACCAGACATTGAAAAGGACTGCAAGATTCACGGTATATAGAACCTTTCAATTCTCAGGAAAAAAATCTTAATTCAAAAATAAAAAATACCATAGGACTCAAATGTGGAAGTCAATGCACTCAGCAAGCATACTTTTAAGATTTTAAGATAAGGAATGGTAAATACTGTTTCTATCTTTTGTTTGTTTGTTTGTTTATTGTTTCTAGGCATCAAACTCAAAACCTTGTGCTTGAGAGGCAGGAGCTGGCACCACTGAGCTAGATCCCCAGCCCGGTAAATACTGTTTCTCCATTGCTGAAATTTATTGATGAGATGCATGCCTGAAATACAACAACAATAGTCCGCATTCCCTGTTCAAAATGGAAATGTACACAGCAGGGGTAGGACAGGAAAACTGCACCTCAAGGTTATGCATACATAACCTGCGGAAATTCAAAATCCGAGAGTGGAAGCACATACTCTGGTTTCTCTTCAGAACACAGAAATCTTTTGCCTTTTACTAAAGAAAGAACAGACCCAGAGAGAAATAAGGGATATATTACTGCTAGCAGCCAGGTAGTGGAGGTTAGGTTAAGCAATGCTGAATGGCATTTGTGAGATTTTATAATTTAAAATGTGCTTTCTCTCATGAGCTTTCACTTCATGATAACTCTAGAGATGCATAATGTGTTATCTCCATTTTATGGAAGTTATGAGTGATTGACTGACTAAGCCCTAAATTATCCAAAGTGATTGGTCCAGGCTTGGGCCTTCTAACCCTGAAGTCTTTCTTACCACCTCTGCATGCCATCTTCTAACATGCAGCCGGACAACTACTGAATTGGCCATCTGAAATCTTACATTATTAGCAGCATGTGCTGGTTTTCTAGGGCTGCCATAAACGAATTACCATGAACTTGGTTTAATATGATAGAAACTTACTGTCTGTAACAAGAAGTCTGAAGTCAAGGTGCTGGCAGTGTCCTACTCCCACTGAAGACTCTGAGGGAGAATTCTTCCTTGTCTCTTCATGGCCCCTTCCTCGTTTCCAGGGGTTGCTTGCAGCCTTCGGCATACCTTGGGTGATGCATCCCTCCATTCTCTGCCTCCATTTTCACACAGAGTTCTACCAGAGAGAGACAGAGAGAGAGAGAGAGAGAGAGAGAGAGAGAGAGAGAGAGAGAGAGAGTCTAAATTTCCCTCTTCTCATGAGGATAACAGCTGGATTTAAATTTAATACATTGGATTTAAAGCCCACCCTAATCTCCCA
>NW_022900916.1:11001935-11019862 GCF_012274545.1 Fukomys damarensis
AGAGAGAGAGAGAGAGAGAGAGAGAGAGAGAGAGAGAGAGTGAGTCTAAATTTCCCTCTTCTCATGAGGATAACAGCTGGATTTAAATTTAATACATTGGATTTAAAGCCCACCCTAATCTCCCATTACTTCATTTTACATTGATGACATCTGCAAAGACTTATTTCCAGTTATGGTCATATTCACAAGTTCCAGGTAAAAATAAATTTTGAGGTCACATATTCCACTCAATACATGGCAGAACTATTGGCTTGTTTCTGGTTTGTGTTGCTAACAATCCTCCCTTAGAAGGTAAAGTAATACATTTGGAAGACCTCTATCCTGGATGGCAGCTTCACCAACAAGAGTGAGGTGTTAAATATGAAACAAGGAAACTTTGGAATACAATGGCCTTGATGTTTTACAGTAGTGAAAAAGGCAATGGTCAGATCTGCAGAAAGGGAGCTTCAAAAAAGGATAAAAGACTGTGCCCAAGGGAATGTGTTTATAAGAGAAATATGAACCCTAAACACAGGAATACTTCAGCAGTTTAAAAAATGATCCTTTTGAGGAAGAAAGACATGCTGCCAGGAAAGGAAATGGGATAGGGATAAATAATCTCTCATACTTGACCATAAACGAGCTTCTAAGGTTGGAATTAAAAAATAAACAGAGGTGGCCAGAAGCAGTCAGCTCTTTGAGAGGAAGGGAAAAGAGCTTTGGGTCTGGACTTAGGAGACTTCGGCTCAGGGTCCTAGGTCTCAGGGCATTCTCTGCTGATTTCAGAAAGATGGAGAGGTGACAGCCACGGATGCCAGAAAAGAGGGAATGAAACTGTTTGAAGTTTCGGGAGGACATAAAAATCTCAAAATAAATTGGGGCATTAACAGACATTAAAGACAACAAAAAAATTCCTTTTCTTTCCGTCCCCATAAGCAAGGACAGGCTTAGGGAAAGAATAGCTATGCTGTATACCAGAGAATAGGATCCTAACAATTGATAGCAGAACCAAAGAACTATTTGAATTTTCTGCCCTTTTTCCTTATTCTCTCTCATACACAATGACCAGAAATTGTGAAGCAAATGTTATGAAGACAGAATGAATGCCTACAATGGGAAGAAGAAAGAGAACCCTGACCCATTCCAAATGTGATCAAAACATCAATTACTACAGATTCTATCCCAAGGTACCAAGAGTTTGCCAATGAGATCAAAGAACTGCTTCTAAGAATTAAGATGAATAAAAGTGCCTGGTAGCCAGAAAATGTCTCTATTCCCCAAAAGGGCAACGGGTAAGTTTCATATATAGAATATCAGCCTCATGCAGATTTCAAGCAAAATTCTACAATAGATTATTTGTAAGCAAGACACAGTAAGGAAATACCAACACTGACAATAAGTGTGAAGTCATTAAGAACAAGTCACACCAACTACTCTCCTTTCTTTGCATAGATTTGGTTACCTGTCTTGGTTTTAGCATAGCATTTGCCAAATCTCATGAAGCACTCGTTCTGCTGTTCACATGGAGGAATGAGCCACAGGTAACAGCAAGATGACCGAGTAGTTTGCTTCACAGGCAACTGATGTCACTCCAAAATACTTGTCAAAGCCAGGCATGGTGGCACAAACCTGTAATCCCAGCACTCAGAAGGTGGAGGCAGGAAGACTGCTATAAGTTTGAGGCCAGCACAGGCTCCACCGTGAGTTCAAGGCCAGCCTGAATTACACAGTGAGACCCTGTCTCAAATAAACAAACAAAAATACTTGTCAAAGACTTCGCTTCGATCTTAGATAGCAATTGTAAGAATTCACAATAAATCCAGAGGCCCACCATACTATTGGTAAGAGCGGGCAGATCCCAGGGAGCAGCTGTGTGTATGAGAGTGGCACAGCTGCAGGCAGATCTCAGCCAGGACCAGCCACAGAGATGTGGGCACACCTGCTCAAGCCACAGGCCTGACTAGAAAAGAGCTGCACAGGCACACAAGCTCCAGCAAGAAACCAGCCATACCATCGGCCACAGCCAAGGGCCCACCCGGAAAAAAACTACACAGATGCACAAGCAAGAGCCAGAGGCTTGCACCAATACCACTGATAAGTGCATGGAGACCCTAGCCAGAAGCCTACACAGACAACAGGAACTGGGGGACACAGCCCTCAGCCAAAGGCCTCCCAGACAACAGCTACATAGGGGGCCCAGAGAGAGGCACACCTAGATACCATCCCAAGTGTGCACAGGCCCCAGTCAGAAGCCCGCCCAGACAACAGATCAGCTCAGGGATCCAGAAGGCCACCATTCTGAACCCAGGAACTGGTGCACTGGTAAGCAGCAGAGTAAAGGCTGCTCGGTTGCTTGATGAGAATAGAAGACCACTGGGTAGGCAAAATGTTACCTCAACAAAGGCACAGTGGGGGAAAAAAAACAGCAGGCTGCATCTGTTGAAATGAGATGACACATAAACAAGTCTCACCATTTGACCCAGCCATCCCTCTGCTGGGTATCTTTCCAAAAGGATTAAAAGAATCATATCACAGTGATATATGCGCACCTATGTTTATAGCGGCACAGTTTATAATAGCTAAAACTTGGAAACAGCCCATTTGCCCATCAGTTGGAAACTGGATAAAGAAGATCTGGTTTTTCTATAAAATGGAATACTGCTCAGCCATAAAGAATGATAAATTACATTCATTCATAAGAAAATGGATACATACTGAGGATATACCCCTAAGTGAAATAAGTAAGTCACACGTGTAAATACTGAATAGTTTCTCTGGTGTGACAAACTATAATAATACATAAGATCCTAATGAGATAAGTGACAATGTGAAATAGGAAGAAAAGGGCTAAAGGTGTAGGGGAAGTGGGAAGGGTAGGGGAATGGTAATAAGGGAAAAGAAAAAATATGAGAAAATGAAAAAATGGAAATAAAGTGTTTGTAAATGGGGAGGGGAGGAGGGGGTGAAGGGAGGGCAGGGACAAGGGGAAAAAATGAGAATCAAGACCTGTCATGTAAAGGTATAAGATCCCAATAATGAATATAACTGTACTGTATACCTAAAATGTACCAATAAACTCAATGAGAGGGAAAAAAAAAAGAAAGAAAAAGAAAATCCAACAGCCAATATACTAAATGGTCAAAAACTGAAATCCTTCACACTAAAATCAGGAATAAGACAAGGATGTTCACTATCACCACTCCTGTTCAATATAGTTCTGGAAACATTAGCCACAGCGATTAGACAAGAGAAAGAAATAAGAGGAATAAAGATAGGAAATGAAGAAGTCAAATTGTCATTATTTGCAGATGACATGATACTCTACATAAAAGACCACAAGAACTCCACCAAAAGTCTTCTAGACTTCATAACCAAATTCAGCAAAGTAGCTGGATACAAGTTCAACACACAAAAACCAACAGCTTTCCTGTACACGAAAAACAGACTCACTGAGAGAGAAATGGGGAAAACAATTCCTTTTACACTAGCATCCAAAAAACAAATACCTAGGAATCAATCTAATGAAAGAAATCAAAGACCTCTACTCTGAAAACTACAGCACTCTTAAGAAAGAGACTGAAGAGGTTATCAGAAAATGGAAAGAATCCCCCCGAAAAAAAGAAAAGCAAGAAAATGGAAAGATACCCCTTGCTCCTCAGTAGGAACAATCAACATAGTGAAAATAGCCATGCTTCCAAAACTGCTATTTAGATTCAGTGCAATCCCAGTTGAAATTAAAGAGCATACTTCACCAACCTTGAGGAAACAATCCAAAAATTCATTTGGATTGAGAAGAGACCTAGAAGAGCAGTAGCAATTCTAGGCAATAAAAACAAGATGGTGGGTATCACAATTCCCAACTTGAAACTATACTACAAAGCTACTGTGATAAAAATAGCATGATGCTGGCAAAGAAACAGACCTGAGGACCAGTGGAATGCAGAAACAGCACCAGACACACTCAGCCATCTCATCTTCTACAAAGAAGCCAAACACCCTCCCTGGAGGAAAGCCTGCTACATAAATGGTGCTGGAAAAACTGGGTTTCAACTTGCTAAAGCTTAAAACTAGACCTATATCTCTCACCACACACCAAACTAAAATCAAAATGGATTAAAGTTTGAAATATTAAAACAGAAACACTAAACCGGCTGGAAGAGAGGTTAGGTAGAATTCTTGGTATAGGAAAAGATTTTATGAACAAAACCTCAGTTGCCCATGAACTAGCACAAACAATCAGTAAGTAGGATGTATTCTTCTTAAGAAAGCTTCTGCACAGCAAGAAAAATAGTCAACAGTATAAAGAGAGGACTCACAATGTGGGAAAAAACTTTTCACTACCTGCTCCTCAGACAAAGGTCTACTATCTAGAATATATAAAGAACTTAAAAAATCAGATTTCCCAAATTTAAAAGCACAATCCAAAAATGGGCATCTGAAATGAATAGACATTTCTCAAAGGAGTAGAGATAGCAAATAAACATGAAAAATGTTCAACATCAGTGTTTATTTGAGAGATGCAAATGAAAACACCACTGAAGTACCACTGCACCCCAGAAAGAATGGCTGCTATCATGAAATCAACCAATAACCAATGCTAGCGGTGCTGTGGGGAAAGAGGAATCCTGCATCACTGCTGGTGGGAGTGCAGACTGGTGCAACCACTGTGGAAATCAGTATCTTTGCGATACCTCAAAGAACTAGGAGTGTAGGTCCCATTTGGCCCAACTGTTTCTGTGCTGGGTATCTTCCCCAAAGAATTAAAAGAATCATACCACAGTGATATATGTGCACCCATGTTCAGAGCAGCACAATTTGTGATAGCTAAAAACTGGAAGCATCCCAACTATCCATCAATGGGAGAATGGATAAAGAAAATGTTTTTTTAATAAAATGAAGTATTACTCAGACATAAAGAAAGAGAAATTAGAGACATTTATAGCTAAATGAATGCACATTGAGGTGATACTCTTAAGTGAAATAAATAGGATACATATGTGTAAATACCGAATAGTTTCTCTAGTGTGAGAAACTGAAAGTGTAAATAAGGACTAAAAGGCAAATAGGAAGAAAGGGTGCAAAGGAGAAGGGGAAGGGGAAAGAGGAAAAATAGGAAGGGAATTAATATGAGAAAAAGAAAAAATGCAAACAAATTCTTTGTAGATCGCGACGGGTGGAGAGGTTGAAGGGAGGACAGGGGAATGGTGAAAAAAATAAGAACCAAGATGGGTTGTGTAAAGGTACAAATTTCCAATGATGAATGTCATTATATTATATACCTTAAATGTGCCAATAAAATTAAATTTTAAAAGAATTCACAATGTTTTCATTTTTGTTCAATAATTTTGTTCAAAAAATATGAAGACCATAGAATATGTTTATGAAAATATAGATTTAAAACTGGAAAGGAGAAAGTTAGTACACAAGGGGACAATTCAAAAATATTTCATTTCGATACCAGGTACAAATCAAAGAAAATACAAGTTATTTGCTATAAATGTAAAATCTATGTTGTTATGGCTTGTGTCTAGATGTCCCCACAAAGCCTCATGCTAGTCATAGGTGGGGCTTTCGGTTGTGGCTGGATCTAGAGTGTGTGATGTTGGTTTTGTTTTTTGTTGTCGTTGTTGTTGTTGTCGTTTGAGACAGGGTCTCACTATGTAGTTGAGACTGACCTGGAACTCACTATGTAGCCCGGGCTGGTCTCGAACTCACAGTGATCCTCCTGCCTCAGCCTCCCAAGTGATGGGATTACAGGTGTGTGCCACCATGCCTGGCTTAGAATGTGTGATGTTGGAATTAAAAATGTGATGCTAGGACTGATTCATGTTGTGATGCTATACTTGAGGATACCCACTCTGAGCATGAGTGCCACCTGCCTAAGAGTGAGTAGCCTGGAAAGAATACAAGCGACAGAAAAAGGAATGCTGTTGTTGCTTGCCCCTTTCTGCTGATCACGTGCTGCTTTGCTGCTTTGCTGCCTTCCACCTGCCAAGAACTCTTTCTCCGCTGCGAAGCCCCTCTGCCTCATCACCCTGTCTTGGAGCCAGCCAACTATGGACTGAAACTTCTACAAACTTTGGACCAAAATAAGAGTTTCCTCTTTTAACTTTGGGTTTTGGGAATTTTGTCTGAGCAAAGACAAACGTATCTAGGATATATGTTTAGGCCAAAGAGTAAAGATACTGATAATACCAATAGCTAACATTTATTGGAGGGTTACTATGTATTATGTCTTCAAATGCATAGTATTCTTAACTTCTTAGCAACTACATCATAATGAGAATTATGACCATTATAATTCACAAATGAAGAGGCCAAGGCTTCAAAGAAACTAAGCAACCTTTGTAAGTTGTACAGTTAGTCAGTAGTAGAATCAGGACTTAAATCCGAGTCTTAACACTAGACCTTGTGATTTGAACCACTTTGCTATACTTATCAATGCAAAAAGGACAGCTATGTGGTACAGCCCTAACATTTCAAATTTTTCTTGTAAACATCTAAGAAAAAGCTTTCAATATTGCATAGTAGCCAATCAGCAACATTATCTTTTTTCCATGATATTGAAAATTTAGAAGATGATAGTTGAATTCAAATATTTTATGAATCAATGAAATCTATTTAATAAAAAACAAAAACCTAGGACTACAGTTTAAATTGATATTAAGAGCTTTATTCAAAACATGAATATTTTTCTGTGTTGGGACCACTCAGCTACGGAACAAATCATCTTGTACAGGAGTGAGTTTCTTTCCAGAATTTCTCAACATCACCAGAGAAGGGGACCTGAACTGAGAGAAATCAACTGGTGACTTCTCAGACTTCTAATTTTAAGATTTAATCAAGAAAAGGCTTAAAATATTAAAGGGTGTGAAAAGGAATTCCTGGGAATCACTAACTCATAATTATAAATTTAAAAAAAAGTCTAAAGTTTAATTCTTTTACTCTAAATCTGTTAGAAATGTGTGAAATAAAGCAGTTCACTTATCCTCGGAGCATTTCTTGGAAACAGGGAAGACAATGACATCATCATTTTATTGACTAGAAAACCAAATAATTCCATGAGGAATAACACGACAGGGAAGTGGGAGATCAGGTTCTGTACCTGGTGACCTTCCTATGACACCAGTGTTTTCCCAGCACTAATTCTATCAACAGATGTTGTCAAGTCTTTTATAAGTTAAAAAAAAATCATTTTAAGCCCAGCGTGGTGGCACACACCTGTAATCCAAACACTGTGGAAGTTGAGATAGGAGAGTTGCAAGTTCAAGTCCAGCCTGAGCAACTAACACTTCATGAGATTCTATCTCAAAATAAAAAATAAGAGCTGAGTATGTAGCTCCTTGAGAAGACATGGGTTCAGTCTCCAGTAACACAAGTAATAAAATAATAATGATGAATTTTAATTCTGCCTTTATGTGTGTAAGCATATAACATTTGTAAGAAAAACACTTAAAAAAAACCTTATTGGGACTTTCAACTCCAAAAAGAAAGACCGAAAGTCAATATTTATCTAAGGCTTTCAGTCATTCAACACCACTTTGTCAAACATTTAATCACATGATTCTGATCTCCACCCACAGGCTTCTGCGAAAATTCCCTGGCAGCTAGTAAACAGGAGTCATGTTTAAATATAACCCTGGCAAAGGCCATCCTGGGACGTTGGTGCTGGCACAGCCTGACATAATAAAGGCTCTTTGTCCTGGAATCCAGGGTCAAGTGCTAGGCTGGCTCCGCTGCTGGTAAGTCATGTGACCGCGGGCAAGTCTGGTAGCCACTTTGCACCTCAGCTTCCTACTTCTAAATGCTACTTGTAAAGAGCGTGGACTACACTCGTCTTCGGAGCTTCTTCCAACTTTTAATATCCCTAAATCATTGCTCACCAAGAACTTCGGTTTACTTATGAAGTCATTTCCTTTTGCACAGCTCAAGATATGGCTTAGTCTTTTTATTTTTGAAACAGGGTCTCCCTATTTAGTTCAAGCAGGTCTTGAACTCTCTGTGTAGACCACGCTGGCCTCAAACTCATAACCTCAGCATCCTGAGTGTTGCCATTATGGGTGTGTGTGACTATGCCCAGCCTTAGCTCTTAATTCCATTGATTTTTAATGTTTTATATCTTGGTCATCTCATTAGGGACCTCATATGTGTACATAGTTTGAACATTTTAATCTAATAATTTAGCCACACATTTTTGTGTTGTTGTTGTCAGAATTTGGGGTAAAATTTTTTTTAAAAGGAGTATACCTTTGTAACTTTTCAATTATATATGTATTTTGGTCTTGCAATATACTCATCCACACAAAAATTTGTACATTTGTTTATCTGTTTGTTTTTCTGGTATTGAGTTCAATCCCCAATCTTTTTTTAACTTTTTATTACTACACAAGTTCTCATTAAATTCTTATATTGCCCATTTTGGACTCAAACTTTCAGTCCTCCTGCCTCAGCCTCCCAGAGTGCAAGGACTAAAACCAGACTAAATGCAGTAATGTCAAAATATGCTGTCATACAAGGGACTGTTGGGGGATTTAACACTAACACCAAATTTCTTTCTTTCTTTTCTTTGTTTTGGGGGTTTGTTTTGTTTGGGGGGTTTTGTTTTTTGAGACAGGGTCTTGCTATATAGTTTAGGCTGGCTTTGAACTCACTATGTAATCCAGGCTGGCCTTGAACTTGCAAAGTGGCCTCAGTCTCCCAAGTGCTGGGATTACAGGCATGCGCCACCCTACCCAGGCATTTAAAATTTTTTTCTTATTAGTACATGTTTGCAGTTCATGCAGTTTACAATCATTTGAGGAGTGGTTACATGTACAGGCCACAGCTTGTTTCTTTTTTAAATTTTCTTCCCCTTCTTTTTCTCCTCCCTCCTCCTCCAATTCCTTATCCCATTTTTCATTCTTGGTGATACCGTTATCTTACTGAGCTCATGTTATGGCATATAATGTTTACATTAATTGAGGTTATTAGGTTCCTGTACATGGTATATCTTTATTCTACTTATTTCCCCTTCCCCTCCTCCTCACCCCTCATGCTTTTTTCCTCAGATCACTTCCCTACTGCAAGAGATCCATCTCCTCGGTCCTTTCTGTTATGGCTTGTGTCTAGATGGCCCCCCAAAGCCTTATGCAGTCTAGGTGAGGCTTTTTCAGAGGTGGCTGGATCTAGAGTGTGTGACTGATTCATGGTGTGATGCTGGGATAAAGGGTGTGTGATTACTAAATTAGCCTGCTGATTGGTTTGGCATCTACCCTAAGCAGGGTAAGGATAGCCTAGATAGAACATAAAAGGGACAGAAAGAAGCTGTTATTGCTTGCTTGCTTTTGCTGTCTTCTGACTACCCTGAATAGTTTCTCCTCTGCGATGCCCATCTGTCATGCCACCCTTCCCTAGAGCCAGCCAATTATGACTTGAAACCTCTGGAAAGAGTGAGCTAAATAAACCTTTCTTCCTTTAACTTTGGGTGTTGGATGTTTTGTCTCAGCAAATGGAAAATAACTAAGACACCTTCTATCACCCTTATTATTTTCTTTCTTTGTACTTTGCCTCACTCAAATGAGAGATACTATACGGTGTTTAAGCTTGTGTGTCTGGTTTATTTCACTCAATATCATATTTTCCTGGTGCATCCAATTTCCTACAAATGTCTCAAATCTTTCATTCTTTATAGCAGAGTAGTATTCCATTATACTATACAGATACCACATTTTTTTGTCCAATCATCTGTTGATTGGTATTCAGGCTATTTCCAGGATTTAGCTATTATGAGCTGTGTTACTATAAACATCAGTATGCATGTATCTTTGTAGTATGATGTCTTAAGTTCTTTGGAAGACACCTAGCAGAGAGATTGCTGGGTCATATGGAATTTCTAATTCCAGTTCTTTGAGAAATCTCCATACTGATGTCCATAATGGTCGTAACTAGCATAACATTGTTCCCACCAACAATGAAGGAAGTTTCCCTTTTCACCACCACCTCACCAGCATTTGTTATCGTTTTTTTTTTCTTAATGATTGCTATTCTTTTCAGAGTGAGATGAGCATTTGTTATTGTTTTTTTTTTCTTAATGATTGCTATTCTTTTCAGAGTGAGATGGAATCTTAGCATTGTTTTAATTTACATATTTCTGATGGCCAAAGTTGTGAGCATTATATATATATTTTTTTAACCATTTGTATTTCTATGTGAAGTATCTGTTCATTTCTCTTGACTATTTCTTGACTGGATCTTTAATTTTAGGTGGTTCAAATTTTTTTAAGTTCTTTGTATAGCCTAGATATTAGTCCTCTAACATCTAGGAATAGCAGGCAAAATTTTTTCCCATTCTACAGGTTGTTTTTTCACTCCACTGATTGTTTCTTTTGCTGTAAAGAAGCTTTTCAGATTGATATAATTCCATTTGTTCATTCTTGCTGTTATTTCTTGTGTAGCTGACATTCTGTTTGGAAACTCTTTTCTTACACCTATGTCTTCAAGTGTTTTACCTAATTTATCTTTCAGTAGGCTTAATATTTGTCTTAATGTTTAGATCCTTGATCCACTTTGATTTTAATTTAGTGTATGGTAAAAGATAAGGGTCCAACTTCAATCAGAACAGATAACCAGTTTTACCAGCACTACTTGTTGAATAGGCTATCTTTCCAACACAGACTTTTGGCCCCTTTGTTAAAGATTAAACAGCTGAATCTGTCTGGGGAAGTTTCTGCAACCTCAATTCTATGATTCCATTTTTGTTCCAGTACCTTGCCATTTTTATCACTATCAGTTTGTAGAACTGCTTCAAGTCAGGTATTGCTATGCCTCCTGCTTTTCTCTTATTGCCCAAAGTTGCTTTTGCTCTTCTGGTTCCATAGAAAGTTTAGGATTGTTTTTCCTAGATCTGCAAAGTTATGCTGCTGGTATTTTGATTTGAACTGCACTTAATATATATAACAGTTTTGAGAGTATGGCTATTTTGACAGTATTGATTCTGCCTATCAGAGAGTGGGGGACATTTTTCTATTCTCTGATGTCTCCTTTAGTCTCGTTTTTCAGAGTACTGTAGTTTTCTTTGTAGAGGTCTTCTTGGTTAGGTTAATTCCTAGATATTTCATTTTTCTTGAAGATACTGTGAATGGTATTATTTTCATAATTTCCTTTTCATCCCATTCATTGTTGGTGTACACAAATGTTAATGATTTTTGCGTGTGGATCTTCAATCCTGCTACATTACTAAAGTTCATTATTAATTCTAAGAGGTTTTTGGTGGAGTTCTTTGGGTCTCCTATGTAAAGTATCATGTCATCTGCATACAATGATAATGTGAATTCTTCCTTTCCTATATGTATCCCTTTTATTTCTTTCTCTTGCCTAATTGCTTTGGCTAATATTTCAAGTACTATGATGAATACAAGAGATGATAATAGACCTCCTTATCTTGATCCTGATTTTAGGGAGAATGCTTTCAGTTTTTCCCCCATGTAGTATGATACTGGCTATTGGTTTGTCATATGTAGGCTTTATCATATTCAGGTATTGTCTCTCTACACCTGTTTTATTCAGGGTTTTTGCCATGAAAGGGTGTTGGATTTTGTCAAAAGCCTTTTCTGCATCTATTGATATGATCATATGGTTTTGGCCTGCTTCTGTTTATGTGATGTATTACATTTTTTGGCTTATGTATGTTGAACCATCCTTGCATCTCTAGGATGAAACTCACTTGATCATGATGATCTTTTTGATAATGTGCTGTATTCCATTTGCTAATATCTTGTTGAGTATTTTTGCATCTGTGATTATGAAAGAGATTGGGCTGTTGTTTTCTTTTTTGGCTGGGTCTTTAATCAGTATTTAGATCAGGATAATACTGGCTTCCATAAATAAGTTTGGGAGCACTCCATTCCTTTCAATTTCTTTGAAGAGCTTGAGGAGTATTGGTGATATAACATCCTTAAAGGTTTTGTAGAATTCAGCAGTGAATCAGATCCTGGGAGTTTTTAGTTGGTAGATATTTTATTACTGTGTCAATTTCATTGTTTATTATTAGGTTGTCACACATATTTCTTTCTTCTTGGGTTAGTTTTAGTCATTTGTATGTGTCTAGGAATCTGTCCATTTCTTCAAAATTTGTTAAATTGTTGGAATATAATTTTTTGAAATAGTTATTACCTTCTGGATTTCCAGTGTCTGTCATGATTTCACCTTTTCCATTTCTAGTTGCACTGATGTGAATCTTTTCTCACCTTCTTTTGGGAAGTCTAGCTAGGGGGAAAGATTAGCTTATCTATTTTATTTATTCTTTCAAGACCCAGGTCTTCAATCCTTTGATTTTTTTTTTCTTTTACTGTTTTTAGTCTCAATTTCATTTATTTCCACTCTCAACTTTATAACTTCCCTCCTTTATTTTGGTTTGGGGAGATGTTCATATTCTTGTACTTATACTCACCTACTGATCTGATCTATTTCTCGGACATATACCTATATACTATATATAATTATATATAATTTATATATAATATATAATCTCCCAGTATGAGCTACCAACTGGTTATTTCATAAGTTCTTCCATTTCCTACATCCCCTTCAGAACACTACCAAACAAGGAGGTAAGTTTCCAGTGAGGTTAATCCCTAGAAAATGATATGAAACAATTTGAATATGTGAAATAAATTAACCTAGATGAAAACAATATGGAGTCATGATCCAATTAGTATTTGGCAACTCCATACCTGAGTATATGCCAACAACTTTGAACTTCTCATTTCTTAAAACAGAAAATCAAGCCCAAAGAAAAGTGCATTCTTCTCACTCATTACATCCAATCCTCCACTAACAAAAATGTTTGATTTTTATTATACAATTAGGGGTTTAAAGTAGGACTTTTTTTTTGAGGAATCCCTCCAAAATTTAATAACCAATAAAGCTACAGTTTTTCTCATTCTGATTTTCTACCATGAACAAAAGTATAAATTAAGATATCAAAATGTTACCACCTTAAAATAATTAAAATGGCCAATTACTTTATAATTTGTTCAATTTATTTGTAAAGTTCATATATAAAGTTTTCTAAGTGCATAGTAAAATATCAGTGTTTCTTGGAGTGAATTTTAACACACATCTATGACAAGGTCTTTTTAAAGGCACTTTGGGCCTGTGGGAAGTCCAAGGATGTTTATTTTCTGCTTTTCTTTACTTGCTGTAAATATTTCAGTCAAAGGAATATACAGAAATGGTTGGATCTTTCCAGATTTAAAAACTTCAGAAGGTAGCTGTTTGCTTTCTTCAGCACCTACCCTATCTGTAATTACCTTAACCTTGATTTCTAATGTTATGCAAGAGGAAGGTACTTTTAGGTACCAACTTTACTCACAGTGGCTCATTTTAATCCTTTGATCCCTTGCCTACATCAATACTGCTTTATGTGTCAAAACGCTCAAAGTTTTGACTCAAAACAACACAACATAAAGACGCACAAGACTGAATCAGCTCGTGAGTCCTCAAAATGAAGTCTTCTATCTCAACCTCATGTCTGCTTGGAGCAGTGAGTCACAGGGTGGGGAAATGAATCACAGCCATCTCCTCAGCGCTTCTGTCGCCTTTATTAATTGTTTCCAAAGAACTGTAGAGATTTGGAATTCAAATGTGCCTAAGTATTAAGATAGACTTTTGCTCCCTTACAACATACCAGAAAACATATCATCACCCATTTTCAAAATAGTGGCCTTATCCAAAAAAAAAAAAAAAAAGTACTGTGAGTTTTCATTTTCAACAAACAAAAGAAAAATAGTTTATCAACTTTGTTTATAGCTTGTGGACTTTGGTCTATTTTTTCTTCTTTTCTCTCATCCCTTTGTTTCACAAAATTCCCTCACTCAATTCTGCCCCCTTGACTTCTTCCTTTCTTCTCTGCCTTGAATCCATGAAGAGGGTGACCCCAAGACAAGACAATAATCCCAGAATGGGCCTGACACTGCATTCCAAATTTAGAAGATCAGGAAAACTGAACATAGAGAACCTGGAAAAACATATAATGGGTTGATGTAGATCCACCCATGTGTTCCAAGTGGGTTAAGTGGCTAAAAGTATAGGCAAGAAATGTTTAAAATCAGCTGTATGAAGTATCCAGTTCCAAAAGGATTTACGTTCTTCTCAGTAGCTTGTTCTCTCCATATTTTTTCTGTTAATCTTTCCAGTGTTCACGATTTCATCAATCCACAATGGTTTTCCTGAGCTTTCGGCAAACCTCATTACTCAGCATATCCAACAAAGAAGATCTGATTATTATCTTTGTCTTTAAAGATAAACAAAATAACAAGAGGAGAAATCCACCAATAGCATATAATATCTTTCAGAAAGGCATATCACTCATTACACTGAAAACCAGAGAAAATTTTTGAAAATCAGATTGAAAATTAGGAAGTCAGCCAGCATGATACAGCTGCACAGTTTAAGGGCCTCACTCTTTCCTGTACTGTCAACAAAGCTCGTGTTCTAATGCTACCTGATGTCTTACGTGGACTTACGTGGAACTTTAAATGATCTGCACATACTGAAGACACAACTTGTAAGTGTAAAACTCAACAGCACTGTCTTCACACCTCACTGTTCCCAAGCAGTGCTCCTATAACAAGACAATGAGATAAACCGTTTTTACTTCTCCCTTGATCAGAACTATGGCTTACTCTGAGGAAAGTAATCAGCCAGCAGGAGAATGTCTCATATGGAACTCGTCACCCCAGTAACTTCAGCCTACAGCCACACTCAGTTCCTTACAAGGGAAAGGGAAACAAACTGTTTTAAAGGCAGGCTTTTAAGGCCTGTTCCAATACTGATAAACCCTGGCATACACAGGCCAGGGTGAGCCCCAACCTGGAGGAGGAATAATGGGATCAGCCCACCTACAGCCAGTTCACCCCAAAGAGCTCCCAGCTCCTCTCTGGAACACAGGAGGACTTTCATGGAAGAGGGGTCCCTTCCATCATTCAGTACTTTATAAAAGGAACAAAGGGCCAGGCATGGTGGCGCACACCTGTAATCCCAGCACTCGAGAGGCTGAGGCAGGAGTATCACTGTGAGTTCGAGACCAGCCTGGGCTACATAGTGATTTCCAGGTCAGTGTCACTGCACAGTGAGACTCTGTCTCAAAAAAACCAAAAAGAAAGAAAGAAAGAAAGAGAAACAAAGGATTAGTCACTGAATTACGCTTCGGAATAAAGCATGCTGGGTTCCCTTAACAATCAAATTACACCTAAACCTTTACATTGGAGGCTTCAAATAACGTTCAGATAAAATTTCAAGGTGGTTCCGGTGTTATCTGATGATATTTTTTCACATCAACATTTCTAGGCAAGTGCGTCTTGTCCTTTACAATCGGTTTTCTTTTGTTTTCTCGTTCCAGGTAACCATCCACTCATTCACCAAATATGTACAGGGGACCTACAAGCTGTCAGGCACTGTTCTTGATTCAGAAAGACAAATGCCAATAAAACCTTGGAATGTGCCTTCTGCTGGGGAGTCGCACAGAGCAGCCAGTGAGATAGTACAGAAGTGCTTCACAGAATGTGGCTTGAAGGAGGAACAGTTCTGGCCTAGGTGTTCAAGGAAGAGGTAACCAGTGTGGGAGGGGTGAGGAGGCGGGGAGGAAGTGGGAGGCAAGATGGAAGTGGTCAAGGTAGTTCCCAGAGCCCACCAGCCTCCTGAGGACTTCAGCTTTTACCCTGAATGAAACAGAGAAGCACAAGAGGGCTTTCAGAGGGGAGGGACTACTCAGATTGAAGTGGCACATGCATCACATGGTGGCTGACCAGACACAGATTGCAGGTTATGGGACACTGAGGACCAGAAATACGGCCATTATCAGGGCAGTGGTGGCATAGGCCAACTGGTGATGAGGGATCAAACACCAGATATCCCCTGAAGGAGAGCCAACCAAAGTCCGTAGGCAATGAGAGAAAGAGAAGATGACTCCAAGATATTCGGCCTGATCAAGTGGAAGGATGAGGAGCAGCCGTGAGATCAGGAGTTCAGTTGGGGATGCTGAGTTGGGCCATGTTAGGCCTCCAGGTAGAGAAGCTGAGGAAGCAGGGACATCAGCCCGTACTTCAGAGAGATCAATGTCAGAGGCATAATTTGAGGTTTAGGGAGGATTTAAATCCATGAGACTGGCCAGGGTTACAAGAGGAGCGAATTTAGTTAGAGAAGACAAGATGCCCAAAGTCCAAAGCCCTGGCCACTTTAGAAGCTGGGAGGCTGGGAGGTGTCAGCACAGGACACAGAAAGAAGAGTGGAATAATTGGAAAATAGAGGCCACTGCAAAGAAAATTCGTTAAGATGAGATCATTCCAAGTGGGGTGGGCCCTGCTCCGACATGAATAGTACAGACATGCACATGTAGGGACGACACCATGTGAACACGGGGACAGAGATCAGAGCAGTGACTCGAGGAAGCCAGAGAATGCCTATAACCATGAGCAGATTCTCCCTCAGAGCCTCAGAGGGCCCAGCCCTGCCCATGCCTTCACCTACCAACCTCCAGGATTGGGCGAGGTGGTTTGTCACAGCAGCCCTGGTAAATTAGGTGCTGAACAGAGGTCACTAGGAAGATGGCAAGATGGGGGGAAGTGGTATGCATGCTTTGTGACCACAGAGGCAAGGGCTATGGGTAACAACCGGTTCCATAGGATTGTGGGGTGATCAAAGGGGAAGGACAAGACTGTGAGGAGAAATAATAGGAAAGTGAGAGGCCAGAGAAATGAAGGCGTGATCCTCATATATATAAAAATTGCCAAGTACTGAGACAAGAGGAGGATCTTGATGGCTGGAAAGGAGCAAAGAGGATGACCTCAGGACACAGATATCAGCAAAATGAGAGGAACAGGTGACATAACCTTACAACATGAGTCATTTTTAAATTAACTTTATTGGTGCATTTTACATATGCATGTTGGTAACATTCGTTATATGGGATTTGTACCTGTATGTGATATATATTGATTCTTCTTTTTTCCCAATCCCATCCCCTCCCTTCAACCCTTTTTCCCTTATTTACAAAAGCTTTATTTCCATTTTTTCTTTTATTATCTTTTTTCCTTTTCCCTTCCTTCCTTTCCCTTTCCACACCTTAGTTCCCTTTCCCATTTGAACAATTTCCTCCTATTTCACAATATCTATTATAAATTTTAGTCCTTATCTACACTTTCAGTTTCTCACAGAGAAACCATGTGATATTTGAACATGTGTTTTGGATTTATTTCATTTAAGAGTATGATTTCAAGGTGAACCCATTTACCTAGAAATGTCTCAAGCTTATCCTTCTTTATAGCTGAGTAGTACTGCATTGTATAAAAGAACCACATCTTCTTTATCCATTAATTGGTTGATGGGCATTTGGGCTGTTTCCAAGATTTAGCTATTACAGACTGTGCTGCTATAGACATGCATGTGCATGGGTATGATACAACGCGCTTAACTCTTTTGGGAAGATACCAAGAAGGGGGAAAAAGTGGGTCAAATGGAACTTTTAGTTTTAGTTGTTTTTGAGGGGGGTTCCTGGTACAGGAAATGGAACTCAGGACTTTGCATTTACCAATCAGGTGGAGCACCAATGAGCTATATCCCTGGCCCACAGTTTTAGTTTTTTGAGGAATCTCCACACTGATTTCCACAGTGGTTGCAGCACTCACACCAACAATGGAGAGGGTTCCTTTTTCCCCACAACCCTGCCAGCATTTGTTACTGGTTGACTTCTTGACAACAGCCATTCTTTCTGAAGGTGGGATCTCAGCATTATATTAATGTGCACCTCTCGAGTGATCAGTGATGTTGAACATTTTTTTCATATACTTATTTGTTGTTTCTACTTCTTCACTGAGAAGTGTCTACTTATTTCAGACGCCCATTTTTGGACTGGGTCTTTGAAGGTGAGGGTCTGATTTTTTTTTTTTTTTTTAGTTATTTATACATTCTAG
>NW_022900916.1:11020019-11161829 GCF_012274545.1 Fukomys damarensis
TTTTTTTTTTTTGTACTGCGGATTGAAGTTGGGACCTTGCACTTGTGAGGCAGGCACCTGCAACACTGAGCTAAATCTCTGGCCCTATAAAAGCTTTTTAAAAAGATGAAATCCCAGCTGCTGATTCTTTGCACTGTTTTCTGTGATATTTTCTGATATTTTTCAGGCTTTTGTTCATAAAATATTTGCCTACATCTATGTCTTCAAGAATTATACCTATTCTATCTTCCAACAGATTTAGTGTTTCTGTTTTAATATTTAGATATTTGATTCATTTCAAGTGCATGGGGAGAAATATGAGTCTAGTTTTAGTCTTTGGCATGTGAAAAGCTAGTTTTTCTGGCACTATTTATTTAAACAGCTATCTTTCTTCCAGTAAAGATGTTTAGCCCATTTGTCAAAGATAACATGACTGAGTGTGTCTGGAGTTGTTTCTACATCTTATAGTCTGTTCCGTTGATCCCTGGGTCTGTTTCTTTGCAAGGACCAGGCTGTTTTTATCACAGTATCTTTGTAATATAATTTCAAGTAAAAAATTGTTATGCCCATACCTTGCTTCTGCTTCCCAGAATTGCTTCTTTATTCTAGGTCTCTTCTGGTTCCAAATGAGTTTTAAGATTGTCATCTCTGGTTCTGTAAGATATGTTAGTGGTATTTTGATTGGAATTGCATTAAATCTGTATAAAAATTTTGGAAGTATGGCCATTTTTGCTATATTGGTTCTTCCTACTCAAGAACAAAGGATATCTTTCCATTTTCCAATATCCTCCATCTCCCTTTTCAGAGTACTGTAGTTTTTAATATAAAGGTCTTTTACTTTTTTCATTAGAATGAGTCCTAAGTATTTATTTTTTTCTTTTTTTTTGGTTGCCATCACGAAAGGTGTGGTTTTCCTAATTTCTTTCTCAGTGAGTTTATATGTGTACAGGAATGCTATTGATTTTTGAGTGTTGGACTTTGTATCTGGCTATGCTACTGAATTTTGTTACTAAACCTAGAAGTCTTTTGGTGGAGTTTTGGGAATCTTCTATGTAGAATATCATATCATCCACAAATAATGATAAATTCTTCCTTTCCTATCTTTATTCCTTTTCTTTCTCTTGTCTAATTGATCTGACGAGTGGTTCCAGAACTATGCTTAATAAGAGTGGTGATAGTGGACACCCTTCTCTTGTTCCTAATTTTAGAGTAAAAGCTTTCGGTTTTTGACCATTTAGTGTTGCCATAGATGAATTTTATCAGATTGAGATAAATATTATTCCAATTTTCTGTAGGGTATTTATCATGAGTAGGTGCTGAAGTTTGCAAAATGCTTTTTCTGCCTCTGTTGAAATGATCATGTGGTTTTTGTCATTGGCTCTGTTAATATGGTATATTACAGTTACTGATTTGCATATGTTGAACCATCGCTGCAACACTGGGATGAACCCTACTTGGGCATGGTGTATAATCTTCTTGATGATTTGCTGAATTCTGTTTGCCAATATCTTATTAAGGATTTTTGTAACTATGTGCATTAGGGAGATTTGTCTGTAGTTCTCTTTTATGCTTAGATCCTTTTGTTTGGGTATCAGGGTTATGCTTGCTTCTAGAAGTTTGGGAATATTGTTTCCCTTTCAATTTTCTTAAAAAGTTTGAGGAATGGTGGCATTACATCTTCTCTAAATTTCTTGTAGAATTCAGCAGTGAATTTATCAGGGCCTGGGTTTTTTTTTGGGGGGGTGGGTTTTTAATTACATCTTCAATATCATTGGCTGATATTGGGTTATTTAGAATCTTTATACCTTTTTATGTATCTTTGGTAATTCATATATATCTGTCCATTCCTTCTGTTTTCCATCTTATTAGAGTATAGGTTCTCAAAGTAGGAATTAATGACTTCTGGAATTCTGAATAATCTGTTGTAATTTCACTTTTTTCGTTCCTAATTGCATGGATTTGAGTCTTTTCTTTCCTTTTTTTTATAAGGTTGCCTAAAGGCTTGTCAATTTTATTTAGTCCTTTAAAGAACCAAATCTTCAATCCGTTGCTTCTTTGTATTATTTTCTTAGTCTCAATTGCATTAATTTCTGCTCTAATCTTTATAATTGCTTCCCTCCTATCAGTTTTGGGCTTGACTTGCTCTTCTTGTTCTAGAAGCTTGAGGTTCAACATTAGGTTATTTATTTGAGTTTGTTCTGCTTCTCTGACATGGGAATTTAATGCTATAAATTTCCCTCATAGGACTGCTTTCATTGCATCATATGAGTTCTGGTATGTTGTAATGGCATTATTGTGTAATTTTAGAAACTATCTAATTTCTTAATTTCATCTGTTCAGGAGGGTGTTAATTTCCATGTGCTTATGAAGTTTTGTGGTTTCTTTTGCCATTGATTTCCAATTTCATTGTGCTATGGTCTGATAATATGCATGGGATAATTTCAAGCTTTCCCATTTACTTAAGCATGTTCTGTGAGCTAGTATGTGGTCTACTTTGGAGAACATCCTATGTGCAGCTGAGAAGCATGTGTATTCTGATGTTGGGGATGGAACACTCTGTAGATGTCTACTAAGTCCATTTGTTAAAAAATTTGGTTCAGTTTCGGTATTTCTTTGGGTTTTTTGTCTAATCTGTTTATTTGTGACAGTGGGGTATTAGGGTATTACAACTGTATTAGTACTTATTTGATTGTTCATGTCTGTTAATATTTGTTTTACGTAGTTCAGTGTGCTGGTATTTGGTGCACATATACTTATGATTTTTATCTCTTCCTCTGGGGTTGTTCCCTTAACAAGGATATAGTGACCTATCATTGTCACTCTTAATCAGTCTTGGCTTGAAATCCATTTTGTCTGCAAATACAATGGCTACCCCTGCTTTTGTCCGGGTTCCTATCACATGGAGTATTGTTTTCTATCCTTTGACATTCGGTATGTGAATTTCTTTTTGAGTTAAATGTGTTTCTTGTATGCAGCATGTTGTTGGATCTTGTTTCTTGATCCATTCTGCCAATCTGTTTCTTTTGATTGGTGAACTGAGACCATTTACATTGGTAGTTTTAAATGATATGTATTGACTTATCCTTGTTATGTTATTTTCATATTGTTGGTTCTCTTTCTTTCCTCTCTGTTTAATAACTTGCCTTGTCTGGTGGACTCAGTCTGTTGGAGTACATGGTGTTATAGTTTTCATTATCCCTTTCTAGAATGTCTTTCAGAACACTTTGGAGGGCTAGTTTGGTAGTCGTGAATTTCTTCAGGTGTTCTTTTTCATGGCAGTATCTTATTTCTCCATCAATTTTGAAAGTCTTGTGAGGTAAATCAATCTGGGTTGGAGGTTGTTTTCTTTTAGGGCTGAAATTCTTCACACGAAGCTCTCTTTGACCTAAGCATTTCTGTTGAAAAGTCTGTTGTAATCTGATGGGCTTTCCTTTACAGGTGATTTGTTTCTTTTCTCTAACAGCTTTTCTTTTTTGAGACAGGGTCTCACTACATAGTTGAGACTGACCTGGAACTCACTATGTAGCCCAGGCTGGTCTCAAACTCACAGCAATCCTCCTGCCTCAGCATCCCAAGTGCTGGAATTATAGGCATGCACCACCACGCCTGGCTTAACAGCTTTTAATATTCTGTTCTTCTGTTGAATTTCTGGAATCTTGACTATTATATGCTTTGGGGTAGTTTTTTGTTTTGTTTTGCTTTTTAAACCACGGCTAATTGGAGTTCTATATGCCTCACTTCTCTGTACATCAAATTCTTTTTCCATGCTTGGGAAGTTTTTTGCCATTATTTCTGTGAGCAGGTTTTTTATGTCATTTGCACAATCTCCAACTTTTTCATTAACTACAATCAGTGTTATGTTATTCTTCCTTGCATCGTCTAGCAGCTCTTGGATTGACTTTTCATGATCTCTTGCTGCTTTTAAGAAATTTTACTTTTCATGATACGTAAGTGCAATCCTGTCTTGTACATCTGACAGGCTGTCCTCACATTGGTTCATTCTGCTGAATATACTTTCAACAGAATTTTTTAATCCCTTGGATATCTCATTGAATCTGTTTCATGGATTCTGTTTATTTCCTATGATGAGCATTCATGGTTTCCATCATTTTCTTAAGCTCTGCTATTTTTTATCTGTACCTTCTCTAGATCAGTAATCATGCCTTCATTATGCTCATTATGTCTGACGTTATCTGAGAAATTATTTCTGATTTGATTTTTTTTCAAAAGCCACATTAATCTGCTTTGTTACTTTCCCTGTTATCTCTTCAGAGTATCCAGATGGGTGGCTTTTGAATTGTCCCACTTCACTGCCCCCTGGGTTTGCCTTGGGAGAGCTGGAAGTCTGGGGTTGCATCATCTTGCTTCCACGACTTCTCATTTTTTCTTTTCTTTTTAGTTTAATTCATTCATTGAGGCTTATAAATTGTCTATGGTAGTTATCTTTATTGATTTTATCAAGAACCCTTAGGAAATGACTACATTGCACAAAAGGCTTCCAGGTTTATCTGACTTTTTGGGTTTTGAGTCTGTTGCAACAGCTTACCTCTTCAATTTATTGGGAATGAGAAGTTACTGCATATTTGGCTAAGCCACTGGTTCACTGGCACTAACCTATACTACTGTTTATGATCTTCAGACAATTTCAGACTTGGAATACAAGGAAGAACAACTAATTAAAACAATTATGTCACTTTAGCTAAAGTAGTACAATCAGCAATAACAACAGCATCAAACACACCCTAGAAAATGAAAAACCATGATAACTCTTAATTTACCACCTTTAATCATATGAACAAGATTTGTAGTTATATAACAAAATCTAAACCAACCTAGAAAATTTTGTACAGTAAATATCCTCTCCCTCAGGGGAGAAAATTTTAAAGGGCTCAGGGGGAAAATATAGAAACAGAAGAAGAGAAAGGGATTAGAAGCAAGGCTGGAGAACAAAGGAAGATTATACAAGCTTTGAGAACTGGTGAAGAAGACAGGAGGGAAAGAAGGAAAGAAGAAACAGAAACAAGAATAGAACAAAACAACAACAACAAAACTAGAAACAATGTTCACCCTCATATAGAAACAAGAACAATCAAGAAAAAGAGGGGAAGTAGAAAAAAAATTTTTTTAATTTTTAAAGCAAAGAGAAGCAGGAAAAAAATGTTCACTTCAAGACATGTCTCTGCTGTCATTGGTAGACAGAGAGGGCAGACAACACCCAGATCTGTGTTGATTGATCTCAACAAGTCAGCAGTAGAATTATAGTAGTGGTGGATAATCCCAGGAAATTTAGGCCTTTGGTTCCACTGAAGTTCAAGTTGCTTCTGGTTTCTGGCTATGAGGCTTGGACCTGAGTTTTTCAATCTACAATACCCCAAGTGCCTCCTGCCAGTTTGAACTCAGCTCCCTGACCTCCTGCTGGCTTGAACTTGGTTCTACCTCACCCTGACACTTGGAGCCACTAGATGGAGCCAGCCTGAAGCTGCTCTGAGTTCTGACTTTAGTTGGTCCTTTTCCAAATGATTACTAGCCAATCACCCTCTTGTGAGGGGCATCTCAACCTGAATAAGTTGCTAGCCACTGCAGTCTGCTGCATCCACTGGTTTATTTCTCTGTGGAGGCCTCTGGGGTCACCAGTAGTCACCATACCTCTGCAAGTTCAAGCTGCTCCTCTCATACTGTAAGCTAGGGTTCAGGGAGAAAGTGCTGTTTGCCACCTCCCTCTTCTGCATTGTAGACCCTCTCTTCACTCTCCTTGTCGGTCCTAATTCTCGCTTCAGATCCTTGCTGGGTCCTGGGGACCCACTTCCCTTCTCCTTCTCTTCCTCATGTTGCTGTAATTACAGCATCTGGATTCCAAATATCAGAGAGGCTGTTTCTTTGCTGCTCACCATTCCACCATCTTCCCAGAAGTCCTGTGACATTCAATTATGGGCATTGTTAAAGAGGCACAAAGGAGAATGATTCAGAAGTAGCAGGAGGAATGAAAAAGAAATGTACCCCACCTCCAGGCCCCACTGCACAATGTTGGGGAGAAAGCACCACCACCAGAACCAGAAGATGCCTGCCCCTAGGACTGTCCTATGGGGAATGTCCTGGGGCACACCAGGGTCTTCATTAGAGTGAGACAACCAGAGCCAAGGCAGAGAAGACAGAATTATGCTGTAATGGACAGTGAGTTCCACTCAGCCTGCTTCAGTCCATGATGACCTGACTCCTCTATTGTAGGCCTCTGGTGAGGCAGAAGCACCAAGATGAATTGGCATAGCAAAGGAAAGCCAAAGAAAGACTGACCCCTAAGAAGCCAGGAAGGAAAGCAAGCCTGAGAAAAGTCATACCCTTCCATATAAACCCCTCCCCCAGGGACCTACTTCTTCCAACTATGCCTCACTTCCCAGTAGCCCATCCAGATAAGAACTCATCAATGGGTTGATTGATTAATGAGGTTAGAGCCCTCAAAAATCCATCATCTCTGAAGTCATCTGTCTCTTAATTCAATCAGCTTGAAAACCAGGATTAAACCTTCGAATGTCAATCAAATCTAACATCATTTTTAATCACTGCATAATATCCCATTCTAGAAATATACCATAACACATTTCCTATGAAAGGACATTTATATTTTTCTGCATTGTACACATGTCATTTTATATATTAATTCTATTATTCCTTTATAATTAATTCCAAGAAATTGCTGGCCATATAATATGTACACTCTCCAGGTTTGATGTAGCTTAACAAATTATCCTCCAAAGGGAACATACAGTTAATATATATATTCTCCTTTAGCACAGAGACTGGGACATCTGAGGGATACAAGGAGCTCTGTACAAGAGAAACGCTTACTAAGATGCCAATATTTATTGAATGTCTATTGTCTGCAGAACACTGTGCCAGGTGCTGGTGAGAGAGATGAACAAGACTCCTATACTTGTTCTTATTCTTCCTTCCCCACTGTGGCAAATGACACTTAGCTCTGTACAAGAATTCACATCATAACAGTGCCATGAAAATGACACCAAGAAGCAGTCAGGCGACAGTGAAGTCGCATGTCAGTACTGATGGTGCTACTGTCACTCTCTGGGATGTTTCTCTGCTTTCCCTAAGGCAGACAGCCGAAGAGCCTGAGACTTGATTTCCCACAGTCCCTTGTAGCACAATTCGGTTCTGGCAGACTGGAGGGCAACAAGGGGCAGAAGCCACTGGGCCCCATGACAACACAGGTAAAAGTACACAGGCATGTAGGCTTCCACAAGGGCGGCGGCAGCAGACAGGCTAGCACTGGCGGAGCCACCCAGAGGGACATAGGGGACACTGGTGCAGCCACAAGGGGCTTGCTGCTCACTTGAGTCTGTCAGCCCCCTCTTCTTACTCTAGCTATTCCATTGCAGGTTAAGTAAAGGTTTAAGCAGGTTAAGACGCTCTCTTCTCTGAGTTGTTCCCTTCTTTCATTCTCTTTGCCAGTATTTTCTTCCCAGGATAGCATTATTTCTTGTGGCTGTGATGTTGTACAGAGAGGGAGGAGAAAAGAAATTAAATGCCCAGATGAACACCTCCCTAGAAGTCTCCCAGGGTTCCTTGGTGTGTGGCACCACCCTAACTTCCCCAACTATGTGGTGACTTTGAGGGCTTCCCCAGGAAATGCCCCTGTTTTCAAGCAAGGTGTGTGATCCGACATGCTGACTGTGGCTTTTGTGATTGGAATGTAGACTCTTCCTCCTACAGGATGGTTCCACGGTAGAGCATTCATCTGACAAGAAGAGAGACAGGATTTTGGGCCCCATTCATTTCTTAGGGAAGGCGCTCTTATGCAGTCAACTACTAGACAACAGTACATAGTAGGCCTGATGGAAACAGAGAATCAAAACAGAAGTAATCGGGTATTTTAAGGAATATTTCCATTAAAAAATGTGCCATATTGTAACAAGTGAGTGACTGTCATACAATGCCTTTCACACCTTCCAATGTGTGTGGAATACATTAAAAAATAAGTCAAAGTTTCTTTTAATAGTGCATTTGTAAAATAAACTCTCAACAGCATTTTTCGCTCTTGACAGTCTGAATAAGTATTTTTTTTAATGTAACCATTCTTGAAAATGTTTTAAGGTTGTCCTAAAAACATATGCTTTGGCAGACCATATTTCTCTCCAAGACAAAGTTAGAGCAACTTGATTTATACTGGGGAGGCTGAAGAGAATATAATTAGAAAACTTGAGTTTGGGGCCCTATAGGCTCAAATCTTCCAGTTCTGCAAAACCAAAAGGTGCCCCACCCCAGCCCCTTGTCCTAAATGACAGGACACAGATAGGTCTAGTAGATATGCCCAAGGTGACCCTGTCACCTAGGCCTGGCTGTCTCCCTCCCTGGGCCCTGCCAGCAAGGCCAAGGCTGGGGTCACAGTTCCTTCACTTGCCCAGTTTCCTCCTTTGGGCCTTGGCTGGAAGGGCAGTTTCTGGATCAGGAAAAAAAAAAAAACTCAATCCTAAAATATTACTAATTTGAAAACCATCCACCAGATTTTCCCTGAACATCTGTGGGGCCTTAGTTAAGAGCAGCGATGAAGGCCAACAAACCCTATGTCCAGCTATTTAGAAGTCATGAATCAGAGTTCACAGACTGTGGAATGAAAACATGACCTGTTTTGCCTGATCCATACATCTTCTCCGCAACCTGGAAAGTCAGGGCAGGAAGCTGGCTGCACAGGGAGTACCAACCCTGCCAACAGCGCCCGCCCCTCCTTTTCCACAGCCAGCTCTGCATAGGGATTCCTCAGACCAGTAGGGGGCAGTGCAGCTCACCCTGCCAAATCCGTCCATGTCACTCAAACTGCTGTCCTCCCCACGGAGAAGTCCCAGGGGGTGCTCTGGAGATCAGACAGGGACCCCACATCTAGCTGGGAGATGGCTCAGTGCCTGTGATGTCATTTATGTCAGCTTGACGGGCCACAAGGTGCCCACATGAAGCATCCTTCTGGGTGTTTCTGACAGTATGTTTCTAGAGATTAGCTTTGGAGTTGGTGGACTCACTAAAGTCAACCCCTCTCCCCAAAACCCTCGTCCACAGAACCAAAAGCAGAGGAAGGAAGAAGGCAGCCCTTTGTGCTTCCTGCCTACCTGCTTCTGCAGAGGCCTCTCACCTTTTCTCCTCTGGTCCCAATGGCATTTATACCATCAGCTCCCCTGGTTCCCAGGCATTTTGCTTTGGACTGAACTTTACCACCAGCTTTCCTGGCTTGCCGCTCACAGACCACAGATCGTGGAATTTATAATCTCCATAATCTCACGGCCACATTCTCAAAATAAGACAATAATTTACTCTCTCTCTTCCCAGCTCAAAATCTAGAAGGCTGCCCTCAGTCCTCTCGCTGGACCCTTCCTCTGAGCTCTCCCTCTCATCGCACTGGATGGGACACAGCCAGAAGGCCAGAACAGGGCTTCAAAACCACAGAGCCCAAGGTAGGAGCCCCCCCGGCCTGGATCTAATTCATAAATTTTTACTCCAGCCTCTGAGTCTAATCTTCTCATAATGGTCTAGAAGCAGCCTGTTAAAAAGTAAATTCCTGGGCCCAAACCCAGACCCATGAATTAGATAGTGTGGACTTCCCAGAGATCTACATTGTTCAACTCTCTTTCCAAATCACTCTTATTCACCCTCAAATTTAAGAACGTCAATGAAACAGCTAGGATTTAGAGGAAAGGGTCCTGCCTTTTTCCCGGAGTCCACGCACTCCATGGCTGCTCCCCATCCAGAGCCACTGTCAGCTGGACAGTCCGTAGGTCCTCTGGAGGCTGAGCCCAGATCCTCAACCGGTGTAAGTTAAACACTGACCACGCATCCTCTACAATTCCAAGAACACAGTGACTTCATCCTGGCAGGCTGCCGTGGGAATGAGTAGGCTACGGCTTCCTGCTATCAGTTACCAGTCCCTGGCAGCCGGCTTCCTGGAAGCACTGTGGTCTCCTGAGGAACCATCTTTTGGAAAACGCACAGGATGACCCAATAGAAGTGGCTGGCTTTTTAAATTATTAAACTGTGGTGCTATTTAATTCCTGTTGCTCTTCCCTTTCACCTATCATTGAGCAGTGAGCACTCTGTTTATACCACCTTTCAGGTAGAACAAAAGTCATGAATGAGAACTCCAGTAGTCTAACGGGATATGGCTCTCTGTTGTAAGCAGCAGGAATGGAGAGAAGATGGCTCCTCTCTTTTGCCCCCACCTTTTTTTAATCCAGAGGCTTAACTTTAAATATCAAGATCCAAACCCCAAGGATCAAAAGAAACTGATAGCATAAACCAACGTCTTAGTCAGGGTTTTCCAAAGGAAAAGAACCAACAGGATACTCTGTCATCATCGACTATTAAAATTCAAAAGATGTGATAAATTAAATCAATGGTCTTCAATTTTTTCTCTCATACTTCCTAAAAGAACTTAGAAAATGTATGAACCCCAGCACAATTCAATTAGACTCCTAAAAGTTTCTGTTATAAATTTGAATAGCTACAAAATATATACTTTCTAGCATATTATAAATATTAATTTTTTAAAATCACATTTTATATCCAATGTATTACTGGGATTCTGAGGGTCTGTGGGCTCCTAGTGATTCTTTCCAGGTTCTTGTTGTCCTGAACAAAGAACTGGGCGAGATAAAAGGTAGGACAAGAAGTACAACCTATAGAGTGAGGATCAATTTTATAGATCACACTATAAAAGAGAAAGCACAGTGACCAGGGCCATCCCTTCTATCTCCCATTCCTCAGGCTGACATCAGATCTCAGCCATCCTATCAAAAGCCTGCTTGCTTTCCAGTCAGAAGGAATGAAGGAAACACTTTCTGGTTAGTACCAGAATCAGGGCTTGGAAAGTATATTCTGCTCACATGCCCTGGTTCTCCGCGATTGACAGGTTGCTCCCACTTGCTCAGTAGCTGCCACACACTAATCTCCTGCCTCAAATGGACCCTAAATCCTAAGGCAGCGTCACTCACGCTCACTTAAAAATCACAACAAACTCATTTGTGAAAACTGGAAATTTTGTATCATTGTTTTGAACTTTAAAGTTTTCCAGATTGAATTATCTTTCTGTTGATTTGTATGTACACACCTAAAGAAATATATAGCATATTTGATAAATCTAAAACATACCAAGTAAGGCTATGTAATTGGACAATTAAGCTAAATGAATTGGTGGACCTTTTTAAATTAGTCCATGTATCTGTGGCTGCTGTTATCAAAATGGAACAGGAATGGGCATCAACTCTATTTCTGTTTTTCATTTTTATAGATATTAGCCCTAAGCACCCTTGTTTAATTAAATAAGTAATAAGTATGTTAGGCATTTTCTTAGAGAAAAGTTCTCCTGTTACTTGAATGCACTCTTAGTTATAAATCAGAAAGTACACAATAAATTATTATTAAAACCCTACTTTAACTGCCTGTTAATAACTTGGTTAGGTCCCCTTGTGAATTTTATTGAAAGCAAAGGAAATGAAAATCATCTAATTTATGGCAGGGACAAAAAATATTGTTAGCTAGTAACTAGGGTCCCTCGTTTTCTTTGTTTCTAGGAAATATGACTAAATAAGATTCAACCAAGATTTTTCATTGACTTTTTTTTTTTTTTTGTACTCAGGACCTTGTGCTTACAAGGCAGGTGGTGGCACCACTGAGCTAAACCCCCAACCTTATCCTTGACTATTGTTCATTCTGTTACTCTTTTACTTATAGGCATCATGCTTGTGGAGCTAAAATACATTAACTGAGATTAAACACAAAACATAAAATTATAACTCAGCATAATGCCAAATTTAAAAATTTCATTTTTAAAGGGCACCTCAAAATGCGTATAAAGGCTAACAAAAGGACAGATCCAGGTACTTCAAGATATGTGCAGAGATAGATGATAGATAGATAGATAGATAGATAGATAGATAGATAGATAGATTTAGACCCATGGATGATTGAAGACAATTACATTTATGTAATTATCCATTTGCTAGACTTAAATGAGTATATTAACATCTAAAAGAAAGAGATTAACTCTGATTCAATCAAACCAGTTTTCTATTATTCTGCTCGATGCATAGTAAATTTGCAATTTGTGAGAAATTTTAATTTGTTCTTGACCCTAGATAGACACTGTACTGTTAACAGTATAAGTACTTTATATAAATTGACAGCAGGAGAAAGAATTTGGTCACTAATTAGCATAGGCTTATGAAAAGCACATGAAGGATCATTAGACACATAATTTGGAGTATAATTTGCAACATATTCCTGTTAAGTTACTGAAACTTAACGCTGTGGACAGAATCGTGTCTCCCCATAATTCATTTTTTGAAGCACAATGTAGTAATATAGTAACCCAATGTTACTATATTTGGGAAAAGGGCCCATAAGGTGACAAAGGTTAATGAGATCATGAAGGTGGGGCCCTAATATTCCTTTCTAAAAAGAGGACGAAGACTAAATGTAGTGCATAGCACTGCCAAGAAAAAGAGACCAGAGTCTGTCTGTCTGTGTCTGTGCCTCTGTGCCCTCCTCTCTCTCTCTCTCTCCCCCTGATACAGTGCAAAGGCAACCATCTGTCAGCCAAAACAAGTCCTCACCAGAACCCAACTCTGCCAGCATCCTGATCTTGGCCTTCCAACCTCCAGAGCTGCAAGAAAATATGAAAAACTATAATAGTACATAAAATCCTAATGAGATAGTTGACAATGTGAAATAGGATGAAAAGGGCTAAAGATGTAGGGAAAGTGGGAAGGGTAGGGGGAAAGGTAATAAGGGGAAAGAAAAAAATATGAGAAAATGAAAAAATAGAAATAAAGTGTTTGTAAATGGGGAGGGGAGGAGGAGGTGAAGGGAGGGCAGGAACAAGGGGAAAAAATGAGAACCAAGACCTGTCATGTAAAGGTACAAGATCCCAATAATGAACGCAACCGTACTGTATACCTAAAATGTACCAATAAACTCAATGAGGAAAAAAGGAAAAGAAAAGAAAATAAATGTTTTAGTTTAAACATCCCAGCCCATGGTATTCTGTTACAGCCACCCCAGCTGACTAATCCACGGACATGACAGCATAGATTCACCTGATCTGGGTGAATTTTCAAGATGAATGAAGAGACAATATATTTTGGATATTGACTCTGCATCTGGTTACCTCTTGAAATTATCTTCATGTATTTCAAATTTTAATTAAATATTCCCAGTTACTACTAATTACCATAGCAAAGTACTAGGGACTTATCTTAAGCTAAGTATGATATTAGGTTCTTAGTAAATTTAATTGTATTTCTCATGTAAGTAGAAAAGTGGCTGATGAATGACAGTGAGTGGAGATCTGCAGCTTCATAAAAATGAATATAGATATCATACTTTATTGTTAGCAAAATTAATGTATTTCTCCTATGAATTTGAATACACATTTAAGAAAGTATAAAATTTTAACCTACCTTAACGTGTTTCTTTTATTAGAAAATGCAGCATTGTTATGCTAGAAGAAATTGTAGGTCTATTCACATTCAAATCATGCAAATTATACTACTGAGACAGAATAAAATTCAGACAAATGAGAGCATTCACTGAGCTGTTCTCACTACCGAGATGGTGCAACTGTAGAGAAACTGAGATTCATAGCTGCCTGGCATTTTCCAGCATGCTTCTCACAAATCTTGGGTTGTTCGAGATAGACAGATAGCTAAAGCACTGAGGCCACACGTGAGTTTGTCACCTGGATGAATAACAGGCTGCCATCTTCATGATTTCTAAGATGCACTTGCTTTTTTGCCTGTTTTATTACCTTCTTTGCAAGTAGTGAAGATACACGATCCCACACTTCGGTTCGCCACCTTGATTAAAGGAGGTTTCCTCTCAATTACCTATCACTTGAGTTCTCTCTGCTTAGTGTCCCAGGGGTTTCTGTCCCACACAAAGGACCCCAGTAGGAGCTGGGTGGGATGCAAGCTGTATCACTGTATTGTAAGGCAGATGAAGGGGGGCTGCAAAAGGGAAGGTGGAGAAGGAGCAGCAGCCTGCTGGAGATACTTCTTCAAGAGGAATGGAGAGAGAATATACTTGGATACGGACTCTGTGTCTGGATACCTCTTCAAATGTATCCCCAGTTTTAGTTAAATATCCTGACCATTACTAATGATCACCATGCAAAGTACTAGGGGCCTACTTTAAAATAAGTAATATCAGTAGGTTCTTAATAAATGTATCTGCTTATTTAAATTGTATTCCTCATGTGATGGCTATTAACAAACCATTTTATACACAAAACTGGGACTTAAAAGTGATAAGTAATTTGCCCCAGATCCCACAGCTGGTAAGTGCCAAAGCTAAATTCAGTCCTACCCATCTGACATGAGATTCTGTGCTCATGTATACATTCTTGAAAATCAATTGGCTCCTTCCCTGAGAATTAGTATTTCCAAAGTCACAATTCTGCAATGGTGGATTTTCAGGATTACACGGCAGACCCCAGAAACGCCCTTGGTAGTCCTTTCTCAAATCTGAAAAGATATATTTTCTTTCTCTTCTCCTGATACATATATCATTCTATCTCTTAATCTTGAGGTTACTGAAGAGAAATCAGATATGAATAGCACAGTTTGAAATAGTATTCTGAGGTCTCTATTTTGTCCACTGTTAAAAAATCATCATGTTTTCAGGCTCAGTCTTTGTAGCCACTGAATTTTGCCCTAAAATGTACCCCCAAAGATTATTTAACCCTCAATTTTTGATTTGTGCCTATAAATGCACATTCTAAAATTACTTTAGTCATTAATCACATAGTTAAAAATTGAAGGTAATGATAATCATGGTACCCACAATGGCATTCCCCTAAACCAATCCTCTATTATGTTCCTCAAAAAGAGACATATTTATTATACTTTAAGAAAACATTCTCTTCAACCTATTTTACATGTATACACAAAATTTTCAGGGGAACCAGCAGTAAAATGACTCTACACTCCTATCATGGAGCCTGAACTAATATTTATCTATTTTTTTAAGGCAAATAAAACTTGTCGCCTTGGGCAGTGTTCAGTTCAATAGAATCCTGGACAGTAATGGGACTGGGGGTGGTTAGGCATACAGACATCTGAAAAGCAGCAAGGGCACAGGGTGAAGAAACAAGGTCAGTTTCCGATAGTACAGAGTTAGGAAGGGAGAGTGAGCCTTGTGAGAAGGACTAGAAGCAGCATCCAGCAGGTACCAAGACAAAGGAGCACCTCTGAGACCAGCCATTGCGTTGCTGAGACACAGTAAGGTGGGAAGAGTAATAGAAATAGCTAAGGAGCTTTATGACACAGGTGAGTACAAGAGCAAGATTAGCTATGCTAGTGCTTAGGGATATATTCCATTTAAAAAGTAGATGAGGGCTGGGGATTTAGCTCTGTGGTTCCACTGCCTCCTCACAAGGGTAAGGTCCCAAGTTCAATCCTCAGTACCAATAAATAAATAGTAGATGAAAATACATGTACATTTAATATATTTGGAAAATCTACATATAAAATTATTTGGAATACTGCCTTGCTAAAGAACTTCATATAAATTTGTTCTTCAAAACAGCCCAAGGAGTGTATGGGAAAGGCACTACTCTCATTATGTGCCAGAAAAGAAAACTCCAGCCCGGTGGGAATGGTGACCTCGCCGGTGTCTCCCAGCTAGTCCTGGGCAGAGCAGTGACTAGGCAGGCTCCAGTCAAGGGAGTCCCACCTCCCTCTAGCAGCAGAGCTCTCCTGCTTCCTATGTCTTTTCTCTAATGTGTACTATAACAGCTCCTTTCCATCGCATCTGGGCACCCCCTTCCCCACCACCCAACTCTCCTACGTGTACTTGTCCATCAAGTCCTCCCTGTCAGCAAAGGCGCTCAGTGAGAAGTATCTGCGCTTCTCTACCTTCCGCTGGTAGGACTGAAGACTGGAACCTCAAGGACTCTCAGAGGTCCAAGGTTTACATGACCCTCGTAACTATGGTTTCCATCGATATCCTGTTTTTCTATGGTCTGTATTATTTTCTTACACAGAAATAGACCATTTTCTAATAGCTGAGCATCTAAAATGCTGCTTTGTGAAATCTCAATAGGAACGTGAAAAAATGCTTTTGTGTGTCTATACAGTCCTAAACAATGGACTCTTGTTTTCACTGAATGGATTTAAATGCCTAGTTAGTTTAATCTTATGTGGATGTGTTATTTTGATTCTGTATAAGCCATTTCTGGATGAAGACATTCATAAGAATATCAAAAGAATGAGACAAAAATTGAGCAGCTTTTTCCATCACAAGATTTTCAATTCAAGTCCATCTTCAGCACTTCTTTGTCTATACAAGGATTTTTTTTCACTTGAATCCCTACTTAGTCATTTCTCACTTGTAAATGCCCAATTTTTGAGCCTGCCAGGTTTTAATAACAGTCACAGTCATATTATCCTGAGGGTTCTGCTTGTATTGTGTCATCAAACTCTCTTGATCCTGCACGGCAATACTCTCATAAATCCCATTTTACCAGCTGCAGAAACTGAGTCAGACAGAGGTTATAGGACATCCCCACCCTGTCTTTCAGGCATTTGAAGCTAAGTACTCCAGGGTCCACTTTCTCAACCACCACATCAAATGCTCCCAAAAAATAATCAATTGGAATTCATCAATAGTTAAGACTGCCATCCTATTGGGAGGATACAACCACAAAGTATAGGCTGGGAAAAATATTTACAAATCACATTATCTGATAAAGTACATATCTACAGCATAGTGAGAACTCTCAAAACTCAAGTGTAGAATAGAGCAATTCAATCCAAATGGAAAATGCACAAAGACGTGAATAAACAGGTTACCAAAGAGGATATACAGATAGAAAGTATGCACATGAAATGAGGTTCAACATTATCCCCATTATACATACTTGAAGGTGAAATTACAGAGATAGGAATCAGGTTATTGGTTGTCATGGGTTAGGACTGGGAGAGGAGTGGACTGGCTATGAATACATAGCAAGGTGCAGCCTTCTGGGAGAACAGTTCTGTATCTTGACTGCAGTGTTGGTTACATGAACTACACATGAAATAAAGTTGCACAGAACTTTAGCCTACTGCAGTCGAAAGTCCCTGTTCGGGTGCCAACTGCAGTCAACCCATGGGGAGCCCGCCCGCTCTTTGGAGCTTTCCCCACCCGGGCACCATGTGTGGGGGACCTAAAGCCACTACTTTGCTCTCCCTGCCCCAGACACAAACAAGAATGAACGACCAAGAGACACAGAGTTAATTTAACACGCGGACAGCCAGGGAGCTCCTGCCTCTAATAGGCAGAGGAGCCCTCAGCTTCTGGCTCCTTTTGCCTTTATTCACCCCAACACGGGCACAAGCATTTAGAGTAACACCAGATTCACCTGCTTTCCAATACCCATCAGCACTTGCACAGGTAAACAACTTCACCTCAGCTGGTTTAACTTTGCCCTAGAACCCGCAACAGGCAATCTCCCCTGAGTGAGCAGCCTTTCTCCTCTGTGTTCCCAGAGGAGGTCAATGAGACCTCAGTTCTCCTCCGGTCTCCCACACAGGACTAAATTTACACATGCACACAGGCACAGGCAGGGATGGCACTGATGAAGTCTGAATGAACTCTGAATTAGACCAATGTCAGTTTCTGTCCTGGCCTTGATACTGAGCTACAATCATAAAAGGTGTTACCACTGGGGGAAACAGAGAAGCACATGCACTAAAATGCCCTATATTTTTAAATCTTCTTTTAGGTCTATAATTATTTCAAAATAAATCTTATCCACTGTCTTACCTTGTGCAATTCCACAGATGCCTCTTTTAGGCTAGAAAAACACCTTAATCCACAAACACTAGTTGAAAGCTGTTTCTATCAGTGGAAACTTAGATACTAACAGTATGATGGTTGAGCCTGCATTTCACCGTCTTAGTCAAAAAAGATCAAGAAGGACTTTATTTGCTTTTGTGAAGTTAAAAGAAATGATGTACACAGCAATTCCCCAACATGCAAAATCTATAGACTCTACAGTGTCAGTGAGATTACTTACACTGCCAGACCTTGGTAAGCCAGTGTTCTGGCCCGGTGAGCACTCCCTAAGTGCTCTGAAACCACATTTAGTAATCCACTCTTGAAATATGAGTGAGATTAGTGGCAAAGTGAAAGCAGGGTTTCCTGAATCTCTCCCATTTCCCCCATCCATTGGTTTGTCTTACTTTCATTTATTCTTCCACTCACCACACACTTATTAAATGTTAATCTTTTGTGCACTGCTGCCCTCCCTGGGTTCACTGGCTTTCTTCTACCCCTGGGCTCCAACTTGTTCTATCTTTGTGGTGGAAACAGAGAAGGGAGCAACTAAATCAGCCTACAGAGAACAGGAGTCTTCACAAAGGGACCATTTGAGTTGGTTTTGCCATGGTTTTTCCCTCCTCTCCTTCGGGACAGTGGGAAAACCCTCTTGGTCAAGTCAGCAAATCTGCCAAACACATTCTTCCCAAACTGAAAGATCTGCTCCTCCCATCCAGGCCTGTTTGGCTATTATCCAAGAAACCTAATCTTACCCCTCTAAATCAACAGTAAAGCTAATTCTTCCTTTCCTATATCCTTTTCTTCCAAAGTCAACCAAAAGGGGGAAAAAAATCTACACTCTAAAGTTCTCTATCTTCTGTTAATACTCCAACAACAGACATCAAAATTTAACTTCTTAAAATCATGGAATTTATTAGCAGAAATAAGTGTTAATGGACAGCTCCCTCTCATCACAGAGATGAAGAAGAGAGTATCAGAGGGGTAGTGCAATGTGCCCAGAGTTGGGTAGTCAGAAGGAGAATGGACCTTCCACCCCCAGGCAAAACTGTCCACACTCCAACAGGTACTGAATCTCTTCTTACCAGTATTTCCTGGAATCAGATCTTAGGATAGTTGCATATAGCCTGATGGGCTGTGTCAGGTACTCCATAGCTCTTTTGTGTTCCAAAGAACAGAAGTCTTCTTGAAGGTAGTAACATCTGCCTCTGCTGCCACCGCTCCTCCTCCTCCTCCTCTTCAATGCTTTTCAGGTCAGAGTTACAAGAAATGAAAATTTCAAGCCAGATGTTGGGGCACATGACATCCCTTTACTCTGGGAGTCTGAGACAGGAGGATTACAAGTTTGAGCCCAAGCCTGGGCAACTTAGTGATTTAGTGGTAATTCTCAACATTTAAAAAAAAATTCTTTTAAAGGGCTTAGGATATAGTTCAGTGTGAAGGCCCTGGATTGAATCTTCAGTATGAAAAAAGAAAAAGAGGAGGATGAGGAGGAGAAATCAACACTTACAAAATCTCTACTGCCTATCTTGTCATCAGGAACTGAAAGAGGAACTCAAAAAGAAAGCCCACCAACTCTGTGATCCAGGTAAGACCAGGTTTGTATATCTTCCTGGGGCAACCTAGCTACTCCCCAGACCTCACACTCCACACCCTTATCTTCCTTGACAACATGAGGATCAACCTCGGTGTGCTTTTTAACCCTGATTAGGTTACCACAAGAAATTCAGGGCTCCAGGGTCAGCCATCATTTACTCTGTGAGCAATGAATCAACCACCTCCCCAACACACACGCACACTCTCACACACACACACACACACACACACACACGCACACACACTCCCATTGCTCTTTCCATCCTATTCATTTCCGTTTAGTATTTCTGATCATTTGACAAATCTTATGCTTTGTGTACTTGTTCTTCTGTCCCCGCACAGTCTATGAAAACAGGAACTTTTGTTTGTTGTGCTTACTGTGCTTCCTCCAGAGCTAGTACTTGGTAAGAACTCAGTAGATATTTGCTAAATCAAAAAATCCCTAGGACCATGCTATAGAATCTGAAAATAGACAATGCAAAGGACCAATGCGTATATGAGAAGTTTAAGAGCAAAGCAAAGATCATCTGTGGCAAGCAGAAAACTTGAAGAGGGCAGGGCTTGAGCACTTCAAGGAGTTTCAGAAGTGGCCTCTAGTGTGTGTAACAACTGCTAACAGTGGGTCATACAGAGGGGATCCAGGGCCAGACACGCGTAAAGGAGTGTGTTCATTTTGAAACAAGGAATAGAAATAACTGTACCTACTATGGACTGAGCATTGTGGCATTAAATTATCAAAAGCACTGCACAAGGTGGCATTGTCATTCCATACACAGATGAAGAAACAGAAATGGAGGAGTTACACGACTTCCCAAGACCCGTCATGCTGATAAGTAGGAGAGCCAGTTTTCACATCTGAGTCTAACTGGGTCCAAAATCCCATGTCCTTTCCTTCCTATCCTATCCACTCCAGGCTTCAGGCACTTTCCCTGTATGCCTTGTTGTAACTCCCCAGATAACCAACACCATCAATTAGAAGTTCCCCTGCCTATTTAACAACTGACAAAGGTTTAGATCCTTGGTGCTGTCTTCCTGTCTAAATCAGCATATTTCTAGGAAAAAGTAATTTTCATGATTAAGCATCAAGTAAACAAAACAAAAGGCACAGTGAAAAGGCATTCATGAAGGAGTAATTAAAATATAACCTACTGGCATATTTTGTGCAGATTTTTTAGTATCGATAAATAAGATAATGACTTGTCATTTCTAAGCCTTAGGAGAGCAAACAAAAGAAGATGTGTTTAAATAAAAAGCAGGATGATATGGTTTTATAACAAAAGGTTTGTTAAGATGATGAAACACTTGCATGAATTTTTAATGAGGTTGTGAGCCCTGGAGCAGTCTTCAAAAGGTAGCTTCTGACACACACCCTGGTTACTTCCGTGGTTGACAGCCTCGGTCATAAAGTTTCACACAGTGAACCACCAACTGGTGGATCTAGGGTGGGGGTGGCTCCACAGTTGTAACCCAGCACATGTGGCAGGTCAGTGCTTCTGAGGGGCAGTCTGAGCAGAGCTACAGTCACACGTAATGACTTTTTTTTTTTTTAACAAAATACTACATAGGCTTTTCGCAATAGAATCATCACATTCAAGAAATACAAAATAGAATATAGCTTTTCAAGTTTGATGGGAGAAAGAGGAAAGGCAAGCTTCAAACTAGGATAGTTTATTAAAGGTGAATACAATGAGAAAGGCATTATTTCTCTGCTTTTAGTCAACCAAAAACCCCACTAGTTACAGGTACGTGTTCTTTTCCACCTGCCCAGCAGGTGTCAGTATAAGACAATGTTCCTCAAATCAACATGCTTTTACCTAAACAAAAAGAGTAACAGATTATAAAGGAGATTCAATAAAGATGAGGCTACAGATTCTCACATGAGCCTTTAAATGCTATTACTTAAGAGGACACTGACCTAAATTAAGTCTCCTTGTGGGACAGATGACAGTGAACTCGGAGGCCTCAGAAGACCCATGTGGCTCTCGCATTCTTTGTCAGGGTGGCAGGAGCCCTGTGGACAGTCAGTCACTCTTAACTGCTAGCTGGGCAGGGGCACAAGTTCTACACCCTTAGACCCAAGGAATCATGGCTCAGTAATATCAGGAAGGAAACCCACATATGTACTAAACATGCACTTTAGGGGTTTCTTACAGTAAGACAACTTTTTACATGGCATTTATATCGTATTGGATGTTATAAGTATTCCAGAGATGATTTAATGTACATAGGACATGTGTGTAGGATTTATGCAAGTATCACACCACTTTATATAAACGGCCTGAATGTCCATAGCTTTTGGTATCCGGGTGTGAGGGTGTCCGGAACCAGTCCCCCAAGGACACTGAGGGATGCTGCATGGCAGCCACTGACCACTCTCAGGGACACAGTGAGGTCTGGCCAGGGGTACCTGTAAAACAGACATCGCTGGGCATAATGGTGTGTGTCTGTAACCCCAGCATTCTCAGAGGCTGAGGCAGGAAGATTACAAATTCAAGCCCCACCCAGGAAATTTAGTGAATTAATGAGACTGTCCGAAAATAATAAATAAAACAAGGACCGGAGATGTAGTTCAGCGCTAAGACCCTAGGTTTAATGCCACACACACACACTCACACGCCACAGACACCATAGGGGGCAGGGAACATGACTATTGAGCATGTAACATGCATATACGTGTCACCCATCCTCACCAAAATTCTGAGATATAAGTGGTATTTTTGGGATAAAGCATCTGGGCCTCCCAGACATTATGAACCTTGCCCAAGGATTATAATCGCTAACATTGTGCTTCCTCTGCCCAAGTATGAAGCTTGTGCACTCATGACGAAAAACGAAGAAATGACTTGCTATTCCCATTTGCAGATGTGGACAGTAAGTCTTACAGAAGGAAGTTACTGCTTCCCCCATGAACTGAACTGTAAACTCACAACTCGTGTGGCAACTTGGGCCGTCTGAGAACTGAGGCTGCAAGTGTCTATCAGGTTGTGCCATGTAATGATTAGCACCCGAGGACAGAGAGGGAGCAAAAATGGGGGCCCCGGGCGAGTGGACCAGTAGTAGGCCAGCCGGTCAGGTTTTCCTACACTTGCCTCCATCCGTCCTGCCGATGGACTCCCCAGGAACACGGCCATGGGGAGGTGGCTCTCTGCAGCTGGGCATACCCTGAGGGGCTGACCACTGGTGACTGTCTGCCCTGCCGGCGGCCTTCCCAAGGCAGGAATAACAAGTCCTTTCCCAGGGGACACCGGGCAGCGAATCACCCTACCCACTGCACCTGGTATGGATCAGAGTCCATCCAAACTCCTCGAGGCCTTTCTGCAGCTCCACACCGCTGGAGAGCTGGCAGGGGGGCGGAGTCTCAGATAGGGTTGTGGGGTGGGGCTTCGGCTTGTGGATGGGGACCCCAGACCCCTGACTTCGTGAGGAAATCAACACTGCACTTCTGGCTGATGCCTCACATAGTATCAGGTAGAAATAGAGAAAGGGCCAGTAAATGCATGCTGTTTAATTGACTGACAGCTCCCAGGTGGCCTAGTGAAGGAGGTGCCAACCCACGCTCGACAGCTGGTCAGGGCGCTTGGATTGCTGAGTGACAACCGATCTGCCCAGGGCCAGGCACTCATCCCAGAGGCCTCCGAGCTGTGTGCAGCATGTGCTGTGCCCAGCGCTGGCCTGGCTGTCTGCCTGCTCTAGGAGAGGGCAGTGTGGGGACTGCTGTTTTTCATTTGGAAATAGGGTCGGCTTGTGGTTATTTCGAAGCAGCGAGAACAGCAGAATTTGAGCCTTAGTGGCAAAAACTCATACTTCTCCTTGAATTCAGAGAACAGCCAACTCGACAAAAGGCAGAAAGCACACACATCTAGCCCCTCCGTGACAAGTGAGCATGAAGCAAAGGCAGCTTTCTGTGATCCAGCAGCTCCCCAGGGGCACCCTGGCTGTGCTCGAAGGGAGCCTGAGGGGACGCAGACTGGCCGATGGCAGGGAGACTCGTCCCCAAGCGGTCGCACAGCCTACGTCTGCCTGGAATCTCGGGACAGCCACCTCGTCTCTATGCCCTGTGCACTTCTGTGCCCGTGACCAGCCACTTCTCACTCCCAGAATGTCCTATCCCATTCCCCCACTTAATAAAATCCAGCCAAACCTGCTCTGGTTCTCTCCATGAAACTGTCCGCCCCCATCGCCACACCAATCAAAAGAAACTCCTTCGGGACATATCACAGAGCACCAGGGGTTCTCACATTTTAAATCATGCACGAGAACTGCCCCAAGGGTTTGATTAAAAGGCAGACAGACCCCTTGTTTCCAGGCTCGGGCCATTCTGACTCAGCAGGAATGGAGCCGCCTGGGAGTCTGCATTTTCACATGCAGCCCGGATATTCCTGAAGCACGTGGCCTGCAAAGAATCCTCGAAGCAGTTTTGGTGCTGTGACTTAAACAGGTTTCTCCTCTTCAAAAGAAAAGGATGTAGGCAGTTGCATCCAACCTGAGTCCAAGGCTGTAGGCTTCCGTGTTAATTCATTTTGATGTTATAGTAAAATGTATTTTTTAATAAAGTTTTGTTACTTATATACGTTAACCATATTGTACATTTGACATGCAGCCAAGACAGTTCCTCTTAACTCAGTGTGGACCAGAGAAGCCACAAGGTTGGGCACCACGCTAGTCTTAGTCCTGCTCTCCAGGGTGTGTTTAGATGTGATGGGAGAATAAGGGTCCTAACTTACTTGTTGCCATAGTCATCCACATTATCTAATACAAATGTGCATACTATACGTGCTCAGACAATATGTTTTGGTCAGCCAAAACTCTCTTTGGTGCCCTGGTTTTAAATGTACTCTTCCAAATGACTTGAAGCTGGCAGGGCAAGTCACTTCCATTTCTCACATCTTTCCCTCCATGCGCCACTGTGTCCCAAGGTCTGTAATGGCTACAGAACTCTCTTTATTCCATTTATCTGCTTTTCTGACCCTTTGAGAATAGTTTTGTTTAACTAGAAACTTGGGTGTGATTTTTTTTTATAATGCTCATACACATTCACTGGGCATATTTTAGAAAATCAACATTTTAAGAATGGCTTCAGGATTTTGACCTGAGCAACTACAAGGGTGGAACGGCCATCAACCCACATGGAAAAGATGTAAGTGAAGCAGTTTACATCAGAAGATGGAGAGTTCGGATTTGGACATGTTCTGATCAAGCTGTCTCTCAGACGTCCAAGTAGGATATCAAGTGCCAAGCTGAAACACACAGTATGGATCTGGGCTCAGACATCTGGACAGAAGCCATAAAATCATAAAATACTGTCGTACAGTTGCTAAGCCATGAGCCAAAATGCATTCACTAAGTACGTGTAGATGGATATAGCAGACCAAGGGCCAGGCCTGAAACACAGCAATATGAAGAGTTAAGAAAGAAAGTGAGTAACTAGCAGGGGGAAAGAAGAGAGGAAACCAAGAGAGAATTATGGGATGGCAGGAGCAAAACCTTAGTTACAGTGGATTTAAGAGCAAACAAGGAAGAAGAACTAAAGTCGGGGAGTATCAACACTTTGGGTTTCACTTTGAAGAGGAACAAAGAAATGGGGCCAGTAGAAGTGAGGTTAAGGGAAGTTGTTTTATTTTTCCTTTAAGATGAGATAATTGCACAGAAATAAATATTGATGGAGGAGGCCCAGTGGGGTTATGGTTTGGATCTAGAATGCCTCCCAAAGGGCTCATATGCTCCAAGGTGGGCTTTTGGAAGGTCCGTGTAGGGGGACACTATTTCTGACTTGCTGTTAGGAGGTGGAGCCTGGGTAGAGGAAGGTCACTGGGGTGTGACCTGGAAGGGGGCATCTCCCTCCTCGACTCCTCCATTCATTTTCTCTGCTTCCTGGCATCCACGACCTGAGCAGTTTCCTCTACCAGACACTTCCCCGTGCCACTTCTGCCTGGGAGCCAACCAACCATGAACTATAACTGTTGAGCCAAAATAAACACCTCAGTTAGACTGTGGGCACTGAGAAAGTGACTAAGACAAATGGTGCATGGAAAATAAAACAAAGAGTGTGATCTGTGACCACACTGAGACCGACAGGAGAGCCTGGCTTCAAACAAGAGCCTGGATGAGACATTCAGGCAAAGAAGGAAGGGCGCATCTTTATGTGCTTGCACGCATGAGGAACAGGTGACAGTGCTCTTCTTGCCCCTTCCATTGGCTCAGTGATGTGGAAAACAAGATCATCAGCTCAGGGTAATGCTGGGGAAGGGCTGATGCAGATTTGAAGAGAAAAGATGAATCAGTCATCTAGATGGAAAATCAAAATAGTGGTTGCCACTGGGGTAGAGGTCTAGAACTGATCAGGAAGGCACCTAAGGAACTTTCTGGGGTGATGCTAGTGTCCTCCACCTTGATAGGGGCATGAGTTACATGATGCACACACCTGTCAGTATCATCAAACTAGGTACTTATGATCCGTGTAAACTACACCTCAATTCAAAAGAAATGAGAAGGAGAATGAGGGGGAAGAGGGAAGAAGAGAAGCAGTTATCCAGGAAAATGGAAGACTGAATAGAGAAGTGTGACGGGACCCTAAAAGCCCTCTTGAGCTTTATGGTGATTAACTCCATGGACATGGGCAGTGATGATGTTGCTCACCTGCCACAATCAGGTGCACAGGTGTGGGGCAGGGCTCTGTTTTGCCGCGCAGGGAGTGTGAATCAAAAGAGGTATATGAGGGCTGGCGATTTAGCTTGGTGGTGCTACTGCCTGCCTCGCAGGTGCTAGGTCCTGAGTTCGATCCCCAGTACCAAAAACACAAACAAACACAAAAGGTATATGAGCTGAGTGTGGGAGCACGCAGCTGTAATTCCAGAGCCCTGAGAGGCTGAGGCAAGAAGAGGCAAGTTCAAGGCCAGCCTGAGCTACACAGTGAGATTTCAAACAAAAGAAAGAGAAAGGGAGAGAGACAGACGGGGGGTGGAGGGGGTGGGAGGTGTCTGTAACAATTGACCAAGGTGATTGTAGTTTTCAGAATAGAGCTTCTTTAATACATGAACTGTAAAATCCAAGTGAATTAAAGATCTAAATATAAAAACAAAAACACTAAACTTGCTGGAAGATAAGTTAGGCAGAACTCTGGAAGACAATGGCATAGGAAAAGATCTTAGGAACAAATCCTCAGTAGCATGGGAACTACCAGAAAGAATCAAGAACTGGGATCTCATCTTATTAAAAAGCTTCTGCACTGCAAAAGAAACCATCAACAGAACTAAGAGACAACCTCCAATGTGGGAAAAACTTTTTACCAGCTGCTCCTCAGACAAAGGACTATTATCTAAAATATATAAAGAACTCAAAATAACCAGCCCCCACAAATATAAAGACCCCAATTCTAAAATGGGCATCTGAAATGAACAGACACTTCTCAGACAAAGAAGTAAAAGCAGCAAGTAGATATATGAAAAAATGCTCCATATCACTGGTCATTCGAGAGATGCACATGAAAACAACACTGAGATTTCACCTCACCTCACAAAGAATGGCCGCTATCAAGAAATCACACAATAACAAATGTTGGCGCAGTTGTGGGGAAAAAAGAACCCTTCTCCATTGTTGGTGGGAGTGCAGACTGGTGCAACCACTATGGAAGTCAATATGGAGATACCTCAAAGAGCTGGAACTAGAGGTTCCATTTGACCAGCCATCTCTCTGTTGGGTGTCTTTCCAAAAGAATTAAAAGAATAATACCACAGTGATATATGTGCACCCATGTTTATAGCGGCACAGTATGTAATAGCTAAAACTTGGAAACAGCCCATCTGCCCATCAGTTGGAAACTGTATAAAGAAGATGTGGTTTTTCTATAAAATGGAATACTACTCAGCCATAAAGAATGAGAAAGTAGATTCATTCAATAGGTAAATGGGTACATTTTGAGGATATACTCCTAAGTGAAATAAATAAGTCACACATATGCAAATACCGAATAGTTTCTCTAGTGTGAAAAACTAAGAGTACTCAAGATCTTAAGGAGACAATTAGCAAATAGGGAGAAAAGGACCAAAGGTGTAGGGACAGTGAGAAGGACAGGGAAAGGGGAATAAGGGAAAAGGAAAAAAAATATGAGAAAATGTAAAAATGTAATTAAAGTGTTTGAAGTGGGGAGGGGAGGAAGGGGTGGAGAGAGGGTGGGGACAAAGGGAAAAAATGAGAACCAAGACCTGGCATGTGAAGGTACAAGATCCCAGTAATGAATGTAACTGTACTGTCTACCTAGAATGTACCAATAGATTAAATTTAAATTTAAAAAAATACATGAACTGTAAATCAAATCTATTAAGAAGAAATAGAGCCGGGCGTGGTGGCGCAGGCCTGTGATCCCAGCACTCGGGAGGCTGAGGTAGGAGGACTGCTGCGAGTTCGAGACCAGCCTGGTCTACACAGTGAGTTCCAGAGCAGTCTGAACTACATAGTGAGACCCTGTCTCAAAAAAACAAAACAAAAAAAAAGAAGAAATAGATAATGTGGCCATCAAGGTGGAAACACTGATGTACTTTAGAGAAAACACTTTCTTGTTGATCTGTCTTGTAATCAGCATCACTGAATGCTTGTAATCATCTCTAATTGCATCTGTTTCTGGCTCTGTTAAATGAATTCATGTGCTCTTTGGAGATGTCCTACTGCAAGGCAAAGGCCTCTTTTAGGAGGACTGATAAGAGGAAGGCACACCTGAGGGGGGTCATTTCACAAACCCACAGGAAGTAATGCTAAGCAGAGAAAACAGTGATCTGCTAGATTCTAAGACTGTAGATCCTGAAAAGAAACTTCACATTCAAAAATACAGAGAATTTTTTGGGGTGACAGACTCATTTTTTTCCCCTTCATTGGTTTTTAGAGATTTGGGGCTTTTCCTCCTTTTTTCCTTTAATGTTTTTCTTTTCGTTCTTATTTTTCTTTATTTTGCAATCTTTTTTTCTATTTTTTATTCCTTTTTTTCTGTTACTTTCATCTGTCTATTAATTTCTTCTCAGTCCTTGATAGGATCCTCTATCTCATTTTTTTTCTCCTCATCATCCATTGTTTAATTTTTCAAATTTTACTTTTTTCATTCCCTCATTCCCTACCTCCTCTATCCTTACCAGGTAATCGTTAAGCTTAATTAATCTTTAGATAGATAGTTAACTCATTGGTTCTTAAAGTATGTTAATATCTAGTTTGTCTTTGATACTATGATTATTGCTAACTTTACTGCTATTGCCAGGATGGCATAACTGTTGCTATTAACTGGTTTTCTCTGTATGCCGAATCTGGATTGCCTTTGTGCCATCAACAATACCACAGTCTACTTCCAGAGAATGGACACTGAGAAGACTTTCAATCCGGCAGCTCACGGTTTTCTCCACCTAGCTGTACTGCCTATGGATTTGTGAGCTGCCCCCTCATTCCAGGGGCCCCTCTGTCTGTACACCCTAGGCTGTGACATCCATCCAATCTAACACATATCCTTGCTCAAGGTGGTAGACAGGAAAAGCAATTGGAAAATTGCTGGGCCAATTACACTGCAGCCTCTCCTCCCACATTAAGAGAAGTGGTTGGATCTTGGGACAAAGGCAACGGCCTATAATTAGCTGTTACCAGAGTGCATTACTCAATAGCAGACATGAGCTGAAGAGGTCTCCATACTAGCAACAAACTCTTTCCACTACAATGAACCTGCAAACCTCAGTATAAAAAATAGATAAAACATTCTTAGATACTCATTAAGTTCATTTGTTCAATCTTGCAGCTTAATTCTGATATTTCTTTGTTGACTTTTTTGTCCAGTTACCCATCTAACTGTGAGGATGGGGCATTGAAGTCAACCACTGTGACTGTATGGAATATTTATCTTTCCTTTAAAGTCCAGCAGCTTTTGTTGGGTGTGCCAACATTTAGTACATGAATATTTATAATTTTTCATTCTTCCTGTTGTATTTTTCCCTTACAAGTGTGTGGTGGTCATCTTTTTTTTTTTCTGATAAGTTTTCTTGAAGTCTGCTGAAATTAAGACAGCTACTTCTGCTTGTTTTTAGGCTGGCCTTGCAGGAAATATTGTTTTCCATCCTCTTACTTTTGGTCTATGTATTTCCTTTTGGATGGTGTGTGTCTCTTGTATGTAATCTATGGTTTCATTTTGTTTTTTTATCCAATCTGCCAGTGTGTGTCTTTTGATTAGGGTGTGCAGAACACTGACTAGAGTTATTATTATAATTCTCCTTTTATTCTTACTATTGTGAGGTTGGTTTTTGTTTTGTTTTGTTTTGTTATCTAGCTGCTGTTGGATCCAGCTTGAACGGTGCCTTATCATTTTTACGTCACTGAGCTTAGGATCCACTACATCCACCTTGTCTTCTATTTCTGACACTGTGTCCTCATATCAGTCAAGTTTGCTACCCATGCATTCCTTTGGCTTTTTCATATCATCAGTCTCTGCTTGCTTTCTTTCCCTACTTTTTAATTATTTTCTGAAGTGGTCATTCATGTCTCATACTGTCTTACTTAACTCAGTTAGTTTATTGTTTGTTTCTTCTTTAAGCTTGTCCAACATTATACTAGTACATCCTTTATCTGTTTGATTAAATCTTCTTTAAACTTGTTAACATCTTACGCATTTGCTTATATGTTTCTTCTTTCATCTCTTCAAATATATTGACCATTTGGTTTTTAATTCTTTGCCAATAATTTCCTTTGCTTCAATGAGACCAGCTTTGAAGGAGTTAAGGGTTGTAGGGTGGGAGGCTTGTGGCCTTGCTTTTTTTCATGTTTCTATTGTTTCTGTGCACTGGTTTGAAGATCAGTTAAGGTAGAGAAACTGTCACTATTATGGAAATCTCTTTCATTAGCTTCTGTCTCCCTGTGATATGTCCTTGACTTTGGTTATGTTTGGGTGCTTATTCCCCTCTTCAACCTACCCAGCCTTAATATTTGAGGGTCTTCTTATGTCCAAGCTCCTCTAGGGGCTTGATTCTCAGCACCACTCAAGAAGACAAACAGTAAAACCAATGACACAAAGACAAACCAGATATTGTCATATAGTAAAAACTAAAACAACTGTGCCACCTAAACAATAGGAAATAAATCAGTAATAATAATAGAATAAAAAACAAACTGGTTATTGACATACTATAAGAACCAACACAGCTACAACTATACTACCCTTAACAATAGAAAAGAGATCTGCACTAATAACATAGACACTAAGGCAAATGAATACTGACATATAGTAAATATCTACCTAAAGCAAAAAGCATACCACCATTAAAAATAGAAAAACTCAGCAATAACAGTACCGTCAACTAAACAGCTAAAAATTAATAAAGCTTAATAGTAATAATAAAAATGGAGATGGTAGGGGAAGGAGAAAATGAAGGAAGTAAAATTGGAAAAAGAAAGAGGGAAAATGAAGAAAGAAAAGCGAAATAAAAATCTGCTTAAAGAATAAAAGAAAGCTCATAGGGTGAGGCATAAGTAAGAAAAAGACAAACAAGAATAAGTAAAATAAAAAAGACTAAAAACAAAGAAGAAAAATAGGGTAAAGAAATAAACAACAGCAAAACAAGCAAGCACAGAAAACGAGTCTGAAAGCCTCCTCCAAGTGTGTGGGTGAACAGCACTGCCCGTGAGAGTGAGGGTGATGACTCACAGCAAAGGCCTATTTTGTGTTTGCAGAGTCCAGACCTCCTCCCCAGGAGCTGAGGTTAGTGATCCAAGTGGCTTTGCTCTCTTCTTTATGTTGTCTTCCGTTTCTCTGTACTTTCTCATTTTCCTGTGAGCCTTTTCTTGATTCCTGGGCCTCTACTTCTTTTTCTCTTTGCTAAGTTGTCTTCCCAGTGCCTCAATTCCAGGTCCCAGAGAGAGAGAAAATTTTAATGGTGAAATGAGAAGAATTACTTAGCTGCTTTGAAACAAGACTCCTTTTCTTTTATAATGACATTAAATGCTCATTAGTGAAACTTCAAAATCCAAAATCCATTTAATTTCTTAACATATGTATTTTTTTTTCTAATACAACAAAGCTGGAAAGCACTACCTACTAAAAACTGCACTGTGGAACCATAATAAGCTATGTCCCCTTGCCTCTCAACTACTACTTTTCTACTACTAGAAAAGTCTGGGAACATTTATCATGGAGAATAAGAAAGGAAGGGAGAAAAGAAGTCATCATCTCTTCCCGTCAACAAATTGTGTTTGGCTACTTCTGCTACCCACTGGTGCTCACCCAGCTAGACAAGTGTGGTTACTAGAAATTTCTTCAGATAAAATAACCAAGAGAAAGAATTTCTACAATGGCACTTCCCCGGTAAGCTGACCCCAGAAGCCTACAGACGGCAGTCACTTGTGAGTTTTAGCATGAATCAGTGACAGGAGACCAGGTCACCTCCACAACCCCGGTGACCTCATTACACATCTCTCTTCAAGTCTACTGTGCCATTTAGATTGCCCTGCATTTTCATTTGAAAACAGCGAAGATAGTTTTATGTTCAAAACAGATGACAGTATCTTCATTCCTTCTCTTTTATCCATTCTCCCCTCGATGACGTCTTTTATGTTCATCAGAGTTGCAATGACTGCCCGTGCACATTATCAGAATTCTTAACATACAAAACCAATTTTCTTTCCTTTACTGCTCCAAATATTTGACTTCAAAACATTTAGAGATCCATGTGTGTGGGGAGCATAGACTGGTATTTTGTTTGTTGCTCGTATGTCAAGAATACCTATTGTGGTGGTTTTATTCAAACAGAAGGCTCACTTCCCTCTTCGAGCTCCATGTGAAAGGAGTTCTCAGGGCCAGGGAGAAACAATGCACAATGCCAGTACTTCCCACGGAGGAGCCCCAGAGAAACCCGCATACATTTTTATAGAATGTTTATTTGGCTTTCCTTGACTACTGTATCTAACATAGCTCCTCTATTCAGTCTCTATTCCTTGTCCTGCTTTCTATTCTTCATAGCATGATTTATTGTGGAGTTGTTTTTCCCTCATTGAGTTTATTGGTACATTTCAGGTGTACAGTACAGTTACATTCACCATTGGGATCTTGTACCTTTACATGATGTATCTTGGTTATTTTTTTCCCATAACCCTGCCCTCCCTTCATCCCTCCATCCCTCATTTACAGACTTTGTTCCCATTTTTTTCCTTTTCTCATATTTTTTTCTTTTCCTGTCTTTCCTTACCCTACCCTTCCCACTTCCCTTACTCCTTTAGCCCTTTTCTTCCTATATCACATTATCAATTATACAATTTGAACCTTACTTACACTTTTAGTTTTTCATACCAGAGAAACCATTTGGTATTTACACATGTGTCCTATTTATTTCACTTAAGAGTATAGCTTCAATGTGTATCTATTTAGCTATAAATGACTCTAGCTTCTCATTCTTTATGGCTGAGTAGTACCCCATTTTATGGAAAAACTACATCTTCTTTATCCAGTCTCCAGTTGATGGGCAACTACATTATGTTGTTATTATTACTTGTGGATTATCTTACTTGTTACATTGTATCTCCCCCAACCCTGCTAGCATGGAAGCCCCCGACTCCCCAGAGATTTGAACAGTATCCACTATAAGTAGGTGCTCAGGATAATCATCCCTCGGTATCTACTGGACATTGGTTCCATGACCTCTGGCAAATACCAAAATCTGAGGATGCTTAATTCTCATATATAAAATAGCACAGGGGGCTGGGGATTTAGCTCAGTGGTTCCGCCACCTGCCTTGCAAGCTCAAGGACCCAAGTTCGATCCCTGGTACCAAAAAAAAAAAAAAAAAAAAAAAAAAAAAGTATAAAATAGCACAGGATTTACATATACCCTACCCTACACACATCCTCCCAAGTACTTAAATCATCTCTGGATTATTATACCAAATGCAACTATGTAAATGGTTGTTATACTGTATTGTTTAGGGAATAATGACAAGGAAAGTCTGTACATGTTTAATACGAGTGCTTGTTTTTTCCAAATATCTTGATCTTAGGATGACTGAATCCAAGGATGCAGAATCCATGGAAACTGAGGGCCAATTGTATGTTTGTGGAGTGCATTGCACACCATGGATGTGCCTTCCTGCTCCCTTTAGATCTATTACCTTTGTATATTTCTATACATACATCCCCTTTCTATGCCCTTGGTACCAAAGGCCCCACCCATCGAAGTGACTTTGTAGTGATGCTCTGGGGCTCCTGGAGCTGTTTGCTACTTCATGTAGAGGACTGGGTGCATGATGGTCACATCTTGGCTGGGCAGCCCTCAGCCAATGACTGCCTGGAGTGCAACAACAAGACCCTGAACTTGCACCCATAGCGCTCGGCTCTGGCTCTGTTCTTAGGACTCTGGATGATTGAAAGAGATTTTACACCAACTCACGTCACTCCTTGAAAATCTCATAATAACAAAAATTTCCACCTCATCTCTCTTGATTCTATTCTGAACAGTAATGGATTGAGATCTACCATCTGAATCTATGGTATCATTAATTACCCAGAGAGCATTTTAGAAAGGGTTAGGCTCAGCTTCAAAAGCAATTTCATGAACAATAATTATAAACCACTGGACGAAAGCAATGACTGAGTCAGTTCCCATTAACCATTCAGAATAAAACATCTTTAAGGCCATGGCTTGAAAAGCACTGCTCTTTTAACAACTGTAACAAAGAAAATTTTTAAATACATTTGGTTTTAATGCTGACTGCTTCTCAAAATTCCATACTAATATCTTCATTTCTCAATTAAAATGTAGGTAAGTTTGCTTTGCCTCCTTCAGAATACACAAAGCAAAAACGCAGCACATTTGCATAACTTATTTTAATTAAACTTTGTTTCCTCTAAATACCCCATTCGCTGCTTCAAATGCCTGTTACGTAGCTTATACTGTCTCCTGTAATCCATGCTGTCTTTCATTTAAGCCATGATTTTTCTTGAAAATGCATGGCTCCAAACTTCAATATCTAATTTAAATTATTTTTAAAATCTTTACTTGGCTCTTATTTTTTCTATCTTAGCGAGCCTACATTTCTTCTGGGAATAACTATCACCAGTTATTGACCCGCTAAGACATTTAACCCAGAGACACGCTGCACCATCAGTACCCAGGACTCCAATACCAGCCCTACCATCCAGCTGTCCCTAGTGGGACACCTGTTACTCACTTGTAATGGAAACTGCTAAAATGAGATTTAAACTGGGCATCGTGGCATACACCCATAATCCCAGCACTTGGGAGGATCTCAAGTTCAAGGCCACCCTAGCTACACAGTGAGTTCAAAGCCATCCTGAACTACATAGCAAGACTCTGTCTCAAAAAACCAAACTGACAAACAAATAAAAATGAGAATGATTTTTCGGGTCTACATTAAAAAGAAGTGGTTTTGTAAGGAAATATTTAAAACAGTTCGTAGTTTACAGTTTATGCTCAAACTTAGTTTTCTCATTAATGCAAAAGTTATATATATATAGAAACAATTTTGCACATGTTATGTCCACTTACATATATGCATGCTATATGTAAACAAATGATTAGTAAGAAAGTTGTGTGCAATTATTTCAAACTTGTGAGCAATCTTGCCTACTAATTTATCCTTAATATGTTCATAATTTAGTAAGTATATAAGAGTTGCTGGAGCATCGCCAGAAAATTAATTATTAAAGCCACAAACCACAGAATGACTCTAAGATTTGTTTCTATTCACTACTCTCATGATTTGATACAAACTGAAAACATTCAAATCATGTCAAAAATACGCCTTAGCACTCCTAAACAATATGAAAACGCATATTATTTCTGAAATGGTAGTGCAAATATTAAGTTCCAGTGCCATTCAATTTTTAAAAAATCAGATTCTCAATTCTTCACAAATATAGTGAGAGTATTTGCGCTGACATACAATTGAGATATAAACCTTCCCAGCATCTGTGGTGACTCATTTCTGCGATGATTTTTATCTGAGGAACCCACACCTCCTCAGGGGATACACATCAGAAGTGTATCTTCTGGATTGGCTGAGGAGTTAAAAAAAAAAAAAAGCCCAGGTACATCGCTGCACCTGTCTGGGCTGAGAGCATAAGGCTGAGCCAATGATGGCCGAGCAGGCCCAGGGAGGCAGGAAACACTTTTAGCTGGCCCTCCTCTTCCACCTAAACTGAGGCCCACACTTTCAAGACCAGAGATTTATTTTCTCAGTGCTAAGATAAGAATCTGCCTGAATGAAGTAAAGTATTTCAAGTTTGCCGTCATTCATGATGAATTGTGTTCATCAGCCTTTTCCCTAAGATCACTTGGAGTCCAAGTGTCTTTGAGAGGTACCTTTGATCCCTGCACCGGACCTATTCAGCAGTGTCACAGTCACTTTCTCACTGCTGGGAAAAAATGCTCAACACCCACAACTTAAAGGAGGGGAGTTTTATTTTGGCTCACATTTCTGTCCATGATCTACTGACTCCAAGGCAGAAACAACATGGCAGGAGGCTTGGGTAGAGGACAGCTGCTCATCCCAGAGGAGCTGAAAAGCAGAGAAGGAACAGAGGAGCCAGGGAGGGAAAGACTTTCCAGACCACAACCCCAGTGACGCCCCTCCAACCAGGTCCTAAGAGCAGCCAGTTAGCACCACATTGTGGATTCGTGCTCTGAGTACAGCACTCCCCTGATCCAGCCACCTTCTAAAAGGTACATGTGAGATTTCAACTACAAGAAGCAGTTTCACTCTGGGGTCCCAGTCTACCTCACTGGCTTCTACCAGGAGGACCTTCTATTCCATTCACACACTTCTCTCACTTTTCTCAAGCATTGGGCTGGGATAGGAGGGGCCTTTTCTGCTATTATTCCTGATCTAGGTAAGTTGTCTTTTCCATAACCCACTTTACCACTGATAAAGTTTGGGAACCAAATCGAGAATTTCTGTTTTCTTACCTCAACATCCCTCTCCTGAAGCAATGAGCACAAAACAAAATCCCATGAAAATATGCCCTGTCGTATCACAGTTTAGTCATAACATCATGAACTCCAGGTCCCCAGCAAGCCCCATTCCCAAAAAGAGGTAGGGTAACCATAAGGGCTTCCCACCACGACAGGGAAGGAAGGGAAGCTGAATGCCTAGATGACAGACAACCCTAAATAAGAGGGAAGAGCAGCAAGTGGTAGATGCCCCCAACAAACCCAGAAATTGCTGTAATAGCCATTATAGCCTTGGAAGTCTCAGCCGGGAAATAATTCAGACTGACACAGAAAAATTCCCACTGCTATTAAGTTGTAGTGAATCTCTACCATTAGGATGGTCAGAGAGGCCCCAGGGACTGCTGCCCAGCTCAACTACAGAGACTTGCCCCAAGCATTTCATGAGCCATGAAGTAACCACACAGTCCAAGTTTGGAATTTTTAGATCCTATTCATTCAGTAGATATTTAGTGGAGATATTCCTTTGCATGATTCAATGGGAAAGCAGAAAGCAGGAAATACAGGAGTGAAAGGAATATATGTTTTCTACCTCAAATGATATTCTACTACAAGAGAATGCAAGGAGATCAGGTGGAATCATGTATAACATGGTGGTAACCCGGACTGGCGTTTGGCTCAGGGCCACAGTGAAGTGGACATACCGTGTTCTGAAAAATATTTCGGAGTTAGAGTCAACAGAACTTGAGGTCATCTGGATGCAGTCTGTCAGAAGCAGGAAAGGTCAGAGAACCCCAGGTTTCTTGGCATGCGCCTTTGGCAGATGGTGGTATCATTAACTGAAATCGGGAACACGGGAAGAAGAGAGGGTCAGAGTGGGAGCAATGATATGCTCGGCTCCGCACCATCGGTTCTGAAATGTCTGTGGGACACCCCAGCAGATTTTGAGGACGCAGCTGCAAATCAGAAGAGGAAGCAGCCAGTGTGAGAGCAGGGGAAAACTGTGCAGCTCTTTGTTCTTAGCGGCCAGGGAGACCTCTGGAAAAAGGGCTGACTGTTGGTGATTAAGTACATGAGAGTGGCACTAAACCTGTAGCACAGAGTGGCTGGGGGCCATCAACAACTCTGCACCACTCTTACACTGCTCTCAAACAAATCACACTCCTGGAAAGTTAAATGCAAATTCCACATCTACTATCGTGCCCAAGTCAAAATATGTGTCTTTCCGTAACACGTACAGTGAAACAAAATAGCATTCAAGGGTTTGTAAGTGATTATTCCATGCTACATCATAGCAGAACTCATGGATTTATTATGCTATTCATGTCCCTCATGAGGTATTTCTTTGCCATTGTTCATTAATCAACCAACCTCGCTCCATCCATAATTCTAAACCCAGTCTAGCTTGTGCTTATGTAAAGGAAATCAGGGATAAGATGTAGCTTAATGCTGACTATAAAACTCCTCACAGTGTGCTGTCTGCTACATCAACAGCAATTGTCCCTGGGTAGACACGTATCCTAACATAATTACGTTTTTCCTAAAATTGAGACAGTATAACCTGAAAAATATTTCTATCATGCTAATATAGGGCAGCAATGTCATATTTCAATGTTGCAAACCTTCCTAAGATGATTTGGTCAACCAACAATTGTCAGAGTAGAAGTATACAGGTCACCTCTACAAACACTTCTATTGCCTGTCTCTCTCCACAGGATGTAAATTCCAAGAGTATCTGCTTCACCTGTTTTGTCTGTTGCTGTCAATCCAGTGCCTAGCACACAACAGACTTATCAGGTGAATGAATAGATTACAAAGATCAGGTGCAGGGGTGGATGAATGGATACAGAAAAATGTCAAAGAGGACAGTGGCTGCAATTCAGAGATAAACTGGATGTGAGAAATAAGAAAGAGAAAGCACCAAGGATCAATTCAAAGTTTCTAACTGGGTTGCTCAGGATGCTGTTGAAGCCACTGACCGAGAGAAGTAGAACATACACGGGGGGAAATGGGGCATCGGTGGAAAGACTGAGTTTTGCTTTGGACTTAATGAATTCAAGTTGCCCAGCAAACTTCCCAGAGGAAGTGTTCTGTGGCAGCTGGGAATATGGACACAAAGTTAAGGAGAGAGGAACTGAGCACAGAGAGATCTCCTGAGTTTGGATGGCAGGGAAATCCATGCAATTTTCCAGGAAGAGGCAAAAAGTAAGAAGAAAGCTGGTACAGATGCCCAATGATGAATGTCATCATACTGTATCCCTAAAACACCAATAAACTTAACGCATAAAAAAGAAGAAAGCTGTGACAGCACCAGTAGAGAAGAAGCACTATGTAAGGGGCTAGAAGAGAAAAGGAACCAAGGAAGGGGACTTGTCAGGGACAGTCGGAAATGAAGAGAACCAGAGAAAAATGAGTATCAGGTAAGACAAGAGCGTATGTTTGACAACTGAGAAAATGCCAACAACTTCAGATGCACCAGAAAGCTGTAATGGAAGAACCAATGAGGGACTCCCAAAGATAATTTCTAAACTAGTCCCATGGAGACTCTTACTGTTTAGCACTATATACAATTTAGAGAACTGCTGTGACTCTATGACTTCTCTCCTTTAAAATTTTCTGCCAGCCTTAGAGTAATAAGATTCTTAGAACTTGAGACAAAAATTATGTTTCCATAGTTGAGAGCCTCTGCTGTCTCCATGAACAGATAAACACCCTGCTAACGAGGATATTGGTTCCAAGTCATTTTAATAACCCCATAATTGCAACTACCTGGGCTGATCATTAGCTAATGAGCTCCTGCCTTGGGTAATTAATGGAAACAATATGAAGTCATTGTTTGGAGTATGCTTTGCAGACACAAAGTTGTTCATCATTAATTGAAGTAAATGAGGCATCTCAAGTCAGATGTGAGGTCTTGGCTAAAGGTGATTTTTAAATTGCAGGCTGTCTTTACTCCCTTTCCTCTGTTCTCGCATATCCACACTCTCCTCCCGAGGATATCCATTCCCCGGAAAATGCTCTCTGCACATCAGGACCCAACACTTGCTGCTGGAGGTCAGTGACCTGTTCCACATTCTCATTGCTACCTCCGACCTGACTGCCCACCATCCACCTTCACTGTCTCTCAGAAAGCTCATCTCTGGTTTCTCTGATACCAGTATTATGGTCTGCATGTCTGTGTCCTTCCCTCCAAAATTCTTCTGTTGAAGTAATAACCCCAGGTATTAGGAGGTAGGGCCTTTGGGAAATGATTAGGTCATGGGAGAAGAACTCTCACGAATCGAGTCAATACCCTCATAAGAGAAGCCGCGAAGACCTCTCCTCACCCTCTGTGAGGGCACAGAGAGAGGATAACATCAACTCATCTGAAAGCCACACTCTTCAGCCTCTCAGGCACCAAATCTACCAATGCTTTGATCCTGGACTGTGCAACCTCTGTAACCACAAGAAGTAAATTTCTGTTATTGAAAGCTGTTCAGCTTATGGTATTCTGTTGTGTAGTGGCCCAAAATGGATTAAGACAATAAGATTCTTCTGATTCTTTATATATTTCTTTATTTCCTTAAATAGCTAGATTTTTCTTCTCCATACCCCTAACAGTAGCGATTCCTAAAATTCACTCTTCAGTATTTCTTCAGGATACATTCTTATCTCTTCTACTTTTCTTTCTAAAGTTTCTTAATTGATCTTATAATTTACACCTTCTTTGAATGTTGCTGCATAAAACACTAGCATGGATAATTATATGCAAAATATTATATATAATGTACTAGTAAAGATGTGGCCCATTGAAGTGAGTGATAAGCTTAGAAGATTCTTTTTTTTTTTTTTCCTGGTACCAGAGATCGAACTCAGGACCTTTTGCTTGGAGGCAGGCACAGTGCCACTGATCTAAATCCCCAGCCCAGAAGATTATTTTATATGAGAGCTAAAGACGATGCTCTGATTTTGAATCAATGTAGGCACATGCACTCACACACACACACTGTGTGTATATGAATATATATAATATTTGAGGTTTATGTATAGGTGGGATTGAGCAGACCTTAATTCATACTGAGGGCATTTCTAAACTAGTTCAGTTAAGAAAATATTAACTCAGAAGGAAAATTACATTAAAATAAATAGCTAATTTTAGGGCATTTTGCTAGATGATAATTTACAAACATTTTAAAAGGTAGCTGTATTGAAGCCAATTAATGCTCTTTCTCGTGAATTCATTACTGAGGCTAAAATTTCATTATGTGTTTCACACATTTTCTTTTAATGAGAATTTAATTAATCTACCATGACATGTTTGTTTTGTTACATGCTTAAAGTATATCTTCTGTTTACAATCCTTAAGATTCTAAAGCTTTGGCATAAATCTTTCAGAATCTAAAGTATGTTAAAATTATCTGTTCACAAAATTACCAAATTTGCAATCATTTCTTTCATGTACTAGGTTTATCCTGACATCTGCTGTCAGCAAATCTGTGGCATTAAAATAAAATATTGATGTGTTTGGAGAAACAGAAAATGAAGTCAGTCAAGAGCAGTTTAAAAATAATAAATATATTTCTAAACTCTTGAGCCCAAGATGCAATAAAGAGTCCAACTGGACTCCTCTCCCAGCTTTCCCTTTTCTACCGAAAGTGTCATTACTCCCTTGGTCCACAAGCTTGGAACCTGAGGGACTCTCTGTCTCTGCCTACACCCTTCCTACTGATACCACAGGTCCAGTGGAAGAGTAGACATCTTCAACATCTCCGCACTGGGCTGCTTGGAGGTGGGGAAGGGTTGACCGTGGCAACTCATTCCTTCCTGACTTCTTCCGTGTGTCTTTTCATTTTGTTATACTAAAAGCAGATGGTATGGGTCTCTGGCCTTATTTCCTTCGCTCTTGTGGAGGGAGACTGATGTGTAAATAGATGTTCAGCTCGTTATGCCCCTGGGAAGAGGATCACTGGAGGACCTTGGCCATTTCGACCTGCCTCTGATACTCCCATTCAAATGTAGTTGTATTGGTTAGAGTTCTCTAGAGGTACAGATAAGATAGATGACAGATATATGGATAGATAGATAAAGACGTAGACATGAACAGGGACACAGACATAGACAAAATTATGCAAGGGATTTACTGGATAAGCTTATTAGGATCAGAGGCAGGACAGTCCACAACAGCCATCTGCACACTGGAAAGCCAAAGAATCCAATAGCTGCTCAGTCCAAGAAGCTGGAAACCACAAAGCAAAAGGAATCAAATCACCAGTCCATAACCTGAAGGCCTGGAAGCTCCCTGGAGAGTCACTGGCTGAGTGCACATTGAAAGCCTGAAGAAGCTGCAGTCTGATGTCCATATGCAATGACAATGCAAAAGATGCACTGCTCGAGCAGAATGGAACTTTGCAAATCCAGGCCAACTCCCTTTCATTTCACCCAGGCTGCAAGACTAGCGGAAGGTGCCAGCCATAGTCAGATGGGCTTCCCCCTCGGTCTGCTGGCCTGCATGCCACCTGTCTCTGACAACAGCGCCACAGACACACCAGAAGTGTGCTTTACTAATCTGCCAGGTGTTTCTCACATCGGCCGAACTGACAATCACCATTACCTGGTAGAGTTTGTATCTAGATGATCCTCATAGCCTCGCGCACTCATAGGTGGGGCTGTGGGGGACTGGTTCACAGGGGTGTGATTCTCAGCATGGGTCAGTTAGTGACGAGTTTATGGCTGAATGTGACGTGGGGAGGTGAGGCCTGGGGGGATGAGGTGGTCCCTGGGAGGGTCTGCCGCCCTCTCCCTCCTCCTCCTCCTCCTCAGTCTTCTCTCTGCTTCTTGCCCATCTCCTCTGCGATGCTCCTCTGCCACACCCCCTGCCTTGGAGCCAGACCACTATGGACTGAAACCTGTACAAACTGTAAGCCAAATAAACCTTTCCTGCTTTAAGTTTTGGGTGCTGTGTACTGTTTCTCAGTGACAAGAAAATAAGACAGTCATACATGGTCATTGTATCGTTTTCAAAGCACAACTGAGGAGACAAAAGATGTAAAAGTCCCTTTGGTATTAATTCTCATCATTTCAATAGCATCAGGAAGGAAGAGTTTCTAAGAAAAGCCACACAGAACCCCTGTGGAGAAGGAGGAAAACTGCATGAAGACAAAAAGATATAATTTACTTTTACTTAAAAACTATTTCAAAAGCCTGAACATTATATCTCATTTAAAAGCTGCTGCTGCTGGTAAAAGAAACCTGCTAATTTTTAAAATGAAGATATACAGGCTGACACAGTTGCTATTTCTTTGACATTTATATAATAAAGTTTATAGTACTACTTTCAAATAATTTTTAAGTAAGTACTTTATTTGGCAAATAGACATTTTATAACACTTAAAGTTGATTTCAAGGGATCAGGGATTTAGCTCAGTGGCCCCATTCCTGTCTTGCAAACACAAGGTCCTGAGTTCAATCCCCAGTACCAAAAAAGAAAGAAGAAAAAAGTTGATTTCAGCAAAATCTCCACTGAAAAGACTTTAAATTGCATTCAGTGAAAATGAACCTCATAAAATCTGATCAAACATAATAGGTCAGCCTATTTTGTTGAAGAAGAAATTTAACCTGTTATTACATGTTAAATTGGATTATGGCTATAAAGCAACTCAAGATTTCAGCAATTTGACCCACCAAAGGTGTATTTCCTGATCACAGAAATACCCAGTGCGAGTCAGCTGAGGAATTCTGTTGGTCCTCATCTTTCAGGAGTCCTGCTGACAAGGTTCTATCACAACACATGCTTTTAAGTTATCCACAAACAAAAAGAAGGAAACATGGCACATTATGACAAATTTTGCTATTTCATTAGTCAAAGCAAGCATATTATTATCCCCAACTTTAAAGAGAGTATAGAAATGTGGTCTTAGATCCGGCTCATGGGAGAAGAATTAAAGTATTTGTGACCAACCCTACTGACTACTTTCTTCCCTTGTCTTTGCTTTTTGTCTTCTATTAACCTTGGCACCAGATAATAATCCCAGTCTGGCACTCATATTATCGATTCAACAAATTTATGTTATTAACCCACCAACAATGAAACACTTAATTGTTTTAGAACCATTATATTAAAGCAAGCGCTCCTTCTGTTTTCTTAAAATTACCGTCTCTATCGTACATCTCATTGGGCAGAGTCAGCACTGCCACAGGGTTACGGAAAAGGGCAAGTTGGCGGTCAGCGGTGGCACAGATGTCTAGCTATCCACCAGAGCCTGGTGAGCGCCCCCACACACACCCATCTTTACATGGTCATTGCAGAGTTGCCAAAGGGGCTCCATTTCTCAAACCCCCCGCCTTTCAGTAGGTATAGACAAATGACTGATTTCTGATTAATGAAGTAGAGAAGAGAGTATCACTACGACTCTTGCCCTTAAAACCTCCTCTCCTGGCCTCCATGATCACCCTATGGATGGATGCCCAGGAGAGGCAACTTGAAAACCGTATTTTGAGGGTGGCACAGTTCTGTCAGCCTGCCCTCCAAATGACTACATGACCCAGATTTCCAAAATGTCATACCCTGCTGACAACAAATGCAAGCTTTTAATTTTAAAAAGTTTTATTTTTAAAGTTCATAAAAATAAACTTTCATTACAATAAATAAACTTTAATAGGTCAGAAAATGATAAAACACTGTGAGAGTGTGCACGTTAAAAAAAAAATCTGGGGTTGGCCTTTACAATGACAAGTTATCTACAATTCTCTCTTCATTTTCTTATATATATTCTCTGGATGACTGGCATTGCCTGATTAGGACAGAATTTCCTGGCAAGTGAAGGAAGAGATCCGTTGTCATAGAAGAATTGTTGCAGACTGCCAGTTGCTGTCTTTACAAAGCCTTTGCTTCTCCCCACAACTCAATTTAGAGACTAGATACAATCACAACAGCAATGACTGCATAATGATGGGAGGGCCATATTCTAAGTGCCTTGTGATAGAAATAATCCATGGTGCATGACATTAGGTATAGATAATACTTAGATTTTTATCACACTTATTAAAATTGTGTTATCTACAAAACATCATGGCAAACACAATGCTATGCGTTTGCCTAATATAGTTTTTTCCACTTGGGTACACAGATAGGTCATATTTCCCATCATTCCTATGGTTAGGTGAGTCATGTGACTGAGTTCCAGGCAGTGGAAAGTGGGCACGCAATGTGTGTGAGCCATCAAAAGACTCTGCGGAGCACCTGAGGCTGAAGAGGAAAACAGAAGAACCTGACTGAGTCTTAGACCAGCACCTCCTTTACCTGACCTGCATGAGACCACACAGGAGAAAGAAATACAGCACTTGAGTGTCACAGCCATTGCCACCGGGTGTACCCTAATGAGTACATTAGGACTCCTGTATTTGTCTCAGAGAACTATGTGAATGGATAAAACTGGAGGAGACAGTGTGCTAAATACGTCGTAATAAAGTGTTAATCTAGAAAGAAAACAGAGGTTGATCCCCCTCCACTCCCACCCTCCTAATTCATTCCTTCCTAGTTACCACCTCCTGCACCATAAAGGCCACGCTCTTGCCATGCTCCTGTCAGGAGCCCCAAGACTTGGACACAGGCCACCCTCCCTGAACCAGGCCTAGATATGGGACATCTTAATGTGTATCTCCTTTTAAGCTTTGGCTTACAATTCCCTCTGTAAAAACTCTCTTTCCTATGCCCTCTGTCTACTGGAATCCTCTCTGTTTTCTCTGCCACTGCTATAAAGAGTGGCAGCTGGGAGGGTCAGCTGGAAAGGACAGCGTACTGCTCCAGACTTCTAGCCTGGATGGGAGATCTCTTTCTCCCAGAGTCCACAAGTGACCATATTCCTTTCATGACACTGTGCTCCGTACCACGTTCCTCCCACTAACATAAAGACTGAGGGACGAGACAGTGGTCAGAGCTCATGAGAGGAGACAGGTCTGTCCAGAACTGGTATCACCCAGAAACATTAAGATCCACACGGACAGGAGTCACCAAGACCAGAGTGGGAATGGGGGACAGAAACACTCATAATTATTTAAGAATACATGGAAAGTGGCTTAACTTTTAGGCATTTATAAGTAATATCATAAATACTAATTTTCAAACTTTTATTGACATGTAACACACACACACAGAAAAGTGACCATCACTGTGCAATTTGACAACTTTATAAATTGATCACAGTGAAGACAGCATCCCATGGAGACCACAGGACAAGTGAGCCGGTAGCCTCTCCCCTCCAGGTCAGGGAATGCTATTTTAAAAGAAAAGGAAGGAAGGTGGGGAGGAGAGGGACACTGGGAAGGCAGACTGCCCTGGCATCTGTTTGGGAGAGAGGGAGAGGGGGGGACAGACTCTCCAGCTCTCCCTGTGACACACTCAGCAGGGTATTCCCCATCAGCAGAACCTTCCCACGTGATGACACAGCCGCACACAGGGTCATTCCAGACAGCACAGCAGCTTTAGAGGTAAAGAGGGCTCCTCCCAGGTATGGTACAGATCAAGGCAGGTAGACAGAGGCCCCGTCCTTCCTGGACTGCTCTCCTGGTGTCCAACAGATCTCCTTTGCAGCCGAGCCCCAAGGTCCCTCACAGGCCCTTGGTTCACAGAGGCCCCCTGTCAGCGTCCCCTCCAGCCCCACTCCCAGCCCCTGCCTGCATGCTGCACCCTTTCTCTGAACCTCCTCTTGGCTTCCTTCCAGCAGGATGTGCCTGCTGCCAGACTCTGATGAGAACCCAGGCTTGGAAGGAAATGTGTTTCTGAGGGAGGCCTGTGCAGCAGCTCTGGTGATAATGTCTCCTGCAGCCTCAGCACCAGGGCTCTGACAGCAGGTTTCATCCTAGCTGGTCTGCTGCCTTTCACTCTGCTGGAATCCACAGCAAGGCTCTTGGACAGGAAAAATTCCAAGGATGAAGAACCACAGTTGGCTGGAGACCTTACTCTTACTACAGCTTGGTCTCCATTAGGATTACACCTAAGCCCCGCAAAGCCTTCTGTGCTCAGATTCAGGGCTTTTGGAAAGTGGATGGGCTACTGGGGTTTTATGGATGACTGGCTGTTAGGAAGTGGGGTGTGGTCGGAAAAGGCAAGTCCCTGGGACCTGACCTGGTAGGGTGCATCTCCCTCCCCAGATCCTCCCTTCTCTATTTGCTTCCTGGCCACCAGGAGGTGAGCAGTTCCCCTTTGCCAGGCCCCTCTGTCATGCTGCCCTGCCTTGGGGCCAGCACACTATGGTCTGAAATGTGAGCAAAATAAACTCCTCCTCCTTTCATTTGTGGGTGTCAAGTATTTGTCCCAGCAACGAGAAAGTGACTAAGGTAGAAGTAGAGATAGGTAAGGTGATTAGATAGGTATCAGCAGATGGATTCAAATTTCTCGGCTGTCTGCAAATTAATTCTGAAAACACAATCCAGATGTTACCTGGACTTCTTTCTAGGTCCTTGGTGTCCTTAACAAAGAACTGGACAAGACACACAAAAAGCACTGAGCGTGTGGATGTACTGAAGGTTGGAAAAGGTTTACTCCACAGAGAGAGAGCAGGAGGGTGAAGGAGGCTCATCAGCTTGAGAATAGAGGGAAAGGTACCTTTAAGTGTGTAGAACACCTGAACGGGCCCCCATCTCATGTAGATACGGCATAAGAGAGACGACCATCCTAACAAAAACTCACCCTATAAGTCCTATCAGTCTGTCCTCTCCACAAATGTAACTAAAGAATCAGGAGCAGTGTTGTTTGATTGGTCTTGCACATATGTAAGTGAAGGATTAGGAGCTGTGTCTTCCAAGCGTTCTTTAAACAGTGCCACATTCAAATGAAGGATTAGGAACAGTGCTCAGGAGTCTAAGCCTGGAGTCATTTTGGGTCCCCGGTTCTGTGCATGTCTTCTCTCTTTTTTTTTAACAAAACATCTCACTTAACCATTTAGCTGTGAGTTACTATGACTTCTGACACATCCCACCCTAATAACCCACCTCACAGCGGGGATCCGAGGAAGCCTTTATATGCGAGGAGACCTTGCTTACTGAGACCTGGTACAGACCGTCTTTGATCTTACAGTTCAGTCAATATTAGCAAAGGCACCCAAAGAAGGGCTGTCAAGGGGCATTTTCTAGAGCATTGTGTCTGGCTCAGTTCCTTTTTCCATTCCACACTCTGCACACCATTGTCCTCCCAAGTTCCACATCCTGACATTTGAAAGGGAGGTGGATTGCAGAGTTTTCAGTCAAGTAGTCTAATGGGAGGGAGAGATGGCCTGGGTTTTGCTTGGTCTGAACAGCTTTGGGAACACCACTCAGTAGTACTTCAAATTCAAGAGTCTAATGGTTTTCAGAAAGAAACACCCTGCACCAATGGTTCTGTAAGAATTTACTGAGCCCCCAGCTTCATCTGTGCCAAGCCCTGGGGAGCAGCAATCAGCAGAGCAGTCAGTCGAGGACGTCTCAAAGAGCTCAAGCATCTGAGGAGGGTGCAGCTGAGTAAACAGCTGTCCCCCAGGAGAGGTGTTACCACGACTGCTGCTGGCCAGCTGTGTGGCCCAAGGCAGCCATTTAAACTCGCTGAGCCTTGCTTTCCTCACCTGTGTGTGAAGATCATCACGGTGGGCCTCTCCTGAGGATGATGTGAGGATTAAATGAATGAACACGATTACGGACTTTGAAGCATGCAAGGAACAAAGAGCTACAGAAGACTGCATTTGTGCGGTGGTGATGTTACTGTTATTGGGGTGGTCACCAGTGGGAAAATCCTCCCTAACTCCATCCTTCCTAAACCAGAAAGCCCTCCCAGAGGACGCTACTCTACCTGTGTACCAACAGCTGGCTGAAGGGATGGGGAAGGAAGGGAAACAGAAAGAATGGGACGAGGGAACAGGACACAGAGGCACAAGAGTGGGGGGCCCGGCCAGCGTGGGAGCAGAGATCAGCTCCAGACCATTGCGGAGGTGATTTGGAAGACAACGCAAGAGTTAAGGACAGATAAGAAGAATTCTAATGTAGCATGCTAGGGAATCTGGACATCTGAAAATCAATTTACAGAAAAAAATTGTTTCTAGAAATTTCTGCAGTATTTCTTGTGCTGGCAAATGAACAAGGAAATCAAGAAAAATACACTTGATAACCAAGTTCTAAGAAGAAGGGAGAAAGAAATGGACCTAACAACAGAGCCTAGGTTTGCACTGACAAGGACTGATTTCCTAGTTTCTTTTCTCAGAATTTACACTGCTTCCCCTCTACCCAAATGATGTGATGACAACCTGCCTCTTTGGTGGCATTTCAGGCTATGGCAGAGTCTCCTACAGGCCTCCTCAGTCCCACTGTGTCCTTCCTATCTGAGCCCAGACCTTTAATTCTGGTGGACACCATTCCCTGGTCAGCTGGGAACTCAGGGTTATGGTAAATCTGATGAGCTTACAACACTTGTGCAATTCTACCCCTTTTCCTATTGATTGGCTGAGGTAGGATGAACACGTGCCACAGTTCTGGGTCAAGACATGTGAACCCAAGAGGCTTCTGGGAAAGTTTTTCTCTCACAGAAAAAGAAACCCCCACATGCTGTGCTGTTGGTGTGTGACACCTGGACTTATGTTTTCTCAACAGCATCCAACACAATGCCTTACGTGGTTATAAGAGTTTTTTTTCTGTTGAAAACTGAAGATTTATAGCAACTTCTTAAGGATAAATAGGGTGGCTGCCATCCTTTTTATAGATTAGGAAGCTGAGAGAGATTCACTGGCCAAAACAAAGAGCAGGAAGACACCTGGTTATTATAAATAATAGTGTTTCTATAATACCAGGATGCATCTCTTTAATCTTACCAAGCACAGACCAAAAAGTATTGGACCTACCTTCATAAAGATTTGCTTGTTTGCCCAGAAACAAGGGAAGATTATGAAGGTGAACTAAATAGTTATGTTGGATTAAAATGCCTTTCCAAATTTTATAATACAGTTAAACCACTAGGATTATGTGATGATCACATTGCTCATAGTTTTTCATCTGAATGATTTAAAAAATGCATCTGCATGATACGCTGCCTCTCCAACTAGACATAACCTTTCTGATGGCCCTTGCAAAAAGCTTCCTTGTAGCAAATAACCTATTCTTAACTGCTTCTTGATCAGTGACATGTCCTAATGTGCTTTTGCTTTCTAATATTTTCCACCTCGTCATTTCTGTGACAGTTAGATGTAATACAGAAAGTCAGTCTATTTTTTCATCCAAAATGATTTGTGTGTCTACTCTATATAAAACACGGTGCTACAGATATGGAAATCCACAGAAGAGAAAAAAAATTAGGAAACATTAAAAAACAGAATAACGAGGAGGCCTTACAATCTTCTAACCTATAAATAGTGGGGGAAAATTCTTAGAGTAAAGACAGGCTTGCATGGAGGAAGTAACCACACAGAGGAAGGAGATGCTTACCATTCATTCTCTCTGGGAACGCTCATTACACACAGTCAAATTTTAACCACTATATTAGGTTTGGGGGATATCTGGGTACTTTTAACTTCAAATCACCCATAGAGCCTGAAGTACCTGCAAGTTTATTCAGAAAATAGACAGTTCCTGCATAACGCCTACACAATTCCTATGGAAACAGGGAGACCCAAGAGCCTGAGTGTAGCACTTTGGAATAACAAGTGTGTGTGTGTATGTGTGTGTGTGCATGTGTGTATGTGGTCTGTGTGTGTACACACGCATTGCCAGCCAGAGAAGGAATCTGAGGAATTTACTGAATGGTCTGGGGAGCAGGACTGGCCAAGCTTCCGGCTCCTCGGAGGTCACCCCTCCCACCACAGTCTACCACTTGAACCCTTCCACACACTCATCTCAAAACCCAGCTTGGCGAACGCCTACATCGTGACTTGGTGGTCACCATGGGGTGGTCTTCCCTGCAGACCAACTAAGAAGGCCAGCCTGAAGGCTTCTAAAGCTGCTAGCCTCCAAGGAAATATTGTTACATAGGAACGTATTCTGGAAAGCTGAAAAAAAAAAACCCTCCAAATATTTGGAAGGTAGCCTTTGAATCGAATGATTTTTCCTGCTGATGGCGACTATCGGGGTACTGTGAAAAAGTGAAGTCTGTAAGAATCTATGTGAAGGGAGATGAAACCATCATTTAGCTTGATATGGACGCCAGCAGACTTGTAAGGCCAACAGCATCCTTCTGCTTTCCCCTGGAGCGCTGCTAGAGCCCACGTAACCCAGAGTGGAAGATGAACTCTGGTTCAGAGAGGCTTGGACTGGAAGGAAGGGAGCAGTGGCCGGGGATCTGAGTGTGTTGGGAAGTTCTAGAAGGAACTGAGGTTACCTGGAACATACAGAACTGCTATAAAAATGGCCACAGACGGCTTTCCCAGTGTGTTCTCTACTCCTGCGTGAGTCGATTCTCATCCCCCAGGGGCTCTCTGTGTAATACCGTGACAGTACTCGGCCCCTCAGTCTCCCCAGGATACCAGCAACCTTCTCTTCTGTCTGCACTAAATTCATCATTGCTCACAGTTAGCCTCCTCCCTCAACATACACCAACACACACACACGTGGCAGGACTTGCAATATGAACTTGTGATATTTTAAGCCCTGAAAAAAAACAAAAAAACAGAGAAATCTCACCGAGTTAAGGAAGTACGCTCCCAGATACCGCCTTTGAAAGCATCTAACTCACTTACTCAGTCCTCTAGATCATTTAGTTTCTCTTCCCCCATCCCTCCTCCATATCATATGAACCAGAGTGTATCTGGAGTCCCATGAGGCTTAGTTTAGCTCTTGAAACTCCTCCTACTAAGATGTCTAATATTGTGACTCTGAGGCTTTTTCTTCTCCTTTAACCAGTCACAAAAATATTCCACTTGTTTATTTCTCCTACATTTTGATGTGGATCTTTATAATTTTCATTTGTCTCAGTCTCTTGACAATTTTTGGAAAATTAATTCAGAGTGGACGGGGGGCAAACACAGCCCACCCTCCAGCTCTCGGTCTCTGTACTATAGCAGGAAATGCATTTCTGACACTTTTTAAATGAGCAATCACACGTATAATCAACTTGGTTAAAACTTCCTTCCTGGTAAGCGCAATACTTCCTCTGCATCTGGATATGAAGGGAGCCCCAGAAAAGCGGAAGCACTGAGAGGCACCCTGGGTAGATTTGAATTTGTTTTGTTTTCAGAAGTTAAACAAATGATCCTTCAGCATCATCGCCTCTGCTGCTCTATCAGGTATTGCCTCCTCCTATTTCTGCCCTTTCTTGGGTCTGACTCGGAATAGCAACACTTCCTTCTCAGCTAGCATAATTTTGTCTCCAACTGCTGCTGGTTCTCACTACAGTCCGACCACGGAATGTCTGTGTTTCCTTGTCTATTCCAGCCAAGACTGTGACTGTCCATGGTGTTCCGGCAATAGTTTGCAGGTGCATCAGTTCTTTTTTGTTTTTGTTTGGGAGGAAGAGGGAGGGCCTAGAGCCAGGCTTCGTAGTCTTTTAAGTGCATGCTTAGAAATTACTATACTTAGGGTGGTTCTAACGTCTTTTCATAAAAGGAGAAAGCAGCATAGTCGAACACGAAGGAAACCAGTGAGTATTTGCTCAGCCTGTTTTCTTCTGCATCTCGTACCTTCTTACGTGAGTGTCTGGTGCCAAGGAGACAGAAATCCTTGTACATATGTATGTTGCCTCACTTTGAACATAGTTTATTTCAACTCAGTGTTAGTATCAATATATCTTAGAGTTCACTTCTCTGTTAGTTATCCTATAATGTAGTAAAAGAGCGAAGTGAATGTTTTAAGTTGCTAGAGACAGTTGTTTGGGACAGTTGGTTTCATTTACTTACTAAGTATAACTTCATTGTTTTAAGAGAAGGAATGTTGACCTTAAAAAGAAGTTAAGTCAAGATTTAAACGTAAGTTTAGACCTAATGAAACTTGTCTTTCTTAGAGTTTAATGCAACCCTGCTTTTTGGTATCTAGCAAATGTTCCACTATTTCTTAGGAGAATAAATAATGATGAGTGTCATTAACATTAGTTATTTAAGAAAATAAATGATATTTTCGGAAACATTAACTTTGTTTCAACAGTTGAGTCATTTAGAATATATTACAATGTGGTGATACTAAATATTAAAATTAAAATCTTATTATTCATCTTCCAATTTTAATGTTTTGCATTTCAATCATAATTTGAAGTGTGCCAGGTATATATTTAAATGCAGATTTAAATGAACTGGTTAAAGTTAAAATTAGCTAGATGCTTATTTTAGGAGAGGACAGTTTTGAATGTTTTAGGTACTGCCCTACATAGCAATGACAGCTAGAATGCTTACACATTGCACAATTCAAAATTTTACATATCTTCAAATAGTCTTATCTGCAAATGTATCAGTTCTGGTATTTTTTGAGTTTTATGAATGAAACAACTAGCTTTCTTAAGTAGAAAAAAAATGAAAAGAAAAAAAAAGACAGGAAGTTGACTAGGGAGTAGATCCAGACAGTTGGAAAATAGAGAACGTGAAGCGAGGTTGGGTAAAGTGTCTGTTAGAGAAGAAGTGTGAGACTGAGCAAAGGAAATAAATTAAGGCTTGTTTTCAAAGTGAGATGCTTTTCCTGTTACATCTTCTAAACTAGGACTTGATCCTTAACTGTACTTATCTATTGGCTCAGTACATGCTTGAGAACAGTTACCATTTTGGGCCACGTCAAGCACAATGCTAGGTGTGTCTTACCTGTCCAAGCAGATCCCTTACCCACCCACCCCCATACTGGGGATTGAACCCAGGGCCTTCACACTGAGCTCATCCCCAGCCCATTTCTTATTCTGAGACAAAATCTTGCCAAGTTACTAAATCGCCCAAGGTGTGCTCTTTCAGTCTTTCTGCCTCAGGCTCCCAAAGTGCTGGAAAACAGGCAAGTACCACCATGCCCAGCTTCTTTTTATATTATTATTGTTATTTCAAGCACATACAAAAGTGAAATCAACAATGACCCCATAAACCCACTGCCCATGAAAGCTGGTATACTGCCTTTTAAACTTCTACCTCCACCCTCCGACGTATTATCAACCAGTCTGACAGATAGGAAACAGGATCAGGGATCAAACAGCCTAAGTCACCGAGATAGATAGTAACCGATGGGCCAAGGTGCATGTGCCTTGACTCCAAAGCCCGACTCCTACCTGCTGTCGCGTGTCAGCTCCAAGCACTGGGTCCCCCTGGGTCCTCAAGTGCAGGTCAGTCTAGGACCCCTTCTCTTCCGCCATCTTGTAGGAAGACACAAAGGGAAAGGCCTTTCTGTGACAAAGCCTTCTGCTTCTCCGCTGCCAGGTCCCCTAGGGCATGGAGCTGGAGAACTCTGAGCCGCCTGTGGTCCTGAGGGAGGACAACCTCCGCCGGCGCCGGAGGATGAAGCCGCGCAGCGCGGCCTCTAGCCTGTCCTCCACAGAGCTCCTGCCCGTCGAGTTCGTGCTGCCCACCAGCCAGCGCCACAGCAAGACCCCCGAAACTGTGCTGCTGCATGTGGCGGGCCACTGCAACGTGGAGCAGATGAAAGCGCAGGTGTGGCTTCGCGCGCTGGAGACCAGCGCAGCAGCCGACTTCTACCACCGCCTGGGCCCGGAGCACTTCCTCCTGCTGTACCAGAAGAAGGGGCAGTGGTACGAGATCTACGACAAGTACCAGGTGGTGCAGACCCTGGACTGCCTGCATTACTGGAAGGTGCTGCACCGGAGCCCCGGCCAGATCCACCTGGTGCAGCGGCGCGCGCCCTCTGAGGAGACGCTCGCCTTCCAGCGGCAGCTCACGGCGCTCATTGGCTACGACGTCACGGACGTCAGCAACGTGCACGACGACGAGCTGGAGTCCACGCGCCGCCGGCTAGCCGCGCATGGCGGAGCTGGCCGGCCGAGACGCCAAGCTCTACGCTATGCACCCCTGGGTGACGTCCAAGCCCCTCCCGGAGTACCTGTCCAAGAAGATCTCCAACAACTGCATCTTCATCGTCATCCACCGCAGCACGACCAGCCAGACCATCAAGGTCTCGGCTGACGACACCCCCACCGCCATCCTCCAGAGCTTCTTCACCAAGATGGCCAAGAAGAAGTCGCTGATGGACATCCCCGAGAGCCAGAGCGAGCAGGACTTCGTGCTGCGCGTCTGCGGCCGGGATGAATACCTGGTGGGGGACACGCCCATCAAAAACTTCCAGTGGGTGAGGCACTGCCTCAAGAATGGAGAAGAGATCCACCTGGTGCTGGACACGCCCCCGGACCCAGCCTTGGACCACGTGAGGAAAGAGGAGTGGCCTCTCGTGGATGACTGCACCGGAGTCACCGGCTACCACGAGCAGCTGACCATCCACGGCAAGGACCATGAGAGCGTGTTCACCGTGTCTCTGTGGGACTGTGACCGGAAGTTCAGGGTCAAGATCAGAGGCATCGACATCCCCGTCCTGCCCCGGAACGCGGACCTCACAGTTTTTGTGGAAGCCAACATCCAGCACGGGCAGCAGGTCCTTTGCCAACGGCGAACCAGCGCCAAACCCTTCACGGAGGAGGTGCTCTGGAACGTGTGGCTTGAGTTCAGCATCAAAATCAAGGACTTGCCCAAGGGGGCTCTGCTGAACCTCCAGATCTACTGCGGCAAAGCCCCGGGGCTGTCGGGCACCCCTGGCTGCGAGTCCAGGGGCAAAGCTCAGCTTCTCTACTACGTGAACCTGCTGCTGATAGACCACCGCTTCCTCCTGCGCCATGGGGAGTACGTGCTGCACATGTGGCAGATATCCGGAAAGGGAGAAGACCAAGGGAGCTTCAACGCAGACAAGCTCACCTCTGCCACCAACCCAGATAAGGAGAACTCTATGTCCATCTCCATCCTTCTGGACAATTATTGTCACCCAATAGCACTGCCTAAGCATCAGCCCACCCCTGACCCTGAAGGGGACCGAGTGCGAGCCGAAATGCCCAACCAGCTTCGCAAGCAACTGGAAGCGATCATAGCTACAGATCCACTCAATCCTCTCACAGCAGAGGACAAAGAACTGCTCTGGCACTTTAGATACGAGAGCCTGAAGCACCCGAAAGCCTATCCTAAGCTGTTCAGTTCAGTGAAGTGGGGAGAGCAAGAAACGGTGGCCAAAACATACCAGCTGTTAGCCAGAAGGGAGATCTGGGATCAGAGTGCTTTGGATGTTGGGTTAACGATGCAGCTTCTGGACTGCAACTTTTCCGATGAAAACGTCAGAGCCATTGCAGTTCAGAAGCTGGAGAGCTTGGAGGACGATGATGTTTTGCATTACCTTCTGCAGCTGGTGCAGGTAAGGGATGGTGCCAGAGACCGAACCGTCCCTTATTTATTTAAAGGAATGTATTTGCATGCGCACAGGCACCCGTTCAGTTCCTCATCAGATACTCTTTCTTCTCTGCTTCCTGCATAGTCAGAATAGATCTGATGATGCCACCCAAAAACATAGTAAACTCTTCCATTTACTTTCTTCTGTGAGGGTTTGCTGACAAGAATTTTAAAGGCATCAGTGCTCTATTTTGCTTTTTAAGAGAATCGTCTCTGAGAGAATACTTTGTTCTCGTTATTTCAGTGTTAGAGTCAGTTGATCGAATGCTCCCATGTGCCAGGGTTCCAAGTGATTTACATGGTTTTTGTCTATTATCTCATTTAACTGTCCCAGCCATTAAATTAGCATTTCCATATTGTATATAAGGAACCTGAGGCATAAAAAAAGCTAAGTCATGTGTTCAGGGCCACACACTTTGAAAGAAGCAGATAAGCATGCAAACATAGGAGATTTGACTCCAGGTCTGGCCCTTTACCTGCCCCCAGATATCCTACAATAATCTGGGGTCAGGATAGTGTGGGTTTACTTACTTTATGCCTGTATCTATTACAGTTTATAGAGTAGCGTCTCGTGTCCACTTGGAATTTTGAAAACTTCTCGCTTCACAAAGGAAAAGAGCTGTATTTCTACTAGGGTTCCATGATACTCCCTGGGGTCCCAGGATGCTAAGTGATGCCTGAGGGTTAGCTAGGAATGTAAGGAACCAAGAAGTAGCAGTTCTCCTATACCCTAGTGTAGTCCTCAAATGATACTGTATTGCTTGACAAGGAGAAGGAAGTAAAGAATTAGAATAACAATGTGATTTTACAGCACAGACCTGATCGTTTAGTCATTCACATGTACTGAAAAGACTGACGTTAAATGAGTACACACACAAACATTTAATAACAAATTGTGACAAGAGTTTCAGGGAAAACTGTAGAGTATTATGAGAAAATGGGGCCAGGGACACTTAATTTTAATTGAGGGATTCAGAGATAGTTCTGAGTAGGTGATGTTTGGCTTGGGGTTTTTAGAATTAACCAGGCTAAATTTTAGAAGCAAAATTATATTTATAGGAGGTCCCTGCAGTTTTCTAATAAGCATTTTGGATACTAACTTTGAATCGTTGCCTTCCCATTAGTTAGATACTTGAAATATTAAATCTAGCTTTCAGTTTTATTATGAAATATGTCCAATATTGTTTCCTGCCCACTCATTCAAATACCAGTTTAACATTAAAAATGTTCAGAATAATTAAAGGATCTGCAATTTTCTAGCTCTCTATAACAAAACCAACATAAAGCAAATTTGCATCAGCTCTGTTTTAGATCCCAAGATGACGATAAATTATTTCTCATTGTCATTTTCACAAGTAAACTTTACAAAATTAGAAGATAAATAGTGTTCTTCTTGGACATGTTTTAAATGAAAGAGGTCAATAAGTTATATTAACAGTGAACTGTGGTCTCAAATCTGAAGCAGAGTAGTCATTTATAAAATGATTTGAGACATTTTCAGATATTACTAAATGACTCATGCTTGTTGAAAATGGTCGCCCAGTTGAATTCTGCATTGTCTTTACAGAAGTGAAACATGAAGGAGGTCAGAAAGATTCACATTTGGGTTAAAAACTTAAAACATATTTCCAGTGAGTATCGGTGACCAAATAACCACATTCTCAGAATTAAGGCCTTACATACAGCTATAAATGGCACCTATGTGACCACGCCCATGAAAAACATGCTTAATAGCGTGGGTATAATTGAAACATTAAGAAGTCAGTGTTCATTTCCAAGCTGGAAAACCAAAGTAAGTACTGCAAATCATACCAAAAATACTTCAAATCCCAAAATATAAACTAGGAGGGAAATGTCTCCTGTTCTTGAGAAAACTGGAGAAACTCTTTCTATTTATAAAAGGAAGATTCTAAGAGATTTGATTTTAAGCCACTCTTCAAGTTTATACATGACACCTGTCCTCCACATTTATTTATTTATTTTTTAGCTCTGTTTCTAGATGTCTACTGTCTATTTTCTTTGTAACACCTTTCTGACCTCCCACTTTATGGATCTGTTATAGTCATCGCATACTATTCCCCTTACTCTTCCAATCAAAATCAGTTCTTACGAGGAGAAAATTCCCTCCCCTCTGCATGTCTAAAGTTGCCAACAGCACAGGACTGTGAACCTAGAGCTCTGGCCTCTAAAATCGCGGTTCTGTCATCAGCTACTCTGTGACCCTAAGCAAGTGCTTTGCTCTGGCCCTCAGTGCATTGTGAGAGAAAAGGTACAGTGTAAGTGACTGCTAAGAGTCTCATCACAGGAGCCATTAGGACCCATGCAAGCAGAGCACCAGTTCTCCAAGCCCTTCTTCCTGACTCGCCAACAGAGATGGCAGGCCCACAATGCCTTGTGTTTTTCCTTAGGCTGTGAAATTTGAACCATACCATGACAGTGCCCTGGCCAGGTTTCTCCTGAAGCGCGGCTTAAGAGTAAGTACTTCTGTTTTGATAATAGCATGACATTTGAGGTCACCGGGAACTGTCTGAGAGACCCACCACGACTTTTGTCATAATATTTTCAACCTTCTTGTACCCACCTCAGAATAAAAGAATTGGTCACTTCTTGTTTTGGTTCTTGAGAAGTGAGATAGCCCAGTCCAGACACTATCAGCAGAGGTTCGCGGTCATCCTGGAAGCCTATCTGAGGGGCTGTGGCACCGCCATGCTGCAGGACTTGGCCCAGCAGGTCCACGTCATTGAGATGCTGCAGAGGGTCACCATTGACATCAAATCCCTCTCCGCTGAGAAGTACGACGTCAGTGCCCAGGGTACAGTGGCTACATTTCCTTGGTCCCCTTTCCAAATGCCATTGGTGTTATGACTCTTCCTTTGGGAAGCCAGGTTGTACCTTCCTAAAGACAGCCAAGAACACGTTTTACTCTCTTATCAGCATGGAGCGAGCAGATTTACAGTTCTCCTTTTGCAAGTTAATGATTTTTGTAGAATTATATATGCTTAATAATGAAGTATGATCATAAATATTAAGCTCTTTGAAAAATTAAAAACCATTATATAGATTTTTAGATGCCATCTTGAAGAACAGCTTCACACACAGAGAACAGTGATTTCCAAATCTGTTCCTTTTTCTTCCCATCTGTGAATATGTGCATATAGTTTTCAAATTTTCAGTCTTTTAAAGTAAATTATTGAGAGTCTATGTTAAATTTTTCTACATCTCTTCACATACAGCTATATCCCAAAGCAATATATATGTGCACATATTACTTTCACACACACAGGACACACACACACCCTCACAGATGTTCCTCCTCATTATCATCATCTTGTCCCTGTCCTAGGAAAGTTAATCTCTCCTTTTGTAGTGCCATAGTTTAAATTGATACCACATTACATTATAGTCATTAGCACATCTTTCTGGCCTAACAAACTGTATGAACTTGAAGTGAGGGAATATTTCTTACTCCTTTTCACACACCTGTACCTACTACGGTGGCTCAAAATCAGCACTTGCCAATGTGCCCAGCCAGGGTTTTAAACTTCTGACTATTTTAAATTTCTACTTTTCCCCTTCAATTTTTCTCTAGTACATAAATAATGCTGTCTCCTAAAAATAATAATAGCAGTTATTTTACATTTATACTGACCTCCACTGTGTTAGTGAAAGAGTAATTCTTAATCTATGTATTTTGCCCTTGGAATTGTAAGGATGTTACACCTTCTGTACACATTGTAACTTCCTCTTTTGAAAGAAATTTATAGAACCCTAACCAACCTTTATTCAATTTTGGTTTTAAATCAGGTGGCAGTTCAGAGTTTCACATGTTGGGGTCAAAATTACAGTGATTAATTCCTTAGCATTAACTTCCAATCATCCTCTTTCTCTGGCTGTGTGGTATGGTATCTGCTTGTCATCTCATCGAGGAGATGTCATCACATCTTTTTATCCCCTGTTGAGGGTCGTGTACACTGTTATGTTGCTTATAGTAAGCCAGATTCCTCTTGCCATTTCAAAATGCTAGTTTCCCCTTTTTGCTGCTCCACCCCAGATCAAGTATGTTGAATGCAAATGAGTCTAGACTCAGGACACATTGCAGATAGTGTTGGTAATTTCTTGAACTGACCAAATTTTGTGCTTTTGACAATTGCAGTTATTTTGCAACTTAAGCAAAAGCTTGAAAACCTTCAGAATTCTAATCTCCCAAAGAGCTTCAGAGTGCCATATGATCCTGGGCTGAAAGCAGGAACCCTGGTGGTAGGTATCATTCTGGTGTCTCCATGTGGTCTTTATGTATTGCAAGGGTCTAGCCTGCTCTCCTGAGCCCCAGGCTCCAGAGGAATAGTGACAGAAACTCAGAAAAGGCAGTCCCTGGACTGGTTCTGTCAAGCCTTCCTCTAATCACCAGTCCTGAAAGCCTCCACTTCAAGTAATTTCCATTCTATTTTGTTTAAATCAGCTTACTGACATATTCTGCACTTTGGCCATTTCAGATATACAAGTCACTAAGTTTTGACAAATGTATGCTGCCTTATAACCCTCAAGGTACAGAACATTTCTATCGAAGTGTTGCCAAAAGAAGGCCTCTTGGGGCACATAGCAACTGACTACATTACGTGTGGGTCTCTATTCTGTTCCCTGGTCCAAATGTCTGTATCCAACCCCACACACTTTTTTTTTTCTTTCTGGTGATCGAACTTGGGTCCTTGTGCTTGTGAGGCAGGTGGTGGAACCACTGAGCTAAATCCCCAGCCCCCACACACTTGATTGCATTCATATAACAAGCCACTGTGTGTACACTTAAGAATCTTGCAACAGATCCATGAAGCCCCTCTGGTCCTTTGTACTGTTTCTGGCAGACTTTTATATGTATAAACCCCACAACATACTGTTAATATTTTTGCTTTAAATAAAGATACATTTAACAGAATTAATAGATGGAGCCATTTTAAAATATTTACCCCCATACTTGCCATTTTTGGTATTCTTCATTGCTTTGTACAGGCCCAGGTTTCTGGCATTGCTTTCCTTTGACTTTTAACATTTTATATTGCAAGTCTCCTGACAATAAATGATTTCAGCACTTGTTTAATCTTAAAACTTTTAATTACACCTTCCTTTTTTGAAAAATGTTTTCACTAATCATAGACTTCTAGATTGATTAGTTTTGTTATTTTGTTTTGTTGTCAGTAGCATCCTCTTCTGGCCTGTATATTTTCTGAGGCTAAGCCTCTGCCCTTTTTATCTTTGATTCTTTCTACATAATGTGTCATTTTTCTCTAGGCTACTTCTATGAGTTTCTTTTATCTCTGGTTTTTAGCAAATTGATTGTGATGGGCTTTTGTTTTGTTTTTTTCTGCCAAGATCTATGGAGCGTCTTGGACTTACAGATTTATAGTCTATCATCTTTGGAAATTGTTCACCAACATTTTTCTGTCTTCTTTTCCCTCTCCTCTTTCTGAGATGCCATCAGTTACTGCATTTCTGACTGTGGGACCATGGGCTCAGTCTAGGTCTCCCTTTTCTGTCCTCCAGCCTAGAGACAACCCTAGAGTAAACTGAAGCAATCCCAGGATTCACGCAGTTGGTCCCCTTCTCCCAGAGCCACAGAACTCCACTGCCTGTCTGTTGCCCAGAGTCTGAAGAGGGTTGCTTTGTTGCCTAGTTCTGTTTGTGGCAGTCATAGCTCTTAAGCACTTAAAGCTCATGGAAAGAAAGGAAAGCTTCTCCTTTCATGTTTAATTTAATATACAATTACCGATATAAGGGCTTTATAGCAAAAGCATGTTATGCACTGTCCTTTATTTAGATTAGTAGGACTTATGACACATCAATACAGCTTTCAAATTGTGTGTGCTGTGTTTAAAGACATCACATTTTCAACTTATAGTGAATTCACCTTTGGCTAAAATCTCAGGTTTTGAGTGACTACTAAACCACATTTCCCCTATCTTAAATTTTCTAAATGTATGGGAGAGGGCTTTAGGGAGATTGTTGTACTTGAGTGCCACATTTTCCATTTGTTTATGTTAAATTCCATCTTTCTTGGTTTGGCCAATTGTGTTTAATTTTGCAATGATTGATTCTTAGATACCATGGTAGCACCATAACTCTTTTTTCAAGTAAAATTTTAGGGGGAGGCTAAATATCTCAATAGACATCCGCAAAGGTGCTCTGAATTAGAGGGGATGGGGATATACCAGGGTTCTTTGGTGGTGGGCGTGGCCAGGGTGAGATCTCCCACACCTTTGGGCATCTCCATATACCCTTAGGGTTCCTTGGAGTACAGTTTGAGAACCACTGGTTGAAGAGTTGGGAATTTGCCATCACATAGCATTTCTGGATTTAGTGAGAACACCTTCTATGTCTTTATCCAAATATGAAAAATCTTTTTCCATCTAGGACTCTTTGTCCTCGTTGTAATGATGCTTCACAAGAGAATTTGTGTCTCCACGATGTGTATTCACTGGCTATAGGCAACTTGTACCCATTTCCTTACAGATTGAAAAGTGTAAAGTGATGGCCTCTAAGAAAAAGCCCCTGTGGCTGGAATTTAAATGTGCTGACCCCACAGCTCTATCCAATGAAACAATTGGAATTATCTTTAAGCACGGAGACGATCTGCGACAAGACATGCTTATCTTACAGGTATGCTGATGTGAAGGAACTGTTTCAATTTTCTGAAAAAAGAATTCTTTTTTTTTGGAATTGAAAAAAATAAATATATTTTATTCTATCCCATTCCCCCCTCAAGCCCCCTCCCCTCCCTATGTACAAAAGCTTTGTTTCCATCTTTTTTTGTTCTATTTTCATTTTTTTGTCCCTTCCTTCCTTTCTCCCTCCCTCTTCCCTTGTTCCCCTTCCCATTTGAACATTTTCTTCCCCCTTCCAACATCCGTTATACATTTCAGTCTTTATTTCCACATTCAGTTTCTCACAAAGAGAAACAATGCAGTATTTAAACTGATTTATTTCACTTAGGAATATGGTCTCAAGGTCCATCCATTTAGCTATAAGTATCTGGAGCTCATTCTTCTTTATGGCAGAGAGGTACTCCATTGTATAAGAAGTCACATCTTTATCCACTCATCCGTTGGGCTCTTTGGATATTTGGGCTCTTTCCAAGATTTAGCTATTATTACAAACTGTGCTGCTATAAACATGGGTGTGCATATATGGTTGTTGTATGATGTCACTTCTTTCAGGAAGATACCGAGAAGAAGTGTTGCAGGGTCAAAAGGAACCTCTAGTTTTAGTTTTTTTAGGAATCTCCACACTGATTTCCACAGTGGTTGCACCAGTCTACACTCCCTCCAGCATTTGTTATTGGTTGATTTCTTGTTAGCAGCCATTCTTTCTCAGTGTTGTTTTAATTTGCAGCTCTCAAATGACTGGTGATGTTGACATTTTTCATATATTTATTTGCCATTTCTTTTCTTTTCTTTAAGTACTGAGAATCAAACTTAGGACCTTACATTTGCGAAGCAGGCAGCAGCACCACTGAGCTAAATCCCCAGCCCTGCCATTTCTAATTCTTTATCTGAGAAGTGTCTTTTTATTTCAGATGCCCATTTTTTGCGTTGGTTCTTTAAATCTGAGGGGTTTAAACTTTTGGAGTTCTTTATATATTCTAGATAATAGTCATTTTACTGAATAGTTGGTAAAATTTTATTCCCATTCTGTGTGTTGTCTCTTTGCTCTGTTGGTGATTTCTCTTACTATGCACAATCTTTTTAATAAGATGAGGTCCCAGCTGTTGCGTCTTTGCAGTATTTCTCATGCAGTCTGGGTTATGTTCATGAAATCTTTGCCTACTCCTTCCTCTGTCCTCATACATTCTACCTATTCTCTCTTCCAGCAGATTTAGTGTTTCTGTTTTAATATTTAGATCTTTGATCCATTTTGATTTTAGGTTAGTGCCTGGTGAAAGATATGGGTCTGGTTTCAATCTCCAGCATGTAGAAAGCCAGTTTTTCCAGCACCATTTGTTAAAGAGGCTGTCTTTCTTCCAGTGATGGTTCTGACTCCTTTGTCAAAGACGAGGTGGTTGTGTATGCCTGGAGTTGTTTCTGCATCATCTAGTCTGTTCCATTGATCCTCAGATCTGTTCTTTTGCCAGTACCATGCTATTTTTAATCACTGCAGCTTTGTAGTATAATTTAAAGTCAGGGATTTTGATACCCCTGCTTTTGCCTCTGTTGCCCAGAATTGCCTTTGCTATTCTAGGTCTCCTTTGGTTCTAAATGAATTTCAGGGGTTTTTTTTGTTCTAATTCTGTGAGATGTGCTGTGGGGATTTTCTGAAAAAAGAATTCTATATTAGATCTAAAACATGTTTCCCACCAATTGTATTCCTGTTTTCTTCTTTTGTCTGATAAAACATAATAAAGTAATCATACATTACCTAATACCGAGTTTTCATTTATGGCTGTGGATTATAGATGTGCAGTCTAACCCACATCACAGTTCTGTTCATCCATCAAAGATGCACATCCAGCATTTCCAAGTAATCGAATCCATTCCCTAGCCTAATGTCTTTTTATACACCTCATTCTGAGCTTGGTAACATAGACTGCAGCTATATTTACATCTGCAATCCTATTTATTCCTGTTAGTAGACATCTACTCACCCACAGCTATTTTCCCTAGACACGTCCTCTGATACACACACACACACACACACACACACACACACACGCTCGCGTGCAAACTCAAGCCCATGATTAGATGCAAAGGAGAGAAAAGCCGGGCATGAAGATCACTGGAGCAATTGTGTAGCTAATTGATGAGTGTGAATGTGTTACTAGGGTAGAAGATGGACAACAAAGGTACCAGTGCTAATCATTTTCATAGTTTCTAACATCTGTACATAAACTTTTTTACTTATTAAGTTCATTGGTACATTTTAAGTACACATTATGATCGCCTTCATCACTGGGAATTTGTGCCTGTGCATGGTATATCTCGGTTCTTTTTTTTCCCCATTCCCCTGCACCCCTTCCCACCCTTCCACCCCTCCCAATTTACGAAAGACTTTGTTTCTGCTTTTCTCTTTCGTGTAAAGAAGGGAAAGAAAAAAAATGAGAGAAAAAAGGAAGAAAAATAAATAGATTTTAAAAAATTTAATGTGTATAAACTTTAAATTCACAAATATGTAAAGCATTATTCTCCAGATTCTGATTTCTCAACATCGTGGAGGTAACAGTTCTTTAACCTTAATGTGGTTAATTTAAACGACAAACTATAGTGACCTAAAAGGCTATTTAAAAACTGGTTGTGTTTTCAATTCTCTCTAAGATTCTGTCTTTACTTACTTCTAATATGGAAACAATGATACCCTTGTGCAGCTTTCTTTTCAAGAATAGTATGTGTATTGTCCAAGAATTATTTTTCAAAAGAAAAGAAAATCTTCAATCTTTTGTTAGTTTTATTCAATTTCAAACAAATCTGTAAAATCTTTGAATTGTTCAAAGATGAGGACTTCAAAAACACAGAAGTCATTCTGTTATTCCTCTTGATTTGAGGGAAAGTTTGCACTTTCCTTTATGTAATTTGCTTTATTGTTCAGACTCTTAGTTTGAAACTAAGGGTGAGTTATATAAACTCTCTAAGCTTTTATTCCTTTATCTGAAGAACATGAATAGTAATCATATTCCTGGTATAAATCAAATGCAAAGATCACATATAAAAGAACACTCACTAAATGTAAGCTATTATTATCATCACTGTAGTTATTGCTGCTTTTGTTGTAGCCTGAAAGTGTCTTATAGACTCTAGAGTAGTAACGTGAAAAGATGTTAGAGTTATTGTGGGAAAATACACATAATGGTATGGAATATTTTGAACAAATAGGTAATTAAACATGTTTAAAATCTACCTCAAAAGAAACCCATTTATCCTCTTCCCCAAAGTCCATTTCAGGGACTGAAATTAACAGGTTTGCAATGATGAGAAACTTTAGAATACCAAAATGATTAATAAAAGTTTAGTTGTTGTCATCGTGTTTTACAATTATTCATGTATTTTGTGTTACCACATAAGAATCTTATTTTTAAGATTGAAGAAAAATACATTAAATAAATATATATTCATAATAGAATTGTTTCTGTGTTGTGATGCTCAGATTCTACGAATCATGGAGTCCATTTGGGAGACTGAATCTTTGGATTTGTGCCTCTTGCCGTATGGTTGCATTTCAACTGGGGACAAAATAGGTATGTGGTTACCTCAAGAGATAATGTACCACTCAGCTAGTTTTCAAAGATCATAATTCCTTTGGTGTGGGCATTTAATAACTGAAAACTTACAACTGTAATCCATATCAAAATGAAGAAAATGTTCCCAGACTGGTGAATGCAACTCTCGATTTAATATGGATGCATAGAAAATACATGCATACATGATTCAAATCCTTATGACTGGGCACGGAAATAATTTTAGTAAGAAGTTATTCTTCTTCTTTATCCACTTCTAAACCCATTTCATTATACGTTAAACTTTTCTCTTACAAATAACATTTAAAATTAGACAGATCTGTCACTTCTTTTTAAATTCCAGAAGTCACATTATCAAAGCTATTACACATTATACTCCTAGGTACTTTTATAGACATTTAACATTTCAGTTTCAATCAAACATATTTTTGTTCAGGTTTCTGATGTGAGAACTGTACAAAAGCATTTTCTTTGACCCTATAGTTTATAAAAGGAAAGGGATAAATCACCAAGTAAGCAAGGCTGTGAGCAGCACATACTTTCACTTGTCACTACTCAAAGCAACCTTTCTTCTTATTCAGGGTTATTGGGAGAATGTCCCTTACAACATTCTTAAGACCCTCCTGTTCTTTCTCTTCCACCAAAACAAACAAACAAACACAACACAATAGCAGTGCAGATCTGGAAAAACAACCTCTGGTTTAAAACAAAAACTTTTTAAAAATCTGCATTCCACTCAAAGGCATAGCGATTCCCCTCTGTGTCTGCCCCATCTAAAGTCCCCTTGAAATTCTTGGCATCCTCATGTAGGAATGATAGAGATCGTGAAAGACGCCACCACTATTGCCAAAATTCAGCAAAGCACGGTGGGTAACACTGGTGCATTCAAAGACGAAGTCCTGAATCACTGGCTCAAAGAAAAATGCCCTATTGAAGAAAAGGTGAGCTTGCACTTTCCCACACGCCCAGAGTCCCCTGCAAGTCACCCTGCACATAGCAGTAGCACCGGGGTTTTCATTGGACCTCCAACATCTTGCCTCCCCATAGTGCAGTGAAGCCCTTTACTCGGGAGGGAGTGGGGACTTTTTGGGCTTTCCCACAGTGACACAGCGTCTGTGTGTACCACAGGGGCCCCATGCCAGCCTCCACTAGGATTTGCTTCTCCTTTGATTAGCAGGCATGCTTTGCATAGAATTTGGCTCTGTAAAATCCTCTCTTAGCACTTTTTATGGCCATCTATTTTTGTTGCTCAGCACAAAGATTTTAGTCACTGTGTATAAATTCTTCCCTACTTGGGAAATACCACAAACTCAACAGAGTAATTTCTAATTTACCACCGTGCTCTAATCTGGATGGTAAATTATGGATGCTGAAAATGTCCGCCTCCGAAGTGCATACGCCGAATCCCTCAGCAGCTGTGAGGTTAGGCTGTCTGGCTGTCGTTTACATTTCCAGTGCACAGGATTAGCACTTCGCATTTGCGAGGTCAGCAGCCTTTCGAACGGGAAATATAATTAACAGCAGTTATTGCTCAGTTAAATACGTGCACTTGTAAACCCAGGCATACTCCTAACTGGTCACAAGCAAAACATGTTCAGCAATGAAGGAGAAATTGTTGTGGGTTCCGTATAGTGGTGGGCAAGGATGCATGGAGAGGAATTGAAGCCTGGGATTAATTTACCGCTGCCCTTTGACTTTTACGTCTATGCTATTATGATGCATTGACTCTTCACCTAAATATAACCACAGCAAAGTGAAAGCTGGCACTTAAAGGTTCAACACTTGTGAAATCAAGCACAACTCACTTGCTGTCTGAAAACAGTTGTTTTTTGTTTGTTTGTTTGTTTCTTTCTTTCTGGAAGTCATTTGTAATAAATTCATGCTGCTCTGTGTAGTTAGAAAACAATTAATATTCAGATGCATTTTAATTAGTTTCAGGCAGCAGTGGAGAGATTTGTTTATTCCTGTGCAGGCTACTGTGTGGCAACCTTTGTTCTTGGAATTGGTGACAGGCACAACGACAATATTATGATCTCAGAGACAGGTGAGTTTATCTGCAGCTGGTAAGGTGTTTATTGTGGTAAAATACACATAAAACAAAAATTTTCTAGCTTAACCATCTTGAAGTATGCAGTTCTTTCACATTCGGTGCATTCGCCTTGGGCAGCATCACCACCATCCATGCAACTACGCATCCATCTTCCCCCTCTGAAACACTCGGTCTGCATCCACAACATTAAGCATTTCCCATCATCCCCCATCCTCCCAGCACACAGTGACTTCCAAGAGGACTGCAAGGTCCTGAGCACAAATTTAGAAGCCATTATTATCTAAGGACACTAATGCTGTGATCACTCTAGAAAGTGCCTTGAGAGATGAGAGGTGTGTAAGGGAAGAAGAGATAGAAAATGATTTTTAAGAAAGGAAAGTCAGAGAGAGCTAGAAAACTAGGGCTGGGCATATCCCAGAAGCTGGTGAAGGTAGGAGTGATTAATAATGTCAGATGATGTGGAAAAGCCCAGAGATCCCCTTAAATCTGCAATGTTTTGCCCCCCTCATCTCCTGGCTTCACATGGCCAGTGGTGGCCACCACACCATGAGAATTTTCTACATGAAATTTGGACCAGTTTTAGAGTAGAGGCTGAAAAACACTGCAGAGTGAGGCAAACTGCTTAGTCCCTTCAAGAACAGGAATAGTATAAAAGAGACAATGCGTGTATGGAGCATGGTGTTGAGGTGATAAATAGCTAAGAAGAGAGAAGAAATGATGTGGTGGTGGTGGTGGCGGCAGAAATTGACCCAAAGGAGAAGTCAGAATGATTTATTTATTTTTTTTGCACAACTTGAGAGTAAAAGGCCCAGGCAGAAGGCAACATGAGTCTGATCTGGATTTCTCCGAGGCCATAAGAGAGTCTGAGGCATAAGGCTGACATATTGGCCAGAGAGTTTTCATTTATGCTTCTGAGAGTAATTTTAAGGTCAGAATTCTTTAAAAGTTTTGGCTGTCACCTAAAGAACACCGGAAGGCTACCAAAAACATACTTACTTCAATGCTTTGTGGCTACTGCTTTCCCATACCTGCTGAGATGGAAAATACTGCAAGTTAACCAACAGCGTAAAAAATGCTCTTACCCAAGGTAGCTCATCTTCAGGCAACTTAGGAGTTCCTTCAAGAAATAAAGTGTTATGACGAGCGCACGTGCCTGGTGTGATCGCGTGAGGTGTTTTCTTCTCTGCAGGTAACCTGTTCCACATTGACTTCGGGCACATTCTTGGGAACTACAAAAGCTTCCTGGGCATTAATAAAGAGAGAGTGCCGTTTGTGCTGACACCAGACTTCTTGTTTGTGATGGGAACTTCTGGGAAGAAGACAAGTCCGCACTTCCAGAAATTTCAGGTACGTCCCCTCCTCTTCCTGGCCCCCGAGAATACCCGCGCCGCCTGTGGTGTGGGTATCACCATCTCTCCTCCACTTGGTGGCGGGTCCAGCCTCCGCCCTGACCCTTCCTGGCATGACCAGCCTCACCTGGTCCCTGTTGCCTCTGTTCATGCCCCAAATGTAAATGACGCTTCTCGGAAGTCCTCCCACCTAAGACCAAACAGCAAGAACGCACTCCGCAAGCCAAGGGGCTGGCGTACGCAGACCAGGACAATTCTGGTACCGAAGAGAGGTCTCTGAGGAAGGGCACCTGGTGAGAACGTGGCCACTGGTGCACAGTCATCTGTGCAATATGTTGACTAGAAGACCCAAATGTCACACGTATTTTTCAGGGCTCTCACACAATTTTGAGCCTCACGTGGCTTTTGCTATTTGCATGTGTTTATTGTTTTGTTAACAGCGGGAATCTTTGCTACACCATCATGGGATTGGCTTGTTTTGGTAAAGGATAGTCCCTCTCGCAGGCAATCTTCTCAGCTTGACCACAGATTTTACAAAGAACTCTGGTTTGAGCTGGGCATAGTGGTGCATGCCAGTAATCTCAGCACTCTGGGAGGCTGAGGCAGGAGGATCCCCAACTTCAAGCCCAGCCTCAGTGACTTTGTGACTTAGTGAGACCCTGTCTCAAAAAAATAAAAAGGGATGGGGATGTAGCTCAGTGTGAAGGCCCTGGGTTCAATCTCCACTACTACACACCAAAAGAGGGCAGCCCTCTATCTTTCTTACCTATAAATATGATCCCATGTGAGTCTACCATTTCCCTTGATGTTCAGATTTGACTTACATTTTCATTCCTGCCTGGTCTATATTCAATTTTGACTATCAAATGTCTCAAAAAGATGAGAACATTTTACACCTGCAAATTTAATAACTGTTAATGAACACAATTCAGAAAAGTTGTAACTACGCCTATTTTGTAGCAATATAAACACAAGACAGATAGGAATAGTAATTACTTACATGCCCATTTGCCTGGGGTTCCCTTTATATAACCACCTGCCTTAGTGTGTCTTAAACATGGCTTGGTTTGCATCCATATCTCAGGGACAAGTCTTTTTCCTAAGTCTCCTCTTGAGTCCAGTATGACCCTTGGGAGATGGCCTGGGTCTTTAACTTCAGTAGAACAAGCACTCAGACTGACCGTTTTGTAACCAGTGTGTCATTTGTTCCCCTGGCTGGTTTTGGACTTGGCAATTACGAGACTCATCCTCCTACAGTCCCAGTGGTGTTGTCAGAGAAACTGAAAGCTCTGCGGCCAGATGGTCTTAGGGTTTTTAGTGTGTGTGTGTGTGTGTGTTTCTGCATCAACTCACTTGGGTTTCAGACTATTTCCAGGGACTTGACACATTTCAGTCCTGTTTTTCTTAAAAGTTAAAAATTTTGACAACTTCCTGGAAGAGAAAAGCAGTCTAAAAAAAGAACTTGGAAGGATTTTGCCATTCAAAGAGGGGAAACACTCAGTTCTACTCGCCTGGAAGTGGGGTTCATCTGACAAGCTCAGACAAACGGCAGCAATATGCTAAGATTCAAAGACGGAAAGGCAGGGATTGGCCTCCCTGCCTGGTGCTTTCCTCCTGTGGATGCGCTCTCTCCCCTTTGCCTGTGTTGTTCCGGAGGACACTGCCTGTCTGTTCTGTCGCTGTGGATGTCCTCAGAGACCCCGGCACTGCTCACATCACCCTGTAAGACCCTAACACCACTTTATTTCCACTGTCTGTGCTTCTGCTGCAGTATTATTATTTTTTCAGCTTCAAACATTCATTAACGCAAAGGTCTTCGGTTTGGGGAGGCCCAGGAGAGGTTCGCTGTCCTCCTGATAGTGCCCACCCAAAACAACCCGTCTTCAGGGAGCCTTTTGCAATTCTGTCCTCTCACTCTGACAGCAACATTTCTCCATCATTTGGGAGCAAAGCTTTTCTCTCTGGCCTCTGAAACCTCTTTCACTAGCGCAACTCCCAGGCGTTGTGTACCACCCGAAACGTACACCTTCGCGCAGCCTGTCATACTTGCATACAGTCGGTTATCAAAAATTACAAAGACGATTAAAACAACTCCTATAGTAAAAGACACACCGCCAAGAACAAAGGGTTGTGCGTTTTTTAAGCGAGGGTGAGTAACTTAAATATGTTAAAGGTGATAGTGGCAATATGTCTTTCACAGTAACAAATTCTAACTGTAATAGTTTTTTAAGCATTCACCATATGTTAGATCACAACACATGTATCTGCATCTTGGAGGACCTGCCTGCATTTTCAGTGCCTGTGAATTTGCCTGCACGGAGCCTTAAGCACAGACAGAGCATGGCATGGTCGTTGAAAAGACAGCCTTTGGAACACACATACTTATCTTTGAATCCTGGCCCTGCTGCTTAAAAGCTGTGCACATAATGAGAACTTCTTATCCCTTTATAACCTCTCTTCCTTCATCCGTACAGAGGGAATTAGACCCACCTTGTGTGGTCTTTCTAGGTATCACTCATTTATTGCTTATTCATATTTATATTCATCCAAGGTCAGGCAGCCCCATGGCTCTGGGCCTCTAGTGAGGGCACCCAGGGCACTGGCAGGAAGCACCTGTCGCAGCACAGCCTGCTTCATCTCAGTGAGGAGCCAGTGCTGGGGACTGTTTATGTGAAATATGCAGAATGCTTAGCCCAGTGCCTAGGCCACAGCAGAGCAGCCGAGCTCCAAAGTATGAAAACTTTTGAGAAACCACTTTGGGAGCAAGGTCTCAGGAGATCCGCTAAACAGGCCAAAGCAGCATGTTCCAGTTAGAGGGCGGGTGGGACCTCAGCTCTGGCTGTGGGCTTCTGCCACCTTCCCTGTCTCTGCCCTCCAGCCCTCGCATCCCTTCTCCCCCACCCGCCTCCCTCATGAGGAAAAGCTGAATGCCACGGTGTTAATTTCTGCACACGCAGAATTTCCAGAGTTTCTTCATGATTTGACTTTGACCTTAGACAAGTTTTTTTCTTTTTTCCTTTTTTTGTTTCTTTACATTCTGCTAGCCGAAGATTTTTTTGTGTGTAAATTCTGTTTCGTTCCTAAAGTTCTTCAAGCACAGGGAGCACATCTCTAACTTCTCTGAACAGTGTCTCAGAATCTTGCACAATCAAGCTTCCATGCCCAGGCAAGCTGGGAAATGTATATATTTACATTTTGAATGAAAGATGTCCTCCTTTCTAATGAATTGCTAATTTTGACCTGATAAGAGTAATTAATACGTGCCATGTATTTGAACATATGTTTGGGAGGAAAGGTGGAGAAAAGTTGACTTCTGCTAAGGCGAGGTGAACACTCCCCATGAAGAATTGAAATGCACATTGCCTAGTTGTGCAGGGATGGAAGTCAGGAAACAGAGAGGAACACTGTGCTTCATCAGGCTCTGTCCTTCTCAGGGTAGCTACGTCAGCCTGGCCATATCCTCAAATAAGGCCTAGAAGAGGGGAGAGTTCAGGAATGAACTATATTTCTTTACATTCTGCTAGCCGAAGATTTTTTTGTGTGTAAATTCTGTTTCCTTCCTAAAGTTCTTCAAGCACAGGGAGCACATCTCTAACTTCTCTGAACAGTGTCTCAGAATCTTGCACAATCAAGCTTCCATGCCCAGGCAAGCTGGGAAATGTATATATTTACATTTTGAATGAAAGATGTCCTCCTTTCTAATGAATTGCTAATTTTGACCTGATAAGAGTAATTAATACGTGCCATGTATTTGAACATATGTTTGGGAGGAAAGGTGGAGAAAAGTTGACTTCTGCTAAGGCGAGGTGAACACTCCCCATGAAGAATTGAAATGCACATTGCCTAGTTGTGCAGGGATGGAAGTCAGGAAACAGAGAGGAACACTGTGCTTCATCAGGCTCTGTCCTTCTCAGGGTAGCTACGTCAGCCTGGCCATATCCTCAAATAAGGCCTAGAAGAGGGGAGAGTTCAGGAATGAACTATAATTCAGCAAACACAAAACCGAGGCTATGATTTGAACTGATGAATATTGTCATGTGGAGGAGCAGTATTTAACATACAGTATGTTACAGTTCCCGTATCTAATGTTATTTTTTAAAAATCATCTGAAAAAGATATATTTATCACAGTTAATCTTAATTTTACGTATTTTAATGATCACAATTTTGATACCTGAATTCTCAGGGAAAATCTCCCCCTTACTGAAGATATTTTAAAAATAGTGTTTAACCCACTGGCAATTTGTTTTAGACCACTTTATTGTAAATTTCAAAGAACAGTTATAGATCAGACATAACACAACTACATTTGTATCAACGGCAAATGAAATTTGGCCTCTCCTTTTAGTTTTATGTACAAATATATTGGCTTTCTCAGTTTCAAAGTAGTAAATGCTTTTTATGAGAAACAAAAGAGAGTAAAATATTCTGAGACATCAGTAAGATATCAGAAACGTACTGCCCTGCCCTCCAAAGGTAATGCTATCAACCTATCAGCGTCTACCTCCATTCCGTTAAGTAGTACTCAGCTTTTTAAAAGGTTATAGATTAATCAGAATTTGTTTAACAACCAAACTTAAGAAATAGATAGTATGTTGTTGGTCCCTTGCTTCAAACAGGGTAAAGCTCACTGAGTTCCGTGCAATGATGACTTCATCACTTTGCACAAACTCTGAGTGAGTCGGCCCCGTGCCGCAGCCGCCTAGCTACTCAGCACTGAGCCCGTGGAAGGTTCGGTGCTTCCCATCGCCCCTGCTGTCTCCACGAAGCCCTTCCACTCCGGGGACCAGAAGGCCACGGCTGTCCCTTAGGTCGGCTTCGGTGTCATTCCCCAAAGTGGTCTTCAGAGGTCCCCTTCTGTTTTTCTCTTTACTTTTATCAGTGCACGTTTGCAGCATGTAGTGATGACATTTCTCGTGAGGAGTCGGTACAGGTACTAACACATCTCAGCTCTTCTCATTTTTCCCCTTCCTCTCCTCTCTTCCTCCTTCTTGGTCCCTTTTCCAGCTGCAAAAGCTCTAGCTCCCTGTTTCCTGTGATCTGCCTTTTCTTTGTGCTGGGCCCACCCCTCCCTGTCCCGGCCCTAGGGATCCTCTCCTTAGTCCAGCCTCAGGGACCTCGGACCTCACCCCCAACCCTGAGGATTGCGGCCAACGCTCCATTGACCCCTGTGACAATTCTGTTTCCCCATCCCGGCATCTGTGTGCTTAGACTTTCTCAGCTTCCTGCTCCATTTTGTTGGGAGTCCCCAAGCCCTGTTCACCACATCCAAAATAGGACATGCGCTGAATATGAACATATTAAATGCCTATTGCTTAATAAGCATCAAGTATCACCCTTGAGAAAGTGAGAGAACTTTCCAGTTTAATCTCCTTCAAATATAATTGTTCTCCAAATCCTCCTGATTTTAAAGTGGTGAATCTCGCCCAAGACTGAACTTGGCTTCCGCACACGAAGCATCCATCCCCAGATTATTTATGGCACGCTAGGCGCAGGCCATACAGAGCAGACGTGACGTGAGAGACAGGCGCAGGTTTGTGCCAAGGAATACTTTGTGCTGAGCGCGCTTTGCAGAGGCAGCAATTAATCCCACCATGGAGAAGAGAACAGGGCCATTCAGAAAAAGAAGTGTTTTTATTAGACCTTTAGGGCTACATTCCGTTTTATTTTGCCAGGCAGATACAGGGTGAGGAAGGAATGGCCAGGTAGAAAGAACAGCGTGAGCACACAGCTGAAGTTAGAAAAGTACACACGACTGTTTGGGAACAGAATGTACAATTGCTAATTAAGGATGGAACATCGTTGTCTATGGAGTATGTAGTAGAATGGGAGTCAAGGAAGGAAATCAGGGTCCAACTGGAAATAGTGCGCACCTTGGACCGGGAGGAGGAGCAGAGCAAATCAAGGAAGTCGTGTGGAGCTTAGTTTAACCAGGAATGAATCTCATTAAGGTCTATTATGGACCAAGCTCATGTGTCTCGTTACACACCACGTGTGAGCCAACAAAGGATTCCCTCGTGGGCTTTGCACCCTGGCCCATTAAGTGGGTCGGGCAGGCTCGGTCTCCAGCCACCCCAGTGTGAGCACTGTCTGGACCTCGCCACTCTCCGTGCCATCCATCACCAGATGCCCTCGGAGGAGGTGTGGCATCAGCCGTGGCAGGAGCGGGAGTGTGCTAGTGCTGTGTCTCCCTCAGCTGCAGGCTCATGTGGGGCTGCCACGTTGCTAGGACTCGGCTGAGCTTGTTTTCAGGACTCATCCTTGTGGATAATAGATGAATCCCAGACTGGAGGGATGGCTTTGCGTGGGGTTTGGGGGTCAATCCGCCAGCGAGTGTGCAACACCCTTCAGTGCCTTAGATATTAGACCCTGCCACTGTCAACACTAAGCCAGAATAACCTTTCCGCCAGGGTCATCCTCTCAATGGTTAGTTTCTTTCAGAGAATTTATTTTGCCCACCGTAAAAATACTCCCTAAGTCAATGTTCACCATGTTACAAAATGTGCTCTTTATAAAGATTATGTTGTGAATTTTCTGTTGGTCTTTGTTTCTAAGAAGGCAGTGCTTCTCCTTGACAAATAGGTTTTTAGAAATCTAAGCACTGGAGGGAGAAATATATTAGAGTTTCCTTTTGGCTAGAGATACATTTGAAGGACATTCATAGCAGCTACAAGGATTTGTGATGTACAGTTTAAAATAGTTTCTTTCTCCAGCCCACTGTGAATCATTCCACTGTTATTCTCTTTCCTTTCTCCATCCACCTCTAGTGTTATTTTGACTTTTATTTATCCAAGATCACTTTAGATCTCTTTTAGAGCAAGGCTGCGAGATAAATTTATAGAGACCCTTCCTGTAGGATATTCAGAATATTGACTAACGTAAAACAGTTTAATCTGTGACCTTCAGCTTCTAGTGAGTTTCTTAAATGTTTGAGAAGAAAGCCGTTTCCCTGGCAAACGACGAGTCTAAGAGTAATTTCTGAGTTAATGAAATAAGACTCCTAACACACATTTCACAAGTGCATAGCCAGTATTGGATCTACCCCCCTTCTGAAATTTACCAGAGTGCTTCTTCCCATGTTACTCAGTCTACTATTAATGACCTTCCTTGGTTTTCCAAAATAACTCCTAAGGACACTGGCTAACCAATGCATTTAGTTTTTTTTAAAAAGCAAAATATAATCCTTTGTCTTGGTCTGGAAATGTTTTTTCTCTACTATATCCTTCCTTTAGCAGACAGAGGTAACATTATTGTTTGGGAAAAGTAAGTGGGTGGAAACATATTTTTTCACTGATGAATATTTATGAGTTTTTCTTCTCTCTCCCCCTCTGCCTCAGACTCTTTCCCTGGAGTTTCTGTTCTATGGTCCTAATGTTACTTCTGCTTTGTGAATATGTATGGTAATACTTCACTTCCACTCATTTCTAGATAAGAATGGAGGATGTTGACATAAGAAAAAGTATTTCCAGTGTCCTTGACAGTCTAAAGTCACAGCTCATCAGTGAGAAATCAGACAATTATGTATAGATGTTGTTTTCTGTTTAGTGAACTGATCCTTGGGACAGTTTGCAAATCAAGCCAAAGTTTGGGCCCTGAAATTGTAATGAATTCTTTTGTTTCCAAGACTCATGGAGGTGGTAGCTTTATAAAAGCAATCCTTTCTTTTAGTATCTCCATGCTATAATTAAGGCATTTAAAACAACAATGAAATCAAGAGCAGCTGTGCTATGTAGGCTCAACCTATTTATTAGCTACTAATGGAGAGTGCATCAGCTAATGACATTAACGGAACGGAATGTTTTCCACATCTAACTCATTAACATGTACATTAGACCAAGCCCCAAAATCACATTCTTCTCTTACATCTGAAACTGCTCTGTTCAACAATGCAAAACTTCCAACAGGCAGTTGAGAAAAATGTTTGAGGTCAACAACAGGCAGTCCTGACCAAAGGGGAAATTCTGTTCTAGAGTCAGTGACTTCTGTGTTCTGGGTTTTCCCCTGAGCTCCCAAGCCACATCCTCATGGTCCCTCAAACCACCCTGAGCCCAGCACCACAGTCAGAACACTTCTTTGTATCTGAGTGGACAGGACAGAAACAAAACTTCTGGGGCTTGAGTGGGCGGAGCAAGTGGACAACTCCACCCCTCAAAGCAAGAGAGCTGCCTGTGTTCCTGCCCCCAAGGGGCCCCAGGGTGAAGACAGCACTCCCCCTCAACACAAGCAGAGCCACGCTGTCCCCCAATCCATCCCACCACCCCTAGATCTTTACTAGGTGAGGAGACATCTTGGACAGATGGTCCAGATGAGAAAATGACCTCTAGCACTGCGAAGTGTGTATGTTCAACAATACAGTACAATGCTGTGTAAGATTAACAATAGCCAACCAGTTACAAAACACATAATCTCACCACTACCATCTGAAATGGGTGTTAATATTACTATTCTTGTTCTACACATGAGGAATCTGAGGTCCAGAGAAATAGGTGACTCCTTTGGTGACAGTTTTTCAGTTATCCCAAAGTTGAATGCATACACAACACTTAATGCAAAGTACTGTTCATCAACACCAAGTCTGTAATTCTGTGCGGCCAGGTAGGATTTGAACATTGTGTCTGAAACTATGAGGCATGCAGTTAAATTCAGGGAAGACATTTCTCCTGGAAGAGATCCTGGTGTATGAACATCAGAACTCGCTGAATAAATTAGCACCAATGAAAAAAATCATTCATCCGGACTGAGGTGTGGCTTCTGTGTTAGAGTACCTGCCTGGCATGTGTGAGGCTCTGAGTTCAATCCACAGCACCAGGAAAAAAATTATACTGAGATGAACTTCAAGAGAAGCAGGACAACTCCGCTCCCTTAATGCATTTGTTTGGGTACCAGGGTGGTTGAATCTGCATATCACCTCCTAAAAGGTATTTACTGAGCACCTATGGATTGGTGTAGCAATAATGGCCTCAGGTTAATTTCCCTCCTTGAAAACGTTCTGTTAAAAAGAGATTGACCACACAGTGAGCTCCCCCAGCAGGCTGCCCCCAGTGTGCAGAAGGTTAGAAAATAATTAAAAATCAAAATGCACTTGAATTCAAAATCCAAAGGTGCCCCTTTCCCCTGAAGCCTGTGTGAATTAATGAGATTGTAGCCTGAGGTGCAGGGTGCACTTATGCTCTGTGATTACCAAGAAATGAGAGACCTCAGTGGGTCCTAGACATAAGCAAAAGAAAATGATTCCCGGACATCTGTGGAGTCGTTAAGAATGCAAGAGCACTAATGCACTGGGGCAGCAGCCGGGGACAGTTGAGGTCTGAGCTGCAGCAGGAACAGCTCAAATGGTCTCCTGCTTCATGGTAAGCAGAAAAGAGATGAGTTGGAGGTAAGAAGGGGACTGACAAGTCCTGAGCTCTTGCTACAGGCTGGCTTCTGTGCCAGGCACTATCAATCTATCCACCTATCTACCTATCTGTCTCTCTACCGATCTACCTATCTATCTAGCCCATGGTTTGTTTGGTTTGTTTTTGGCTTTTTTTTGGACAGGGCGTTGCGTCCAGAGGCCAGCCCTGACACACAGAATGACACAGGACTGACCTCTGTCACTACTGTAGTTGCTTTGCCACACACAAGTAAAACAGATTAAAGATGAACTAAAAGCAAAAGGAAAAATCACTATGAACATTTTGACCTGCCAACTTTTGTTCTTTTTTTCCATTTAAATATTTTGGACTAATTGACCAACGTGGAATGATAACGTGTGTTGTTTTATTCTTATTTTTTAACATAAACACATTTACATGCTTTGAAAATATTCTTCTATAGTATCATTCTTACAGCTGCAGAGTATGCAGGCATACGTGCAATTCATAAATCTTTTTCTTATCTGTCTCCTGTTGTGGGCCTTTAGGTTGTCTTCCAGTTTCCGCATTTATAAAAGATGTTCTGGTAAACTTTCTTATAGATAGACTGCTGAAAAGTTATCCAGTCTTTCAAAAACATAAATTCCTAGCATGGAATTTGCTGGGTTAAAGGACATTGATGTGTTTGTGTCTGTGTTCCTGCAGTACTGGGCATTGAACCTGGACCTTCACACTGAGCCCCGCCTCCAGCCTTTCTTTGAAACCCTGAGGCAGGCACTCGCTGAGTCACTGAGACTCCTGCACTAGCCTCAGACTTGCAGTCCACTGGACTCAGCATTCCGGGGTGCTGGGATGGCAGGTGTGCACCACCACACCAGACTTAGATAGTTTTAAAGTCACATTTTTTGAGGCTGAACTCAACTGTCTCAAGTGTTCGGTTCTGTGAATGTTAACAAATGCCATCAGTTCTGTCTCCACCACCACAGTTCAGTTCAATAATATTTATTATCGTTGGAAAGATTATTAGCAGATGATCTGCCAAAGTTAGATCTGTCCCTATCTACCATGAACCTATTAAAGGTGGACATTGGGCATTACCTTTAAAAAGAACCCCCCAAAGTCCCCCCAAAAAAATCCAATTTGTAGGTGAATATTTACACCGTAGCTTGTTTCATTTATTTGTCTTTTTTTTTTTTGGTACTGGGAATTGAACTCAGGACCTTACGCTTGCAAGGCTGACAAGAGCACCACTGAGCTAAATCCCTGGACCCATTGTTTTGTTTATTTGATTACTAATGATGTTGGGTGTTTTTCACAGGTTTGCTATCTGTTTTTATGTTTTACTGTGTGAATTCTCATACATGTCCTTGGCCTTTAGTTTTGACTGACTATTTGTCTCCCTCTTACAGATTTATAAGAACTATTTGAGGGGTTGGGAGTGGGAGAGTATTATATCATGTCACAATATATATTTTGTCACTTTAATAATTGTTTATAGCTTTTTTTTCCCCCAAAAATGTTGAAGTTTTTGTAACCTCTACATGTTTTCCACCTTGAAATTCTTTGTACAAAGAAATCCACCTTGGATTGCTTTCCTAACCCAGATATTTAAATATTTTCCCTTTTTACACGTAAGTCTTTGATTCATCTGAAATTTATTTTGGTATTTCACATAGAGTAAAACTTTAACTTTTATTCCTCTCCCAAACGATGAGCCAGTTTGGCTTCACTTAACAAATAATAAATCTTTCCCCACCAATTTGAGAAACCATCTTTATATCAGATTTCCATGTGCTCTTGTACTTTTTGTTCTGTTCCACAAATTTTCTTGTCCTTTTGGAAAAGAATAAATACTACTTTATACTGTTCTTTAGTATTGCAGTTCTGTAAAATCTTTCCATGCTTGCTGTGGCAGATACTGCTTTTCACTATCATTCTTTCTCAAAATATCCTCTCAGGCCTTAATTATTCTGGATAAACTAATAACCACATCTGAGTTCTGAGTTTAAATAGCCAGTAAGAATTTTATTGAATTTTTGTTTATAATAATAATCCAAAAATAATTCGTATTTTGAAAACAAGCAGTTATCTCCGAATAACATGCCATGTCACTCCCTGCAGTGAAGTTTTCTTATATGTGATTTTGTGAAGTCTTACAGTTCGTTATAAAATAGGTTCTGTGTATTTTTTGTTTGTGTTAATTCTAGGTATTATGTTCTTGTCACCATTATCACAGCTCCTGTTTTCACATTATACTCTCCAATTGATGGCTCCTATTTACTTCATTTTATTTACTAATTTTTATTAAAAGGTAGTTTATTCAAAACCAGTTACACTATTTAAATTTTCTTTCCCTCGGGGCCCTAAAAAAAAATCACATATGTCATTTGTAAATAGTAATTTTATCTTCACATTTCTGATTTTTATATTTCATGTCTTTTCTGGTATTTCATTATTCAGAATTATTTTGATAATATAATTCTTCACATTGTTACATTTCAGTTTCATATTAATTTACATGTTACTTTTTTAAAAAATCAGACATGAATGTTAATACAATAACTGCTCCAGAGCCTTTTAAGGAAGCATCAGCTATGGTATTTTTTTAAAGCTCTCTCTCTTTCATGCAGTGTTCAGAATTTGTATTGAGATGTCAAAGATCAATAATTTTGAGACTCAGAGAAACCCTAATTCAGCTGTTTTCTTAGATGAGAACTAAGTGTAAAATAAAGATGAAAACTTAAATCTCAGATGCTATATTTCCATCCTCACTTTGGACTTCGTTAGCTCTTGGCAATCATTTTTGCTTACATCAAATGTATTAATTCTAGGATGGTGTTCAAAAGTGACTTATTCCTCTCCAGAGCCTACAGATAGTTCTACCCTGTTTCCTAAGAAATAAATGCAAAAGGTAGGCTAAGAAATAAGATGAAACTTAAGTGAATCATCCACTTGGGCTGGAGCCCAGCCTGGATCTATACAACTACACTGATGTGTTTAAGAGATTATAAAAATAGGGTTTGTTGTCATCAAGTTTTTCATCTGTGGTAAAGATCTGCCTGGCTTGTGATGGTTTCTTCTTGTGAGCAGTAACGTCATGTACGTTCCAGTACAGTAAGATGAAATAAGCATCTTGTTGATAAAAGTTACGAAGGAATGTACTGATCTTCAGCTTATTGGTGTATTGTATACCTGTTTGCTCTTCAGATGAACCAGTTCTTTCAGCCTGCAACAACAGTGATGGTGTTTTCCTCTCTTCTGTCTAGGATGTCTGTGTGAAGGCTTATCTGGCCCTCCGCCATCACACAAATCTCCTGATCATCCTGTTCTCCATGATGCTGATGACAGGGATGCCCCAGTTAACAAGTAAAGAAGATATCGAATATATCCGGGATGCCCTAACAGTTGGGAAAAGTGAGGAGGAGGCTAAAAAGTATTTTCTGGATCAGATTGAAGTTTGTAGAGACAAAGGATGGACTGTGCAGTTTAATTGGTTCCTGCATCTTGTTCTTGGCATCAAACAAGGAGAGAAACACTCAGCCTAATAACTTTGGACTAGAATGAAAACGGCTTTTCAATCAGCATGCCAGGCACCAAAGTTAGAATTAAAATGCAACAGGAAAAAGTGGAAGCTGGCACTTGGGAAATATAGCTCTTTCCCTCGGTGAGCTCTTCAGTGAAGAAAAGAAGCCGGCATTGCTGGTTGTTTGGTGAATATCAGGACTGGGTCTACTTGCAAGTCTGTTTCTTTCCATTTACTTCAGTGATGTTGGAGAATATTCTAAGTTTAAATGCACCGATAACTTCTTTTAGCACCTGACCCTTTGACTGTCTTATTATTGAGTGCTGAAATTCAGATGTTCTTTAGAATAATTGATGACGCTTGTTTTCTTCTGGGTTCACTCTCAATTTTGATTATCTTTGTGTTCTTTAAACTTGTCTTACTTTTCTCTCGTTGCTCAGACAGAATACCTGACACCCAAAGTTAAAGGCAAAAGGTCTGTTTAAGTCACTGTTTGCAGAGGTTTCAGTTCATAATCAGCTGGCTCCATGACAGGGTGGCGTCACAGAAAAGAAACGGTTCATGGCAGTCAGAAGGTAACAAAGCAACAGGGGATGAACACAGCTCTTTCTCTTATTTCTCATCCAGACTACTTAGGGCAGGCAGCACTCACACCCTTAGTCCTAGTGTCCTTCATCCTAGCATTGTGCCGTGAATCAATTCTAGGATCACACACTCTAAATCCAGCCACCTTTGAAAAAGCCGCACCATGACTGCATGAGGCTTTGGGGACCATCTAGACACAGCCATAACAAAACTCTTTGCAGAAAAAAAGATGTAATCACTGTAACTTCTGTCTTATTCCTTAAATGATGCTTCCAAATTCCCTACTCCTACCCTATGCCTGCAGGTTACCAAGTTAGTCTTTTCAGTGTATACTGGAGTTGACCTTTACATACACACACAGGATACTTGGGATTTTGCATAGCGTTACAAATATACAATCTTTGCAGAAAAAGATGCAATCACTGTAACTTCTGTCTTATTCCTTAAATGATGCTTCCAAATTCCCTACTCCTACCCTGTGCCTGCAGGTTACCAAGTTAGTCTTTTCAGTGTATATTGGAGTTGACCTTTACATACACACACAGGATACTTGGGATTTTGCATAGCGTTACAAATATACAACACAGGGCCGGGGTTGTAGCTCAGTGGTTCCGCCGCCTGCCTCATAAGAGCAAGGTTCCAAATTCGAACCCTGGTACCAAACAAACAAATAAATGACTACAACAAATATACAACACAGAGATGAGGCCTTTTATCTCAGCTCTGCCCAGAGAGTGAATTATCCAGTGTAATTCCTGTAACCCTCTCCTCCTCCATCCCCACCCCCAACAGGAACAGGAAGTAATAAAGGGTCTCTTCCATGCCTGTGTATTTTCTCTCCTTCTCCCTCCTTCCTTCTTCCTCAGTTGCCACTCTCCCACAACCCTGTATGGACTTGGGGACTCTTCAAGGACATCTTTATCCTAGAACTCAAAAACTTAGTTGAAAGTCTCTACTCTAGGATGAATAGAATCGTAGGTACATAGTTATAAAGACATTTAATGGATTTTCTTAAGTCTATTATTAAAGGGGACAGTCTAGAAAAAATGAATTAGCTTCCAAATGCCTTAATTAGAAATTTTTAATCTGAACAGGTCTTTCTCTCCTTTTTAATGAAAAATGCTGTTGCCTAAAATCTGTCCCCAGTTCGGAAGAATACTACATGCCCAATCCATGTCTCAGTTAAAGGGACTTTTAAACTTTGACACTTTCCAGATTTCCTAAAAACTGTTGTAGATCTTTCTTTCGAAAATATCTTCATCGAGTAAATATCCTGTCTCTTATTGGAAGTGTTGAGCTACCTTAGGGAGATCATTAAACTATCTGCTATCTCTACCTACTGGTAAGAAGTTACATAGAAGTGACTGTCTTCACGGTGTCTGTGTTTAAGTATAATCTGATGTAAAATATTTGGCTGAGATACCTGTTGGTCTGCTAATGTAGCCCAAGCCTTTCTTTTGGGGTACGCCAAAGTCAAGTGCATTTAACCCTGGCTCGAAACAATTACCAGGGACACCTCTTAAAAATACCCTTGCCTGAGCTCCGAGCAGAGATTGTACCTCTTGGGAGAAGAGGCTTAGACACCAGTACTTCTCTAAGGACTCTGAGGGACTCTAACACGGCCAGGGAAGAAGCCCTGTGTGGCAGGCAGCTCTCCCTCCGCAGAGAATTACTCTTCCTGGGCAACTCTGCCTCCTGTACAGGGGACTGACTACGCCATGTAGTAAAATTTTCTTTCTTTCCATAAATAGAGCTTAGACATTTTATGACATTTCTAGTCTATAATTTCCTACCATTCTTTTAAAGAAAAACAGAAAGAATTATGCTAATTCAGAAGAGGATACTTTTTTTTTAACTGTGTGACTTGTTTAGTAGGTTCAACTTGAGGGTTTGATACATATTGCATTTTTTTTACCCCTCTGCTCCCCTCTCCTCTCCTCTACTGGGACAACCCTCTATTTCTTAAGATGACTTTATTTTGCTCTTTAAACTGTTTATATTTTGGGTCTCTCATATTAGAGATACAGTATGATATTTAACCTTTTCTGACTTATTTTACTTAGCATTACAGTCTCAAGATCCATCTATTTTCTTATAAATGGCTCAAATTTATCCTTCTTTGTGACTGAATAGTACTCCATTGTGTACCTATGCTATATATTCTTTATCCACACATCTGTTTTGGGCATACAAGCCCCTACCATGATTTAACTATTGTGAGTTGTGTGGCTAACACACAGGTATGCATGTGTCACTGTTGTAGGATGACTTTAATTCAAAGGGGATGCTTTAAAGAATAGCCAAGCCAAGCACTGAGGTGTATGCCTGTAATTCCAGCACTCTGGGAGGCTGAGGCAGGAGGATTGCAGATTCCAACCCAACCTGGGCAACTTAGCAAGACCCTGTCTCAAAATAATTTTTTTTTTAATTTAAAAGGTTGAGGATGTAGCTCAATGTGAAGGCCCTGAGTTCAATCCCCAGTCCCCCCAAAAAAGGGCTCCCCAAAAGAATAGCTAAACTCAGATCTTTCACAGATTCTGCTTTTCATTTGAATTGCTGAAGTGATCATCTTGATGATAAAAGAATCACACAGGACTGTATTTATATTTATCTTATTGGTGTATATGCATTCATATTTGTTCTTCAAATGAACCAATTCTTTCATGAAGCTGAAATATGCAGAGAGGTAGAGATATACAATCTTGCATTGAGCTTTATTCTTCTATATTCCAATGAGAATGCAATTTCAATTTACACACTTACAGATAAACAAAAAAATCACCTTTGTGTCTTCCCCCCCTTTACTATTCCCAATGAATTTTATGATCTACACTTTATATATTCTGGAAGTGTTTTAGAACTAGGGTTAGTCTGCTGCTGGGGAACTGCCCACAACTCTTTTTTCAATGCCAAATGAAAACACAGATCACAAGTCAAATAAATCAGGGTGAAGCAACTTTTATGTGTATCCAGGACTGGCCACATTATACGGTGTTCAGTGAAAGATGAAAATGGGAGCCCATTGTTCAAAAATGACTGAGAAACTTGATCTGGTGACAGCAGGGCGTTAAACTGGGTCCAGTGCCCATCTCGGTTGGGGCCCACAGTGTGAGTGACTATGCAGCTGCACACAGGTTTGTGCAACCAGTTCTATGTGTGTCTGGAAAATGGCTTTGGTGCCAAGTTTTGCACCCAGAAGCGTGTCTGCATGAGAATGGATAAAGTCCCCGGTTCAGAATGTTGCTTCAGGTGGAACTGAAATACCTCATCTGTGTGACTGGACGCTGGGGCCTACAACACTGCTCTTGGAGTGGAACTACAGGCAATGAAAGGGGGGAAAGTAGATGTTCTAGACCTAGTCCCGTAGAACTTCATTTGTCTGGCTTTAATGATACTTGGGGGAAAAGGAAGAGCCTGCTGTAGATAAAATATGTCAACCAAAGAAAACTTTTGATTTCTACAAAGATTAACTGTGATAAATACATCTTTTTCAGATGATTTTTAAAAATAACATTAGATACAGGAACTGTATAACCTGATTTGGAAGCTGTTGGTTCTGTAATAATGAAAATGAATTATTTTTCGAAATAAACTCAAAAATTTTAGAAAAGTTTCTGGAGCAAATTCTTATCTTTGGTGTGCTGGGTTTGCTTTTCATGATCATGTAATAAATTAGTACTTATATTTAACAATACAGAGAAAACAAAATAAGTTGGGATTTCTTACAGGTTCTGTTAGCGTTCTTTTGATTTATTTTTCAGTTTCATCCAATCCATAATTCTGCACCCCAAGTTACTATTAACAAAACAAGTGCAAATTAAAATAACTTAAGTTCATTCTCCTGCCATATTAGCAAAGACCTGTACTACCCAGCCCTGGCACTAATGTGAAAGAAAGGGCACTGTGTCGCACACTGAAAGCTTTGGCGAAAATTGATAAATCAATGCATGGCAGTTGGACAACATTTATCAAATTTGGAAGGCCTCCACTTTAACCAAACAAGTCCACATCTATATAAAATCCACATCCATTCTGAAGAACTTATCCTTCAGAAATTATTGCACAAATGTGCAATCACTTATGGTGAGAACTAGTTACCAGCATTCCAGGTGATAATAGTCAGAAACAGCCTAAAAGACCTTCAAAGGGGCGTTGTCAGTTAAATCACATTCATGCAGTGGACTGTAATGAAGGCCCTGAAAAGACAAACCCGAACAAAACGTAGATCTGTAATCCACTGAGGGACGAACAAGGTGGTCACAGCACAGTGTTGCAGTACAATCATATTCGAGTTAAAAGGTAGGCTTGTATATACCCTAAAAAGCTGGGAGGCTGAGGCCAATCTGGGCAGCTTAGAAAGACCTTGTCTCAAAATGAAAAATGAAAAAGGCCTGAGGATGGAGCTCAGTGGTTAGGCACCGCTGGGGTCAAACCCCGGCATCATCCAAAAAAATGGCTTCGAGGATGTATTCACGTCATCCTATTAATAGTGATATGTTTTTATCTTTGTCTTGGGTTTGAGGGAACTTGATTTTCATGATTTGAATTTTTTAATGAGGTAAAATGTAAGTATTTTTATTTGGGGGGGGAAATGTAGTCTTCCTGTTAGTCATATCCTTTAGTTTACATCATCATTCCTCATTAAAAGCTCAGAGATATTTGTTTCTCAAAAGGAAAATAAAAAGACTGTGAACTCAATAATGATCAGACAGTGGTATCAAAGCTATTGTGGGAACTTCGGGGCATAAAAATAACTGTGTTGAAATTTCCTTCAGCACCAGACCCCACCACACTGTGATCTCCCTCAGTGGGAAGCCTCGACTCCTTCACGAGACGGGGCTCTGGGGCTGCTACCTGTTTTCCTGGGCTCTGCAAACTTCCTGCAGCCCTGTGGCCATAATGAGCTCTCAGCTCACATTTGAGGTCCCCCCTGGGAAGTGCAAAAAAGCCTGTCTCTCTCGGGAATGTCAGCCTTTTCTAAGCGTTCACTCATTAGCTGGAGCAAGTGAGCCTCTCTGCTGCTTTGATGAGAATGCCCCTTCTAGGAGTGAGTCCTGAGCTTTCCACTTGCCCTTGGCCCTCTGGCTTGGAAGATGTAGTACTGACAGGGACATCCAAAAGAATGCAGAGTCCATTTGCAGCACCACCGCTGCAAGTCTGTGCCTCTCCCAGCAGATGAGCAGTCTTCCGAGACTTCAACAGAGTCTTTCCATTATACTTAAAGGTTCAAATAGGTTCCTACTGTCTGAAGAGTTCCATCCACCGTTACCCCCACTATTTACAGTTATGGCTGAACAGTGCCTTCTATCACCATATACAAATGTGTATGGTGGCCAAAGCTGTACTGAGCCCCAGTACCCCTTCTCCCAGCACACACACACACACACACACACACACACACACACACACACACACACACTGCACCTTTCCTTTACATAATCACTAAGTCTCCGTTTTACAAAACCACCACCCTGTGACTCCTGAGGGTTTCTCCTGAGAAAATCCCCTGGCCACAGACCACTGCCAAACCCCTGACTTCTCCCTGCCTCTACTCGGTTCAGTCCTTGCTTTAAGAAAGCAGAGAAGACAATTCCTCTGCTCTGAAGCAACTCCTTGCTCGGATTTTAATTGCTCAAAGGACATCTGTATTCAGAACGTGGGTTGGTTGTCTTGACTCCTACCTCAGAGACTTACAAAATCTTGGAAGAAATGCAGAGTAAACACATATGGCTGTGCACACGGATGGACCTTCAGCCAGCAACTGGGAGACAATGCATTTTAGAATCTGAGAAAGATGACATCAGAGCAGTTTAGAATCAAGGGCGGTTAAATGACACCCCAAATCCAAGTGCTAATAATCACCTAAATAAGTTGTTTAATTTTGCTGTGCTTCAGTTCTTTCCTCTGTAAACTAGAGAGGACAGCAGTACCTACTTTATAGAATTGCTGTGCAGATTAAATGAAATAATAAAAGTGAAACATTAAGTAGGCCCAGTGTCTGGCCTAAAGTTAGTGCTCAATTATTTTTTTCCTTTGCAAGGAAATCAAAAGTTCAATGGCTGCCTCACTGGAGTGTGACTTTTAGGAGCACTTTAAAGTAAGGAAATCTTAATGATTTCCTAGTATGGTATCATCATCCCAGTAGGATTTCAAAGGAAAAACAATTTCCATTTTCTGTCAACATCTGATAAGAGAAATCTTCTAAATAGTACTCTTCTTTGATGAGCTATTATAATCAATATAAATTAGCTCCTAGGTTCTGGGACTGAAGAAAATCAGAAAATCTAGAATGAATTGATAATACTAACTCTGATTTGTGCTTTTTTTGCTGGGGCAGTACCTGGGATCGAACTCAGAACCTTGCGCTTACAAGGCAGGCACAGCACCACTGAGCTAAATTCCCAGCCCTCTGGTTTGCTTTTTAAAATCTTTTGTTTGTTTCTTTTGTTTTGTTTTCTGAGACCAGGTCTCACTATGTAGTTCAGGCTGGCCTCAAACTCAATATGTAGCCCAGGATGGCCTTGAACTCATGGCAATCCTCCTGCCTCAGCCTCCTGAGTGCTAGGATTACAGGTGAGAGCCACCATGCCCAGCTGCTTTTTTTTTCAAAGCACCTTTATTGAAGGTCAATTTCTATAAACTTTGCCAATTTGTAAATGTATGTGCAATTTTGAGTTTTAATAGATGCATATGCCCATGTATTTATTACTATAATCATGATAACAATTCCATCACTCAGAAGGTTCTCCTATGCCTATTTGTGGTAAATTCTCTCCCACCTCTCTTAACCCCTATATAAACCACTGAAATGCTATCAGTAGAGTTTTACCTTTTTGTAGAATTTCATTTCAGTGGACTCATGCAGCACATTACCCTTTAGGCTTGGCTTCTTTCACATAGCATAATGCTTTTGCAACTCATCCATGTTGCCTAAATAAAATATAATTTAGGAAGACAGCTTAGCTGCTGTTCACTCTAGAATCAAATACCAACTTTTATTCTTAATTGTCTTGTGGGACCCTGACCTCTGTGTAGCCCCTAGTTAGTCAGCATATAGCAATGCAAAACAGTGTGTGGGAGCCTGGTACAGGTAAACAAGACAGTGACTCAAGGCCTCGCCAGAACAGAACACCCCGAGGTCTAGAGATGATCAACGTAAGAGACCAGTTGTGCCCTACACCCGACCCCCTGAGATAGATAGCAGAAAACTGACCCCTGGCCCACTGGCTGTGCGCGCCATCCTCTCCCCCTTGCCCTTAAAAGGTGCGCAAACCCCTGAGCTGGCACCTCTCTGAGCTACTTGGCTCCGGGAGTGCCGTCTGGCCAGACTAATAAAGGTCTGTTTACCAACAAGCCTGGCGTGTTCCTTCCTGGATGACTCTCGTTCCTCCATCGAGCTCCCGGAGCCTCGCTGAGCTATAGATCCCAGCATCTTGGGGCCCTCTGGGCTGTTCAAGGCTCCCGGAAGTAAGGCCCTGGGTCTTGCATGCGATGGCTAAAGGACTCAGCATTGTGAAGGTCCTTTCGGCTGTTCACGCTCCTCGGAGTGGAAGTGAGACTTTAGGTCTTACTGTCTGCTCTCTGTGGCAATCTATGCAATGGCTCCTGCTTTATCTTATCAGTAGTGACGCCTTTATTACTCTTATTTCGTTGCTGTTTATACAAGGTGATAAGAACTTTCCTTTCCTCTGGTTTTGAAATAGTGCAGGGCCAGCAGAGGCAAGGGCTCGGGGACAGTTGACATCAGCAGAGAGCCCTAAAGAGATCGTCTGGAGCAATGTTTCTCAAATGTTAATGTGCACGTGACCCCCAGGGATGCAGACTCGGCTCTGTGGGTCTGGGATGAGGCCGGAAAGTCTGATTTCCAACAACCTCCTAGGTGAAGCCAAGGCTACCGGTTCCAGGCTCCATGGGACAGAGAGCAGATGTTATCGTGAGTGAGGAAGGTCATACAAACAAGGAGGCTCAGAACACCCCGGCCTGTGCTTGAGAAACGCTGCTAGGCACGTGAATTTTCATCTTCTGTGATGAGGTACATATACACCTGCTTCATCTATCATCTCTGGTTTTATACGCCAAGTGAGAATTACAGTATCCATCTCTGTAGCAGGTAGATCTCTCCTACGGTCCCCCATGATCACTGCCTTCAAGACTGAGTGCGCTGACCTTTGTCCCCCCCGTAGTCCAATGTAACAATTGATTGGTCCCAAGGTCCGTCACTTAGCAGACCCTGACCATCCCTTGTCCTTCCCTTTCCCCTAGTAAGTTATTGCCCAGATGCCCTCCCGTTTTCTTTTACCACGGCTTCCTGGTTCTATCAGTAAAAATTCTTAGAGTCTTCAGTGTGCTGCTGTCTTTATGAGACTTGAGCACACTGAGGCATCTCCATTAAAGGCAGCCCCTCTGGGTCCCCTTGGAACTTGGATTGGACCCTGACTCCAAGTATTCTTTCATCTGCTGCACTGTGCCACTGTTATTAACTGCAACATCTATGGAGGAACCTGTGGGCCAGAGAAGTCTTCTGGCATCTACACAAAAGCCAGCAACATATCAGTGCACGGGGACCTGTGTCTTTCAGGAGGAGCCTTGTGAAAGATCCTGAACCAGAGGACCCAAGCAAGCCATGCCTGTATTCCTGATCCCTGGAAATGATGGGATAATAAATACGGTAGTTTGGCACCACTAAGTTTGGAGGTAATTTGTTAGGTAGCAAGAGTTGTTTTGAAAATTAAAGAAGACAGAGTAATTGATGTATGCAAAAGAACTTAGCACAGTGCCCAGAAGAGAGTAGTTGCTTGGAAATATCAGTCACTCTAAAAACACCACAGTCACAACCATCATCAGGATTTATAAACAGTAACCTAGGAATAATCCATGTACATAAACTCTGCTAGTTTCGGCTTGTTGAAAAATCTTCAGGTCAAAAGGCCTGACTTATACACAGAAGCACAAAGACAATTAAAAGTCTATTTGTAGACATGTAGACAATCTCACTTTTGTCTAACTATATTCCATACAACCTCACTTTTGTAAGATTGTTTTTCCTAGATTTTAGAGCTGGACCGTGTACCCAGCAGGCACTTGGATGATGATGGTGGTGGTGGTGGTGGTGATGATGGGAGAAAAGGAGCTCCCACTGAGCCCTGTTTTATAAAATGGTGACCCCACTTTTTCTTACTCCCCTCTTCTTCTTTCTAGTTTTTCCAAAGGTGCAAGTTCAGTGGCAGGTGTCAAATCTAATGGAAGCCATCAGGAACCAGAAACCAGTCCCCAACTCGGAGCTGCCACTCTTAACGAGAAAAAGACGATGAGCAACATTCAAACTCCTCTCCTGCCTGCAGAGCTACAGGCCGTGCTTTCACTCTAGCCTGCATTTAGATTTCAGCCAATGCCCCACAGGTCACTCAAAGGCATCTGGAACTGGATGGGAGCTAAGAGGTGGTAGTGAAGGGTGAAAAGTCACAGATGTGAGCATTGAAATTGGTAATCGAAACCCATATGAAAATAAGCATGGAAACCCCTGAGACCAAACCCTCTCTATTCAGCAACCCTTTGTTCAGTGTTACTATGTGTAAGACACTCGGCTGTGCCAGTGACCATGGAAATATCCACACTAGTCAAGCACAGTCTGGTGGAGGGATCAGGTACACTCACACCTGACTCTACTGAAGGAAAAGCCGGCCAAATCATCACCTACTGATGCCTGCATGGGAGGTGGGACCAGAGATATAGACCAGCTGGTGACTAAGAAGACAAGACAGGATGGTATGCATTATAATAGGAATTTACACAAAGAGCCAAGAAAATATAAGGCAGCAAGAGTTTGTTCTAATGAACCATGAAAAGCACCTAGAGAAGGTAACATTTGAGTTAGTTCTTGATGTATGAATAAGATTTCAACACGTAGTCTGAGCATTCCAGATGGGGTGAGGGTGGACATGGTTAAGACAAAGGCAACACTGAGTAAAAATACAAAGTGAGTCAGGAAATACAATGGCAGGAATATCTGCTGAGTGGCAAAAGAGTGGAAGCAAAGGATAAAATGGGCAAAATCTAAAGGGCCCTGAAGCTGAGCAACAGGGGTTGGATTTATTCTGCATGAAGTAGAAAGGGATATGTAACTTTTAAGGCCAACCGTGATATGGTCATGTATCAATACACTTCAGATTGATAGTGACAAAAACCCAATTCAAAATGACCTAGCAAAAAACAGAATGTGTTGGTTCATTTCACTGGGAAGTTCAGAAATGAAACTGGCAACTGGCCCAGCTGATGCCAAGGAATAAATGAAGTCATCTCTCAGCTCTGCTTTCCCTTTCTTTCTCAAGGTTGTTCTTCCCAGAGATGGGGCGAAGATGAATCCCAGTAGCTTGGACTCCACAGAGAGAAGAGATTACTTGCTCCCCAGTAATTCCTTCAAGAGTCCAGGGTTGATTCTCAATGAAAGCTCTGGTCACCCGTCGTGGAGGCAAATACACTGGCCAGAGGAAGACAATCCCCACCCTTGGACACAGAAGGGAGAGTTGGCACCACCCAAATGTCTTTTCCTTTGAGAGGTACTCAGATGAAAATCCAAGTGCTATTTTCAAAAAAGGAGAAGTGGGTGCAAAATCGACCCCTCCTATTCTGGTTTAGATCTAAAATGTCCCCTACAGTGTTTCATGTATTTGGGAAGTGACTGGATCACAGGGCACCATACTCATCAGTGGATTACATAGATAAGTTCAATAGTTGGCTGCTATCAGGAGGTAGGGCCTAGATGGAGGGCGTCACTGGGGACATGACTAGAAGGGTGTGTTCTTATCCTTGACTCCTCTCTTTTCTCTCTGCCATGAGGTGAGCAGCTTTCCTGTTATCCCTCCTGCTATGCCATTTCTGCCTTGGAGCCAATTGACCATGGAGTGAACCAACTGAAATCTGTGACAAGAGTAACCTTATACTCTTTTATGTTGAAGGTGTCAGATATTTTGTCCCTGTGATAGGAAGGTGACTAATATATCTGCCAAAAACCCCTCTCTATTACAACACAAAAAAATAATTGTAGGGATGGTTTCATGGAGAATATGAAGGGAAGAGGACCAGAGGCAAGACAAGGAAAGACTCTACAATAGACTGGGCAAGAGAGAAAATGCAGTGGACCAGGACAGTATCAAGGGTACAGCTTAGATAAAGTCGGTGTGCAGAGTCACACAATATTCCAGGGGTCAAGAGAGAAATTCTAAGAAACACTGGGAATCATCTGGGTAATGAATATGAATTAGAGGGTATGTGGTACAGAGACAAAACTTAGATTAATCTTGTATATCGTGCTCTTATCCATGTTAACTAAGTTCAAGTGACCTTGGTATGTGATGTCTTACACAATATCAGAACCAGCACAGCCTAAGATAGCTTGGGTTGAAATTAGACAAATAGATACATACAGGTTTATCTAAACCACACATACAGGCTTAGAAAGAAAAAAACTCATTCATATTACCTGTACATTCATGTTTTCTTCAATTTGCTTTAAAAATAAATGATTCAATTTTATGAATACATATACTGATTTTTCACAACCATAGCCAATGAATATTTTATCTACTACAAACATAGCCCAGAAGGAAAGAACTCAGGAACCTAAACTCTGTTTTCATTAAAAAAGCACTAAAAGCAGAACAGGGTTGGGGAAAGTACTCAGGAAGAAAGGAGTCAGGCTTCATCTGAAGGCAAGCTATGTCTGCCTCCCTGGGCTTCATGACTTTTATTTGAATAAAGAAGTGATGGAGCTGATCTCCGTGTAAGTTTCTTTCCATATCTACCCCAAAGTCTCCCCAAGCCTGGGTACTGAGGGATGATCAGACCCTCAGCTATCTTTTTGGGAAAATGATGAGGAATAAAAGAAAGAGATGACAATTTTCAAGATACAAAGAGAGGACCAAGAGGAGACCTACCTCTAGTGGACAGACTTGAATAAGACTCCACAGTTGACCCACTTTTTAGCCAGTGAGCACAGGGGGAAGAGTAGAATGTGTTTCATGGCACAGCTGTATATTGACAACTGCTCTCAGCAGATGCTATCTTGCCTCAGGAGGGCTGGGTTGTCAGCATTCCACCCATAGCCAGATAACACTGACCTGGAGATGGTAACCTAGTTCCCAGTACCTGAGAGTCTCCCTTCCTGAAAAAACTTTGAATCTCTTTGTTTGTTTCCCTGTCTGTATCCTGCTCTGTGTCAATTCTATGAAAAGTCCCATTGACAAATGATAAGAGTTCTCTACCAGACAAAATGGCTCCAACAGTCCTACATTGTAAAATGGCTCCCATTTCTAAAATGATTTCCTCTTATGGAAATGAGCCACTTGGGAAAAGTCAAACCTATCCCTTCTGGAGAAGCAAAACCTAGCTTGTTGCTCCTCTCTGCTATCTGCAAGTTATCCTCCCCTTCCAATCACCCAGTGTCCCATTGCCTGCCCAACAACCCAACCAATTCTCAACTCTCAGGATATTCTCTCCACTACACCACCCCATATAAACCTCACCCCAGTTAGTTTTGCCTTCTCTTGCCATTGTTTGAAGCAGCCCCAGCAGCTCCTCCCCCACAGTAAAGTCTTGCCTTGGGTGCTCCTGTTTTGGCTCATTTTCTTTCAACAGGCCCATCAGAAACCACCCCATGCCTAGGGAGTAGCATTCCTGTGTAGGTCACCTAGTGTGTAGTTCACACCCAGTGTGAAGAGTGTGACCACAGCCAATGCAGGAAGACAGCATCTTTGCAGTGCCATAAGAGTAAACATCTACCAGAGCACCAGCTTACACCAGAAATGGAAAGCACAACAACCCACAGGGCCAGCCATTTGGAAAGAAATGGATTAAAAGCTGATTCTAGAAGTGATTTATGAGGACCTCTTGATTGGAATAACACAAAATCACTCTCACTGAAATACAAAGTGGGATTTGTTTTGAAGATATAAATCTGTCTCACAAAACTTGGATTAAAAACTGTACCCAGCTCTCCCCACAGCCATCAAAAGTCTTTCCCCTAGGTTTGGTGATTTAGCTCAGTGGTTTCGCTGCCTGCCTTGCAACCTCTAGGTTCCATGTTTGATCCCCAGGATAAAAAAAAAAAGTCTTTCCCCTCTCTGTCTTTTCTTCCTTCCCTCTCTACCTTATTTTTCTCTACTTGTTCTTCGGGGTCTTCCTTAACACTAGCTCTTTTCCTTTGGGTGGAGCAGGGAGCCTCTCCTCTGGTTTCCTTGTCTACTTTAAACTTCCATCACCTTTGCATTCCAATTAAATTGCACTAGTTCAGCTCGGTCAGGAGTCTGCCTCCAGGCCAATCTATTTTGATTGCTGATGTGGGCTTACATGGCTTCCAGGTTCTACCCCAACCACAAAGGAAACAAGGGCAGGGAAAAGACCAAGACTCTCAAAAAATCTTTCACCGTCAGTGGAGACAAATGGGAATATCTTGGACAATTTTCTGTGATTTTTCTTGCTCAAGTACTTCTGTGCATATTAACAAATGTCCATAAAGACATTCTGGCATTTGCCTTGCCACCTGGTTTCATGTACCTAGGATCTAACTGAGAAGACACAATTGCCCAGTCTGAACATGACTATCATTCATTAGTAGCCATCACAAAGACAGGAAGAAAAGCATTTCACCCACCAGGAGTTAATCCTCTCTGTCACCCCACAAATGAACCCAGGTCATTTAGTTCTCCCCAGCTGAGTGTATGCAGCTGACATTCAGCGAGGGAAGCATAAAAATGATTTCTGGGTATGTGGGTGTGTTTGAAGCAAACACTTTTCTTCAGCAGCTTCTGATTTCAAATGAGAACCGCAGGCACTAGCAAGCACGTTTAGTGCTTAATAAATTTCAGAAAAAAGGAATAAAAGTTTCATGGTTTCCCTGGAAACCTTTTCAGAAGGGCTTGCACATGCATCTTCTCAAGAAGCAGGTGCCACCGCCTGGGGACTGTTCCCTGTCCTAGGCCATTCATTAAAGGGTCAAGGCCAAGGCTCCTCCGCAGTAGCTCCGGAAGCAGTGATTGGGTATGTTTTGTTTGCTTAAGGTTATTTAATATCTATCAGCTGGGTTGATGAGAAAATTGTGCTCAGGTTCCTTCTGGCATCTTTGGAATCATTTGCAAGTTCTGACATAATCAAAGAAAAGTGGAGGAAGCCCTATTATGAATATCAGAAGGGGTGATGGGGATTTCTCAGGGGAAAAAGAAGAGATAGCTCACTGATTATTATAAATTATTTGAATCTCAATGCAGTCATGTTCAGACTACCTTGCAGATTAGAATAAAAATGACCTGGAAAGGTCACTCCATGCGTATAATATCAGTCACAGGACCTTTTTCAATGTCTATGATCTTACAGGATTCCTGGGTAAGGCTGGAAAGAGACAAGACAGGGACAAAGAACAAAGGGGCTTGTAGTATTTAGGAGATTATTTATTGATTCCTTGATTCCCAAAGTGCCAAGAGGACTCTATCAAGGGGAGAATCATTCTTACCCGGCTTAGAGAGGTGTATTACGTAAGTGCCTCAGTCCATTCAGGCTGCTACAATAAAATATCATAGCCCAGGTAGCTTATAAACAACACAAATTTATTTCTTATAGTTTTGGAGACTGTGAAGTCCACCATTAAGGTACCTAGTGAGGGCTCACTTCCTGATTCATAGATGATGCCTTCTCACTGTCCCTCACATATCAGGGAAAATGAAGAGTCTTGTCAGGCCCTTTTTTATAAAGGCATTAATCCCATTCGTGAGGGCTCTACCCATATGGCCTAATCATCCTCCAAGGCCTCAGCTCCAAATACCACCAGGGATTAGGGTTTCCACATGTGAATTTGGGGAGGTGATAAACATTCAGACAACAGCAATCAGTAACCCTTTCTTTCACTAAAACATTTCACGATTCTCTTCCCAATACCTTCCCCCTCCCGACTGCATAACAACCAGGGTTTTATCAGGAAGAAGTCAGATAGCCTCTGTGTTTTTGCCTCTAACTGTCCTTATTTTGGGAAGAACATGTTCTTCCTTGGAAACCCTGGCATCCGTTTGATACCTTGGCACCAAGATCTCTGCCCTGCCAACATGGGTAGAGCACATGAAAATCAAGTAAATCATGTAGGAAAGGGAGCATCATCTGAGATGCGAAAGAAAATGCACGATGCTACTAAATAAATCAGGTCAGGCAGTGCAGCTGTAACACTGGCAAGTCTAGGATAGGCAGGGAAAAGAAGTGTTATCCAAGGAGCTCATAGCCCAGATTCCCTCACTAATCAAGACCTCCAAACTAGTGCCTTCCTTTTCAGCTAAAACCACCCTCAACTCTGAAAAGTCCAGAAAGCCGCCCCTGAAAATTTCCAATGCTGTCCAAATAAGCTCCCATCTCTAAATATGATTAGCAAATGTTTCTGTGCCAGGAACTGTGTGAAATATTTTCCAGAATTCAGAATTAACACAATTTTTTCAGAGAAGGATAATTTAAGGTCTCCTGCCTGTATCTTTTCCAGGTTCACTTGTAAGGAAAAGTCAACAGTAGTCCCTAATTAACCTGGATAAATATTAATAGAAATAACTCTCAAATCCACTTTGGCTTACCAGATTTTTCTAAAACACAACAATCTCAAGTTCCTCAACTGTTTATCACTGAATAGTGATTCTTAGTCTTCTTGCCTTTGCCCTTCATGGCACTGAAATGGAGCCAGCTATCCAAACGTAGCATTTGTTTGAACAAGAACTGTCCTCAGCCTCCTGCACAGCCCAGGAAAGGTTCATCATCCTGTCGGTGGCCCTGTCCTCCAAATTCAATCCTCTGTTTCTACAAATCATAAATAAAATATGCCCTAGTTCACAGCAAAAAAATTGTATTCTTTTTCACAAAATTCCCGGAACTCTCTTAAAATCTTACATTTAGCTTGCACTCTAAGTAGGACATATTTCGAATAGTTGGACTATTTTATCTTCACTAAGTATGTAATTGACTAGAGGATATTTTAAAGCTACCTAAATCTGGATGTAAAAACCACAGAATAGAATGAAAGATTTGGAAATGTCTAATTAATTAGGCAAAATAATCAAATGTAGAGCATTATTCTGACACCTAGAATTACTGGGGCTTAAATATATGCAAATTTTAAAAATCCTTCCTTTAACCTCCCAAGACAGGCACAAATTACACCATGGACACCTCACCAGTCTCATGTCCAAGAGTCCAATTATAGAAGAGCAACGGCTCTGTGATGAGTATTAACTCATCACTTTTTGTAGGAAGCCAACTTTGAATCCAGACTTGGAGGCTGATGTGAGGGTTGAGGCATTTAGCTAATAAAGGAATCTTTCTGACCCACAATATTCTTATTTCTACTATTCTTTTGGGTTTGCATCACTGCACACGAAGTGAATTTCTAAAAATAAAGATTTGTTTAATTAAAAAATGGCCATCTAAATAATAACAAATACTGTAGCCGTTTAAAGTGAGGGAGCTCAAAATTAAGAAGACTTAGGTAGTGATGATTCTTGGGTAAAATTATACATACAGATGTTAAATTAAATTTAGCACTGGCTCAGTTATGTGATGTGGGCAAGTCCATGGCCCTAGTCAATTTCTACTATTTATATCCACACTTACCACGGATCTCTCTACTCCTTGAATTCAGAAACTTGAAGTTCCTTTTAGAAGCCTCTCATTATTACTCTGTGAAATGCTGACAGATTGCTTCATACAATGCTGAATGACTCAAGTAATATGAAGATTTAGAATGTGATAACCAGATAGTTTCGATTTCTTTTTAAACACAATTGGCTTCTCCAGACACAATTACAAAACATCTTCTGGAAAACCCATAAATCTTGATGTAAGTTTCCCCATCAAAAGAAGACACAAGCTTTATGCAGTAGCAGTATCATAGGCAATGAGGTTTACCCGAAGAGTGATTATTGCTAGTTGAAAAGCAGACAGAAGGGTGATGTCATTGTCATTTGCTTATTGCTTTGCCATTTTGAGTATTTTTCTATATGTTTTCTGTAGTTGGAAAAGTCCATTTATTCACTTGTACACCAAAAGTTTTTATAAGTAGCCACTATGTGTCCAGCACTGGGGATTCTATAGTGAATGATACTGAGTAGGGAAAGTCTCTGTTCCAATGAACTTTTACTCTGAGGGAGAAAACAGCAGACAAACAAAAATTATGGATTGTAAAAAGTGTGAGAAAATAAACTAGGAAAGTGTGAATTAAGAATAGGACAACTTTTGGTGAATGAGTCAGAAAAAGCCTTCCGAGGAATTCGGTTCTGAGTTGAGAACTGAAAGAAAAGAATTAGTATGCCACTAGTTATTTGTCATTGCTGGAGAAAATTAAGTACATATGGAAATAGATGATGTTATTCAATATTCTGAGGATACTGTACATCAAAAGCCATCTACAGATGGAGATGGTATATTTAAATATCTTTGCATTATACATCTGCTTTTTAATGAGAATGAACTTAAATGACTGTTTGGGACATAATGTATTATTTCATTAGCACAATCTATTTAAAACAAACAGTATTTCTTGTGGCTAGCTGTTTTCTGTTACCAGCTTAAGACTGACTTTAGAACAGAAGTACATCAAGTAACAAAGAGCAATTGTATTTTAATATACTTGGTGCAATAAATGATCTGAAAATAATATTAAGAAAACAACTCCATTTATAACATCCAAAAGAATAAAATACTTAGGAATAAATGTAACAAAAGAAGTGCCAAACTGTACTCTTCAACCAAATATATATATTTTGAAGGAAATTTTAAAAGACCCAGATAAATTAAAAGACATCCACAGTCACTGATCAAAGACTTATTGGCACCATACCAATAGTCCCTGGATTGATGTACAAATTCAATACAAATCTCAAAAAAATCCCAAATGGCTTTGTTGCAGAAATCTACAGACTGATCTTAATATGGAAATCCAAGGGACCAAGAACAACTGAAACAATTTCAATGAAAGAGGAACAAAGTTGGAGGAGTCATACTTCCTGCTTTCAAAATTTACTACATAGCTAACAGTCATCAAGACCATGTGATAGCTAAATAAATCTGGCCATATAGGTCAATGGACAGAACTCAAGACTTTAGAAATACTTATCTTCATTATTAAATTACCTTCAATAGATTGTTAAGATAAACTCCATGGAGAAAGAAGAATATTTCAATAAATTGTGCTGGGACTACTAAATATATGTATGTAAAATAATTAGGTTGAACCTCTCCCATATACAAAACTTATACCATATACCATATAAATGCCAAATACAAAATTATGCCATGTACAAAAATTATCAGGATGGACTAAGATAGAAATCTAAGAAGTAACATCATAAAACTCTTAGAAGAAAATAAGTATAATCTCATGACATTAACTCAAGCTGTATGTTTTTAGCTATAACACAAAAAGAAATAGCAACAAAAGAAAAAATAGATAAACTGGACTTCCTCAAAATTAAGAATTTTGTGCTTCAGTGTTGTCACACAGGCAACACACAGAATGAAAGTATTTTTCAAGGCATATATCTGATAAAGGACTTGTATCTAGAATATAAAAGATCTTTTATAATTCAACAATAGAAAGGAAAATCATTCGATTTTTAAATGGGTAAAGGATTTAAGTAAGCATTTCTCCAAAGAGAGTATTAAAAGATCAATAAGTACATGAAAAGTTGCTCATTATAATTAGCCATCAGCAAAATGTAACTCAAATCCACAATGACATAACCCTTCATACCTACCAATATGGCTATACTTAAAATGAGAATAGGTGTTGATGAGAGATTTAAAAACTTACATGCTGCTGGTGGAGTGTAAAGTAGCACAGCTGTTTTGGAAAACTAACTATTCCTCAAAAGTTTAAACATCAAGTTATCTTATGACCCACAATTCTACTCTCCGATATATATACCAAGAGAATTGAAAACCTATGTTCACACAAACTCAACTGCACCACCAGCAGCATTATTCACATAGACAAGAACTGGAAACATTCCAAATGGCTATCGGTTGATGAATGGACATATAATATGTAGAACAGCCACACAATGGGTATTACTCAACAATAAAGAGGATGAAGTACTCATATACGCTACCATGTGGATGAACCTTAAAAACATATGCTAGAAAAAGAAGACAGTCACAAAAGACCACACATTGTCTGATTGTATTCATGGTAAATGTCTAGGACTGGAAAATCCATAGAGATTAGTGGTTGCATGAGCTTGAGGTTAAGGGTGGCTGGGAGGAAATGAGAGTGACTGTTAACAACCGTGGGGTTTTATGTGGGGTCGGGGCTGTTGTAAATGTACTAAAATTGTGATGGTTGCCCAACCTTGTTAATATACTAAAACCATACATTTTAAATGGGTGAGTTGTATGGTGTGTGAATTATATCTTAAAACTTTTATTCTAAAAAAGTAATAAAAGACAATACCAGGAAATATCAGTGCTTTTATCATGTATGCTTAATCTGCAAGTTGATTTACCCATCTCACTTTTAGGTATAGTCTTTGGGTAATAACACTAGATGAAAATCTACTCTTTCGGCCTTTAGTTTAAGGAACACCTATCAATAACTTCAGTAAAGCTGGGGATTTAGCTCAGCGGTTCTGCTGCCTGCCTTGCAAGCGCAAGGACCTGAGTTTGATCCCCAGTACCAAAAAAAGAAAAAAAAGAACTTCAGGAAAACCTTCCACTCAAAACAACTCCCAGAATCAACAGTCTTGCCCAACCTCATGTCAGATTTTAGGCTAATGATTAATTAATTGCCCTTGAGGAAAGCAGATGAATGTAGTAATTACTGTGTTTCTTATTTTTCTGAGTATCTTTCTTTCTATTATAAACTCTGACTCTGTGATTAATATACTGTGCCTCTGTTCCACTGGTTCCATCTCAAACTTAGTCCTTTATTGCACAGAATAGAAGTCTGACATTTTAATGTAAGACAAGAGTGACACTGTACAAAATGAGTTAATTTCTCTCTGCTTTCATTTCTCCTCTTGCTATTTCTAAATCAAGATCACCTGATCCTATCAACTTCATGAGAAACTGATAAATGAGATCATACACAGAAGGAAAAGAGCAATAATAGCATTATATTTTTTTAAAAAGTGTTGTAATATTGATTACTACTTTCAGCCTTGACAAATCAGAAAGGTCCTTTCCTTCTTTCCATTAGTGCTTTTAAGTGCCTTAATTTGAAGTTACTAACTGTTCTCTGCCTGATTCCTTGCTCTATTATCAGAAGATTTTAAAATACCGCAGCTGTCTGAAACAAATAACTGGAGGACATGAGGAAAGAGGCTACAGAGATGACTTCTTTTCCTGGGGAAAGCAGCTCCCAGAGACTATGAAAGGGAGAAGAGAGGGAAGATAGGAATGGGTACGTGATTTTTTAACTGGGATGTGTCGGTTTCTTTCTCTTCTACCCGGCATATTTAGAAGGTGGCCTGCACTCAGGTTATGTAGGTTAGTAGTAGATTGTCTCAAAAAACTCTTCTACAAAGTTCTGGCTGAGATATCCCTTGATGTAGAAAGATTCACTATGAGTAATGGAATAATTATACACTACTTTAATGCAATAAGAGCTTGTCACACTATAAGATAGGCTTTCACCCAGACTATTTTAACTGTGCTTCTTTTGTATTTTGGGGCTGATGGTTTCCTTAACATAGTGAAGGTTTGGCTTTAAATGAAATTCCATTTCAGTACAGTGATTATTGGGTACTGTATAAAGTACTGTGGGTATTAAGAAAATGACTCAAATACAATACTCAATGATTTTAGCATCCAAGAAGGGGATAAAGGGCACAATAACTATCTGTCAGCATTGGTATTTCCTTGATGATTTCCCAAAGCTTTCCTTCCATTTTTAATACTCTTCATAGTCCCTAAGATTTTGAATAAAATGCAAAATGAAAGACAGCCACATGAGATCTACTCACTTTATCATTTCCCCCCGTTACCTCACCCAGTTAAAACCACATTCAAACACTCCAATGTTTTAGCATTTGAATCTCCTCAATATATCATGTCCTCTAAAAGAACACTGAAAGCCAAAAAAAGCAGAGGAACCTTTAACAAGGAAGTCAAAGACTGATGAAAACAATTCTTTATGGTCTTAAAGATCCAGATGTTGTTAGAGTTCCTCAACATTTGGAGTTTTTCTTTATATAGCACTTCCAAAAACATATGTAATACCAACACTTTAAAATTTGCCAGCATTACACACACAAATATTGGAGACTCTCGCAGATAAATGCAAAACTCCAACTCCATTTCTGCATATACCACAGATAAATGGAACATTCTCAGATCAAACAATGATGTTCCTTTGTCAAGGCATGCAGAAAATATTTTCTTTTAGATGTCTTAGTTACTTTTCTCACTGCTGAAACAAAATACCCAAAACCCAAAGTTAAAGGAGGAAAGGTTTATTTCAGTTCACACTTTGTAGAGATTTCAGTCCATAGTCACCTGGCTCCAAGGCAAGGTGTCATGGCTCAGGGACATCACTGGGGAGAAATTGCCCAGGCAAGGCAGGTAGAAGGCAGCAAAGCAGCAAGCAGCAGCAGCAAGTCTACCTTCTTTCTATCCCTTAATATTCCACCCAGGCTATAACCTATTGATTAGTGTCCCCATACCTGGAGTGGGGCTTCCATTATTACACATAATTCAAGTATCACAACCCTAATCCTCATTCACACAACCTAATCCAGCCGTCTTCAAACAACACCTCATCTATGGCCACATGAGACTTTGGGGGGAACATCTAGATACAAGCCATGACAGAAGATGATTGCAAAGACTCTTAATATTTTGCCTGTGAACATCATCTCTTTTCAGCATATCTTATATCAATTATATGTTCTCATTCCCCTGTATTACTTCAACTACTTACCCTAGTATTAGACCTGGTTAGTTCCTGAACCTGAACGTTCAGTCTTTAATAGGCCAACTAGGTGAAGCTCACAGGTTAAATTTGACTGTCCAGAAAACCTAGCCAACTTTTTAAATATTTTTAGTTGTATTAATATGTATTAAAAAATATCTGATCTGGTATGAATTCACCTGTATCTCATGGCAGGTTGATTCTGCCCAAAAAAATCTTATTGAAGTTCATATTCAGAACCCCAAAGTAAATATGGGATTCTTTTCCAAGAGCAACCATTAAAGGAAATCAGAAAGCCCCGCTTACGTGATGTAATCTCAGGGACGTACCAAGGCACAGGACCATCAGAGTCCGGGCTAGGGAGCTGTGTTCTGTTCACCTGACTACAGCAGGATTTGGGCGAAGCCACAGCTTAGCTGGTGACCTATGACGTGTTCTGACATAACCATTGGCCTTTGACATGCAGATACTTAATGAGCCCTTGTCCTGGAAATTTAAACTGAAAAATAGTGCAGAGATAAGAGAATAAGCTCCTCACAGTTTCTTATGTCTGTTCTAGAAATGGAAGCATTTATAATATAGCAGAGACTAAATGAATCAGTAACAGCGGCAAAGGACTTAAGAGACTGGCTCTTATAAGCATACAATAAACACATTGCTGGGCCGGGGATTTAGCTCAGTGGTTCCACCGCCTGCCTTGTAAGTGCAAGGACCCATGTTCGATCCCTGGTACCAAAAAAAAAAAAAAAACAAAGCAACAACAACAACAACCGCAAAACATTGCTATCATCATTTTGAGTACTTGTCTCTTCTTCAAAAAACTTCTCTGAGAATACATGTACCATAACATATGTGCAATAAGCTAAAAACTGAAAGGAACAAAGAATAACTAGCCCTATCAGATATAAAAGGAAAAGTTAAGTCCACTTTAACAAAAAGTGGAATTCAAGAAAAAAAAGTGGAATTCATATAGAAAGAAGTAGGCACAGTCAGTCCTGCAACTGACACAAGTATGTGGGATTTCAGCACATGATGAATAAAGGTGGTATTACAGATTAATGAAGAAAAGATGTAATATTACTAACAACTTATAAAAGCAACTTGTGAGACATTTGGAAAAATAAAGTCGAATCTTTAACTCATCTCTTACATCAAATAAAATCCTGGTGAGTCAAAGAGTTAAATCTAAAGCATGAGAGAAATAGAAGAAAAACATGCATGAATAGTTTTGAAATATTGTGAGATGTTTTGCTTAGAAGAAAAAACACTAGCACTAAAAAATGCTAGTTTTATTTACCTAAAGATTCATAGCCTGCCAGGTGTGGTGGCCCACACCTGTAATCCCAGCACTCTGGAGGCTGAGGCAGGAGGATTGCTGTGAGTTCGAGACCAGCCTGGGCTACATTGTGAGTTCCAGGTCAGTCTCAACTATGTAGTGAGACCCTGTCTCAAAAAAAAAAAAAGAATCATAGCCAATATTTCAGAAGATTCATGAAATTAAGGAGCAACTAAAAAATTTAGAGAAATGTTAGCAATACAAACGAAAGTTTAAGGACTAATTTTTTACAAAACACTGAGAGCTCTTTAAAATCAGTATTGAAAGAGCTGGTCTTTCAATAGAAAAATGGACAAAGGTCACACAAATCAGTAACATATATGAAAAATAATCTCTTTATAACCAACTAAATATATTTTCGTCTCTTTATTTTATTATTATTTTTAAAATTTTACTGGAGATCAAATAGAGGACCTTCACATTGAGCTACATCACCAGCCTTTTTTATTTTTTTATTTTGAGACGGAGTCTAAGGCATTCAGTTGTGCAAGCTGAACTTGGACTTGAGCTCCTGCTGCCTCAGCCTCCCAGAGTGCTGCAATTACAGATGTGCACCACCATGCCTGGCTATAAATGTATACTTGAAGTAAGAATTAAATACTACTCTGCCACTACTAATTTAACCACACCTAAGTGCTAACAATCAGTGTTGTTGAGGCTGTAGGTTCAATCCAGTGTCTGTAGGAGTGTAGACTGGTTGCACAGGTTTTGAAAGGCAACTTGATAATATATTTTCAAGTAGCAATGCACATTGTCTTTTTAACTTTTAATTTTTTTTCTAAATACCTAGAGTTCTGTGTGTTTCCTGGCTAAGCTGAGAATGATGTGCCGCTCTCTCTTCCTACAGTGACAAAAGCCTGACCGTCTGCTCCACCTGTCTGTGGTAAGCACACAGCACACCTCAGCATCTCTGGGGTTGTTCACACAGTCCCCTCAGCCTGGGACGATGTCATGCTTTTCTCTGTCCCAGGGCTCAGCACAAGGCCTGCCTCTCCATGAACACCCCTCTCATTTCCAACAAATGCACCCAGTCCACCCTCCAGCCACACCTGCAGGTCACGGGGACCGTCCCTGCACGCTGTATGGAGCAGTCAGTAAAACGCTCCTGGGACAAGCAGCACCCTAGGGATTAGGCCAAGCAACTAACACCTTAGAGACTGTGAGGTTAGCTTTGCTTTGCTTTGCTTTTTGACTTCAAAAAGGCAAAAAGGAAACACCTATCTTAGAGCCTCCCCTGATCGCCCTGTCTCGTTAGTTTTCCTCCTTTCCCCAGCTCCCACCCATCTCTCCACTTACACAGCTTTTGTGTCCAGCACTGTGAGGGACAACCCAGTCCAAGGCCTAGTGTGTGCTAGTATAGGCCACGTGAGCAGAACGTTCGTCTGGCTTCCCTGCCCGACTCTGGGCACCTCGACAGGTGCCTGCGTACAGACGGGATCCGGAGGTGAATAACGGTGCTGTGGGCCGTGGGCCATGGTTGTGAAACCAGAGATAGGAGGATACCAATTCCACCTCTTTCCAACTCACCTTCTTTTCTCTCCTTGTCACCTTTCTCAGATTCTTGGGCCCACTAAGATCTTTCCCAACTCAAGCTTCTTTTAATCTTTATAGTTCAGTTGAAACATTTCCCATTTTTCTCTCTCCCTTGTTTGTTTCTTCCATAATGGTCACCAAAATTCACAGTCATTTATTTTATTCCTTCACTAGAATATTCATTTCATTAGATTTGGGCCCATGCAACCTTTCCACCTATGCCTGACACTTAATAGGTATTCAGTTGGAAAAAAAAAAAAAAAGATTGAGAGAACATTGCTGAAGGATACTTTTTGCTTCAGTTTTGATTGAGGTCCACTGAATTCCTGGGTCAAACCAGAAAATGGAAAATTCCTCACCAGAAATGCTCACAGGCTTATAGTTTGCACAGTTGCATTCAGACTAGAAAGTTTCCTTGTCCCTACCCTCAGCACAAATGAGACGTGTCCATCACATCAGGGGTCATTTTGTATTTCAGCTGTGACTGTTCTGTCCACCAATGGCTGAATGTTTGAACTTTGGGGAAAAATATCCTTTGAGGATTTTTAGAAGATGTTCCCAAGCAATGGTTCACATGGTCTGCATTTGGTATTGATATTGGTACAAATTGGGGAATACAGCATCAGTAGCAATTGAACTATCATTTTCACAAACCTAAAAATGTAGCTCCCTGAAGAAATAGTCACCACTAGTCACATATTCTGAAACTTTTCCATTCCCATACTTAGTTTTCCTTTTCAGAATAAAATTATAAGCCAAGATTTTTACTTCTACTGATTCCATCCAATGCCAGTATAAGTTTCTCCAGAGTTAATGGCTCAATTCTTTCCTGGGTTGATTGGGCCAATGGGACAACACCTTTGCGCATACCTGGCACATAGTTGATGCTTACTAAGAATTTAATGAAGGAAGTACTGCTATTTACCAGTCAATTGTTTATTTTATGAAAAACATTAACAAACAATATCACTTTTATGATTTTGTCAGTAATGCATTCTTTTCTGGGTAAAACATTTGCCAGTAAATTACAAAGTCCTTTCATTTTATTATTTTTAATGGACTTTCCTTTGCATTTAGTTGCCTTTTAATAATGCATTTTCTCTTCAGTTTGGAAATAAATGGTTCCACATTCTTGCTTCTATTCGGTGAAGTTCTTCGTGGTAGTGGCAGCCCAAGTTTATAATCATGCATGGCCTGCCTTTGCATGTTAAAGTAGATGCATTTGCAGAATTCCACCCATAGAGGTCAGAATTAACAAACTAGAAGTGGCCTCTAGAGTTTTAGTCTTCAACTCAAGAACCTGCAGCTCTGGAAAGTAACCTCTCACCTTTTACAAGAAAATTGGTTTTCTCTTCAAAGGATTTTTTCACTTTTCTTCATCTGGTGATATAGGAGTACATCTGGATGACCAAGAGAAGACAATGTCAAAATCATCGTTAGTGGCTAATGAGTCTTCTGTGGATTGCACAAAAATGTTTCTGACTTGACTATTTAGATAACTATTTTAGTCTTTCCTAATCTTTTAGCAAAAAAGTATGTTCTTTGCTGATTTTCCAACTTAGACCAAATAGGTTCCATTTTCACACTGACATAATGTGGTTTTTTTAGAAGTAAATTATTACAATATATGTATTTTTAAAAATTGTAATTGACAAAAACTCTTCAGAAAAATCATTTTCACAGAAATACATTTCTATCTGACCTCAGCTCCAGATTATAGCTGAGGCCAAAAAAGAGAAAGAGAATTTCTTACTGTTTAAAATGTTTAGGGATTTTAAATTTCAGTTTAACACTCTTTTAATACTCTGGGAGGATTATCCCAGAGTTTCTTGCAGCCTGGTTAATGTCACTTTGCCCCACGGACGCTCACAGAAAGGCAAACTCAGAATGGGTGACAAATAAGCCTGAGCACCCACATTAACCCAGCTTTCATCGGAGTCCTTAGTACACCACCAACATTGCGGACACCTTGAATCATCTATCCCCTTCCGTATTCTGCTCTTGAGATCCAATGTCCCAGTCTTTTCCTCCTTCTTGAGTCTCACTGTCATTAGGATTCCTCATGCGATGGTAAACAAACTTCATCATTATCCTTAACTCACCCAAGAAGCTTCCACCCCAGACCCTCCTTGCATAGAGGGATATTCCACTGTCCCTGAGAGGCCACTTCTCTGCAGCTCTCTGGGGGAGAAGCTGTTCCCCTTTTTCAAGCTCCGCTGGTGTGCATTGCACAAAGCCAGGATTACCTGCTGTTGCTTCTACACTGTTCCTTCTTCCTTCAGTCCCTCACCGTCATTTGTACCTTGAGCTCACTCCACGTGTCACCACTTCCCTCTGGAAGAATACACTCTCCTTACATGAGCCTCCTTCTCACAGTATCTTGACCTCTCATGACCACAGCTGGAGTTGAATAACTTTGTTGAGTGACACCACCTCCGAAATCTAGACTCCAATACCCACTCACCATCACCACACAAGAGCCCAGATAACAATGCAGCCACCATTCAACCAGACCAGTACCCCTAGTTCTGAATCCCAGCCATCAAACCTGCTTGGTGCCCCTTCACTCTTTTCCACACTAGATTCCACTCAGTCAGTTCTGTGTGGCTCTCACCTCCTTAGTGTCTCCAAACCCTCACCTACATGGACTCCTCCTTCTCTCAGCTCTTCCTTCTTCTGTTTTCACAATACAAACTCTCTGCAGGACCTCCTCTACTCCGGTGGCTTTCATTGCTCCTAAAAAGCTGGGGATCCCTGGATCTCATCTCCAGCCAGATATTTCCCCTAAATTCCACAGCCACATAACTGAGGGTTCATTGGACATTTCCATGAGCACTTCAAACTCAGCTGTCAAAACTGAATTGCTCATCCTCCCCCCACAGTGGCAGTGGGAAATGTGATCCTCCTCGGATGTCTCTCATCTGTGTGAGTGGTGCCTCATCTGCTCAGTCCTTCAAACTGAAAACCAAGAGTCATTCTTGAGCACCCTCCCCATTCTTTCAATCACCAAGTTCAGGCAGTTGCAATTATTCCCCTCTATGGACTGCTGCCTGCCATCCAAATGGACTGGGCTTATTTCTTACTTGAATGTGCTATCAGTTAGGAGTCTTTGGTTGTGAACAGAAACTAGTTCTGGCTAATTTGTGTTATATATGTACATGGGTATGCATATTCAGAATTAGAAAGATACTGGACAGCTTCCCAAAATTGAAGAAAAACTAAGTAGATCTTCAGGAGGATAGGAGCCAATGGCATGTGGAGGTAGGAAACTTTCTAAGGTACACCAGTATCTAATTGAGCTCCTATGATCCGTGCCCCTGTGTCCCTGCTAACTAATCTCCCTGGATCAACCCCTCCCACACCACTTTGACAACTTCTAAATCTCTTATTCCATAGCATCCAATAATCTCTTTTTCTAAAATAGAAATCCAATTATATCTCTCCCCTGCTTAAAATTCTTCAATGGCTAATCAGAGGTTTCAGAATAAAATCCCTTCAGCACTGGTAAATTGCCTTCTTTCAGCTTCATCCATGCCAACTCATCTAACTTCCCTCCCTCCACCCCACTCCCTGTCCCTGGGTCATATGTAACTACTTACAATTCCCTGCATGTCCAAAAATCCAACTCTGTATCAATAACAGTGGCTCTGGCAGAAATCTCACCTGAGATGGTTCAAATGAAGAACTCCTGAATGAAAAAAACCCTTCCAGAGCTGCAGGAAGGTTTATGTAAATTAACAATGAAAGATGGAGCACCCATAGACCAAAACTGGTGGGAAGCCATTACCATCCTAGAATTGAAAAGACATGAGGAGAAAATAATATCAGAGGCCAAGAAGAGCTGGTGTCAAGGAGCCTATGGTCAACCACTAGAATTGGAATTGTTTCAGGAGCAGCTAATGTCACAGGATTTGGATGCTCACCTATACCTCTAGTTTGCCTAGTCTATTTGGTATGATGTTTCATGGAGGAATTTTTCACACAGTTGTAGTGGCTTCTACATAAGCCTATGAGCTTCCCAAGGACAAAGACTTTCCCAGCCTCAGCATCCCACAGCATGTACAGCATGGTCTCTGGCACAGACAGCACTCAAGAAATACCAGCCAAATTAACAAAGAACAGTTCATCTTCACATTTTTCAGGGTAGAATCTGAAATTAATGGTTTATAAGCAACATAGGAAAAGTGAAGTGAGCATTTTATGTAGGGTTTGGGGAAACGCTTATTGAAATAAGGTTTCCACTGTGTCTGTCTCCTGCCTTCAGGATTAGAAGATAGCCTCTCTCAGAAGAAATCATTATGAAATTAAAATGGAGACAACATTGGCTTTCCGTAGAAACAATGAACAAGAACTCCACATTAACATAAAGCAGAAGGTGAGGCAGAGCGTCTATCTCCTCTGATGCAAAAAATTAAGACTTCCAAAACAGGAAGAAAATAATTGGAGTAAACAGAGGGGGAAATTAAGCTTAACTAAAAGTGAACAGGCCTCTCTGGGCCCTGAAAGTGGTTCATAGACGTGACAGTGGTGTGTTCCATGAGAAGTAAAAAAGTAGGTCAGCTCTCTGAGGGTAAACCTAAGTCAAGACTTAATGGATCAGACTGGAGATATAGGAAGTTGCGGGCTCTTAGACCTGCAAACTTTGACATGGTTAATTTATCTTAGAAAATATACAGCTTTGGACAGTGCATAGAGTGTGTCAAGAACCAATATCTGATCATCTCCAGAACACAGACAAGGCTGACCTTGTGATCCACCAGGTCCAAATATTGGCCAGCCCCTGGCCCAACGTGAATCCACTAAGATAGAAGAAATGTTAGCACAGTCTGCTGGCTCTAGACATACCCAGTATCAATTTAGTCTCTAATTTGAACTTTTACAATCTACTCTCAAACAGTAGGCTTTCTTATGAAAACCTCAGAATCATAGTTCAAGATCAAACCTTACAGTAGAATCCCTTTGATGAGATAACCCCTGAGATCCTGCATTTCCTCCTCTGCAAAATGGAGATGATAATATTCACTCTGCCAGATTTGCATCTGTTACGACAACCAAACATACGAAAACATATTCTGTAAACATGGAAATGACAGGAGATAAGAGCTTTAGGTGATCAGGCTGCTGCCTGCAGCTTTAGCTCAAAAGAGAGCTGCACACTTAGGGTCGACTCCTCATTTTCTTTTTTAATCAGAACAAAAGGTTCAAATTTCTGGTTAGTGTAATCAAATGAAAAATGGTTCAGAGCAGCAGGACAATTTCAAGCAACCTAAGCAGGGGAAGTCTCAAGTCAGGCCAGGAGGGAAACTTGGAAAAACTCAGACACGGAAAGGAAGAGTAAAACAAATACGCAGTTTAAAAAGTAAAAAGCACCAGAAAGCTCAGTGAACTTTGGCTCCTTTTCCAAAGGCAACACTCCATCCCTGAGCTCAGTGGCCCTGCCAAGAGAAAGAAGGAGAGTTTTACAAAGAAAAGCATCTTCTGTGGCAGTGGAGGTGGCACGGACTGAAGGGAAGGCTGCATATGTGACAATCAAGGGAAGACAAATCACTTGCCCTGAGTCTGGGTAAGAATGAAAGAAACAGTAAGAGGAAAACGGCTAACAGCCCGAACCTGGGCCAAAGTAAATTCCGTCAAACATGATTGAATATACACAACGCTGAGAGCAAAAGCAGAAGCTCCCAGTCACATGCGGCCAGAACACAGGCTCACCAGAGACGCCGAGACACTGACGTGCTTGTGCGTGCTTGCCCAGGGCTGGTGGCAGCACAGAATTGGCAATGCCAAATCCAAAGCACTGGAGGAAGGCGCACAAAGGAAACCTGAGCAAAGACAAAACAGTCATAAGCACACGGTCCAACTCTCCCTTCTACCATTTAAAAGTCTAAAACTATCCAGTAATTCATTTCACCTTCACGAACCTGCTTTCTTCTCTATAAAACATGTCTGTTAATGCCTTGCCATGCACTGCTGTGAGAAGTAAGAGCATCTCATGAATGGAAAAGAGGTTAATAAATGATTGCTGTTCGACATAAAATTTCCACAAAGCCCACACCCGCTTCTGCTGAACACGTCTGGGACTTAAAACAGACCTGGTCCAAGATTCTGTCCTGGTCACCCACCGAGCCCACTAGGCTCTTTCTAGCCAGCCTGAGCCACAAAGAGAGCAGGACACTGACCAAGCCTGTGCTTTTCTCACCTTCCTCTCTTTTATCAGCATCCTGCCCAGCAACAGTAAAATACAAATCCTCCAGGCTCCTGAGTACCCCACCCACCATCAGCTCCCCGCTTCCCCGGAAATGGCATTACTTATGGAAGCCATGTACCACCACCCCTACCTATGAGTGTAAGTTGCTGCTTCTTCCTCCTGCCAGTGTGGCCATGTGTGTTTGCCTTGGCAAGGGTGGCAGGGATGGTGACAGCAAGAGGACTTTTCTGCACTGGTCTGCATAAGCACCCCAGGCCCACAGGGAACTTGGGAGACCCTCTGGGAGCTCCCTTAGGCGCACCAAGGAAGCTGGGATGTTAGGTGGGGCCTTGGAGGAGTCCGAGTTCTGTCTTGTATTCCCTCCCTACCCACTTGAGTTGCAGCCCTTGGCTTCTGAGTTGCCATCTGCCCACCCTGGCATGGCTCCCGGTCCCTGGCCTCCTGTGGCCCTAGTACAGCAACATCCCCTATCTTCAGCTTTCCTTGGCCTCTTGTTCTCCCAGTTTTCTAGCCCAAGTAGGAGCACAAGACTCTGATAGAGTCTATGCCAGAGAGTTCATTTGTTTTCTTTCCTTCTTCATCTTTCTTCTTTGGAAAAGAAAATTTTTTTCCCTCTATGCCCACCATCCCGTTTGGCAGCACTGTGTTTATAAGGTCTGCTCACCGACAAGTTATTCCTGGCTTCATGTTGCCAGGTACTCAAGAGAAAAGAAACTTGAGACCACTTCATAGATGAATGTCTTTTGCACGTCACGATTTACAACACCCTTCATGAGTATATTATTATTTTATGAGGGACTCACAGCCACCATATTAAGCAAGTTGTTCAGATTAAAAATTGGCCAAGATCAAATTCCTTGCCCATCAAATATTGAACTGATTCAAGTTGGCCCCGGAGCCTGAGCTCACTCCTGGAAGCTTCATTCATCTAGGCTGTTCAGCTAACTGGGGCCCTTTCCCACCATCCCTGAGCAGAAACGCTTACTCTTCAGATTCTGCTTCTGATGCGGACTGTGCTAACCCCTCTATCTTAAATCACACACACACACGCACACACACACACACACACACACACACACACACCCCGACTCCTGGCATTTCTTATTCTCCCTTATCCTATTCTACCTTGTCTTCCTCTTCCATCGGAACACCCTTTAACCTAGGGTGTTAATTTACTTGTATGTTCTTTTCTTTCCTATTCTCTGCTTCCTCCAGCTAGAACATAAGCCCCACCAGATGGAAATCTTTAGCTCACCAGCTGCTATAGCCCCAACATCCAGGACAGTACCTGATGTGTTGCAGTACTCCATAAACACGTTCAGAGTAAAAAAATGAACTGATGAATTTGCATTGGAGTTAGGGTGCCTCTGATCCACCAGACACCCAGGAACCCATCCTATCAACATCTTTCCAGAGCCCTCTGCGACACCTGCTCTGACCTCAGCACCTCTGCCATCATGTAGGCCTTTTGCAAAGTCCTTTTTGCCTGTACCCAAGCCTGGCTTTTTGGCTTGAACCTCTCTTGCCTACAGTCCTCTCACAAAAAGGCAGCTTGAGGTCCCATCTAGAGTGGCTCCTTCTCCGACCACTCTGTCTACACTGTAGAATCCTGACTGTTCCACTGTTGTCTTTTTCTAGACCTGGCCTCCCTGCTTTTCTACAAAGCACTTAGGCACACAGGACAGGTATTCAGTGAGTGTCTGAAGAAAAGAAGGAAAGCTAGAGAGCTGAGGGAGTGAGAGGCATCAAAAAGATCTGGATTGGGCTGCAGATTTAGCTCTGTGGCACCGTGTCTGCCTCACAAGCACAAGGTCCTGAGTTCTATCCCTGGTACCCCCCCAACACACACACACACTGGATTTCCCCTTTTTTACTCCAGAAAAAGATGTATTTGATCATGGGACCTGGGTACCGATGGGAGGAAGTGGAGTAGGAAACCGGAATATCTAACACTCAATCCAACTCTGTGGATTAGGGCTTCACCATGGTTAATGCAGCATTCATTCTATGGGCACAAGACAATATCCAGAAAGCTAACTCTTCCAGTCCAAAGGGTGATCACATTGTCTTCCAGATTTTCCTAGTAAAGCCAATTATGCCCCTCAGGTAACAGAAAATGCCATTGTCTTTCCCTCACATGCAGATTAGCAAACTTGTTCTAGCCGTTGCTAAATGCCAACGGCCCAATAATGGCTTAAATGCATTCGCTTGTTTACAGTGCTCCATAACCACATAACAGAGCTCTCCCTGCTCCCCTGCTGTACATGAAGAGCCTGTCCCTGCAGTGGAGTGTGGATTAGAGATCAAGCAGCCTGGGTCCAAAGCCTGCAGGCCTCACCTCCACATTTACTGCTTCTCTTCACGGCACAATAGACCAGCTCCATATAGTTCACCTGAAGGAGATAACCCAGCACTTCTGTCCTCAAACCTAACCTGTGACTAATTTTCAAAGTTGACCCTGCAGTAAAATGAGGTCCTAGTTCACAACAGTTAGTAGAGACATTTTGAAACGGGGTGCTGAGGGTGTCCCTTAGTAGTCAAGCTCTTGGCTAGCCTGCGGGGTGCCCTGGGTTCCATCCCCAACCCTGGGGGAAGGAAGATATTGCCAGTAACTGCCTCTGTATGGCAAAGGAAAACAGTATTTGTATCCCCGTCTTGTGAAAAGGAGAAAAGCCTCAAAATTTCAGCAGTGCGAGGGCTCGTCAGGTGCTCTCTCTGCTTCCGGATTCTTTCTGATCCACCTGCTGTAAAGAAAGTTCTGTGACTAAGGATGCTTTTCCTTAGGAAGGGGTTTTTCTGTTGGAAATACCTCTCACTTACTTCTCCTTTCCAAAAATAAGGCTTTATTCAGGTCTGCCCTGTTCTCCGTCACGGAGAATCAGAAGTACCACCTGCAGCGCTCTGCTGCCTGCATGTGGAAGTTCTCTCTAGAGAAGAGCGCTGAGAGGGGCTGGTGGAGATGCAGCCTTCTGAACGTATTCACAGCAAACTCATTGCTGGAGGAATTCTTTGAGACTCAACTGTTCTCTCTAAAATCGTGATCTTCCACAAAGAGTACACTGTCCAAGTCTGTCCTTTTCTACAGATCTAGACGGTATCCAAAACAGGAATTCGTAAAAGTATAGTCATGCCACCATCTGTAACTGAGTCAGCGAGGGTACCTGTTAAGAACTCAGGGCCAGGGATGTAGCTCAGTGGTTCTACCACCTGCCTCACAAGTGCAAGGTCCCGAGTTCGATCCCCGATACTCCCACCCAAAAAAGAACTCAGAGTGCTAGGCCCTGTCTCACATCTAGAGCTAGGGTCTGCATAGTCTCCCAAATTTTCATTGTGGAAACAACCCCCAGGTGATATAGGTGATAGGGAGTAGCAAAGCGGGCTGGGGAAAAGAGCTGGACCTGTCAATCAAAAGATACCAGGGCAACACCAGGAACCGTATGTAGAAATTCTGGGGGCTCCTACAAGCTGTGGACAGCATAAAAGAAGACTGGATGCCAGGGGGAGCTGCTATCATGGGTTCCTGCAATAGACCACTGTATTTCTCAGGTGTGGCATGTACTTTTATTTTTGCTTTTACCCTCTTTTTCTCTTTATTCGGCCCAAATTTGTTCTGTAGAGCTGGTTTCTTCCACGTCCATTCACCCTGCACTTTTCAAATAAACTTTTTGGCACCATTTTTGGCTTGTTCCATCCAATTCTTCCAGGTAAGAAAGACCTGGAATGCTTTTTTGGCAAGCTGTTTCTAAAACACTACCTGATAACACAAGGTCATTTGTTAATGGTACTGGAGAGATTGGCATTTGTTTGTTTGTTTGATTGTTTGAGACAGTTTTACTGTGTAGTTCAGGCTGGCCCTGAACTCACTGTGTAGCCCCAGTTGACCTTGAACTCATGACAGTCTTCTGTGTCAGCCTCCTGAGTGCTAGGATAGTATGTGCCACCGTCCCCGCTAAGAGATGGGACCTTTGGAAGGCAATTGAGACCCCAGGGCTCTCCCCTTATGAAGTGACTGATCCACTCATGTAGTAATGGATTAATGGTTTCTGACAAGAGCAGCTTTGAGATAAAAGAGCGCTCTCTCTGGCTCGCTTGACCCCCTCCCGCTATGGGATGCCCTGAGCTACCTTGAGACTGAAGAGAATTTCCACTGGCAAGAAAGCCCTCACCAAATGCAGCCTCACAGCTTTGGAGTTTCCAGCCTCCAGAGCCATGAGCAGACCTTTATTCTTCATAATAGCCAGTATGTGGAATTGAGTTACAGTAACATAAGAAGCCTAAGACACCTACTAAGTCAGATTCTCTGGAAGTAGGATCTGGGTATTGGTACTTTTCAGATTTACAGGATTCTGAGGCCTATTAGGGTTTGGAAATCACTGGATTTGAGAATTAAAAATTGTTGACTCTTTCAGAAAACGGTGGCCTAGGGGAGATCACAAACACTTCAGGTAGGGATTTTTTTTTTTTTTCCCAAGCACCCTCCTGCCATTATGTTACCAACTAGGCACCCAGGGAGCTGCAGATCCATTACAGAACAAAAGGTCTGTTCACAGAACTGTGGCAACCAGCTCACTTAAATGCCTCTACCTTGCTAATAATGTTGGCTGCTGCTTAATGGGAGTTTGCGCTGAACAAAGGAGCAGAGATGGGGTGTGCAGGTGAATCTGCAATTGCCATGGAAACAGTAGCCATTATCTCTAGTTAGGATCCCCTCTAGGGCAATCCTGCTATTCGTTGTAAGTCTGTTTCTGCTTACTTCAGCTTGGAAACCCTGCTTTCTTAGAGCATGATTCTGAGGGCTTATAAATGTGTACCCCAAAAAGAAGTAAATAGGGAATTGTGTTTTCCTACCATTCTGTTTTCTTCTCTTCCATATCTTTCAGAAGCATCCTGGAATAAGCCAAACAGGAAGAAAATTCTCCTCATCTCTGCACAAATTTCACATTGCCTCTCATGTGTAAGGAAGCAGGAGGGGTTGGATTTGGGGTTGAAATAATTCTCTTGCCTTCCTCCTTCCCCTGCCTACTTAGTAAGCCTAGTAAAACTGCATCTACCCCAGGATTTTAATAAAGTTAAAATGTTAACACATTGCTTATTTTACCCTGAGTTTGGGGAACATTTTTAAAAGGCCAAATATAATGGAAACAAGGCTGCATTTCTGTTCCAAAAACCTAGATGTTAACATTCAGCATACCATGCAAAGTAACACTGGGTCTTAACGTTACGAATAAAGCATTTTTTTTTCTTTGTCTAAAAATGGTAAAATAACAGCAGCTAGAAGCATATGTGTTTATCACATAGGAAACAAGGCTCACTGGGCCATGTCCTTAGCAAGGGAATTTTCCACATTCCAGATCAGACCTTCTCCCTTCCAGGCTCAGGAACCTCAGCCTCTCTGAGTGAATTAACCTCCCCAGGGGCAGACTCACATCCACTAATTTCCAAACAGAATGCCAAATTTCTCATTTCCAATAAGAAGTACCTCTCACAGGAATATGCACACTCATCTATTGTAAAACTAGCCCTTTCTCTCTGTTGGCAAACTTAGAGGAGAAGCCAAATAATACTGTGGTCAAAATGATATGGGGTAACAGATGTAACCCCCAAACCTGCTCGATATCCAAAACTCGAATTTGTGTTCTCAAACATGGAAGAATGAATTCTAGGAACATCTGAGGTTGAGAGTAGGAAGAATTTATTGAGGGAAAGACAGCTCCTGCCTAAGGCCAGGAGGGGACACCCAGAAAGTGGGTTACCCACTCACCCTGCTTCTCAAAGGGGTTTTATAGGACAAAGCCACAACGTGAGGCAGGTTCGAGGTGGAATAAAACTATTGTCAACTAGTAAGATTACAAGTACAGTTATTTAGGTAATATTGATCCAATGAGAAATCACAAGGTGGACATGAGGAGGGACAAAACTATGCTCAACCAATAAGATTTTGACAAGTGTAGTCACTGAGGTAATATTGATTAAATAGGGATCCGATGGGAAAGCAAGTCATGTAGCAAGTGTACAAGGAATTGAGTTAGGGATCTTTCCTGGAAGGGGTGGGTTAAGGCCTTGGTCCTCCAATGAGGTGAGTGACACCTATTTAAAAATATCAATCACTGCTATTCATCAGTAGGGGAGTTACATGGGTACTTTCTCCCTTTTACAGTGCTGGCCTTCAATGAATGTGTCTTGTCCTTCATGTTGGTCCCTCCTGGGCTGGTCCTGTCTAACTACCTATAAGATACTAATTAACTTAACTATCTGCAATAAAAATGCCATTTTGTTCATATATGATCAGGAAAAAATATTATTACAAGGAACGGAATACTGAAAGCCGTTTTAATGGATCCATAAGGAAGGAGTGGAATACTGAAAGCTCTTGCAACAGATCCATTTCAGTAGGCAGAACTATAGAGGAAGTCAGATAATAATCAGATTGCCTGGAGAGCAGGAAATCAGAACAAAGAGATTTCACCAGGCAGAGATAGCCTGATGCCTCCACCTACAGTCTAGGATTGATGGCCCAGCCAGCTGGCAGGGATTATAGTCTCTCCCCTGGAAAAAGCTGCAGAGAGCTCTGCCAACTGTATCTGGTGGCTCCATTTCCTGCATTTCCAAGCCGATCAGCAATTCTTACATTGCGTTTTTAGCGGTACTTAGTATCAGGTTGCTATCTTGCTAGCTGAGGATCTTTTCATCTTGCATTTTCCATGTTCTGCAGTCTGTTCTGCACCGTATTACATTAGGTTTATGGTTTACCTCTGAGACAATCTCCTCATTTCAATTTCTTAAGACCGTCTTTTCTAAAGCTTTGGATACATGGCCGACATATCCGCGTATTTTATTTTTTCTGATTTGCAAGGAGCTCCATCTTGTATTTGAGAAGACAGGAATAAATTTCCTGCTTCATCTCTTCCTTAGCATGGATTTAGTTTGGATCAAACCAAGAGCTAGGCTGAGCCGCCATCAGCTGCCATTGCCAAGGCATCACTAGTTGCTTTAGAGGTGCTGAGTTTGTTGTGCTTGTTTGCCTTCTCTGGTCTCCATTCTCCCACCACTAATTGTCCATTCAGTGAATACTTGTGTCTTAAACTAAAAGCTGGGGCCAGCTGAAGGGATGCAAGGAGTGAGGTCTAAGCATGGGCTGAGCCAGGGAGTGCAGATAGGAAGGAACCCCTAGGACTAATCCGTGGGGACACAGAAAAGAGGCCAGTTAGAGAATTCCTACCTCAGTGTTTGTATTTGTGGGACTGATCATCAATTGCATGAACATTCCTAATTCTGTTGGTAATTTATTCATTTTCAAGAAAATTCCAGCAAAGCAGAAGGAAAAGAACAAAAAGCACTTTTTAAAAGTCCCTAGGGGTACTTTGCTTTCTTTGGGAGCCAGGGACTCAAATTTCTCTGAAATCTTTAGCTTGAAACAGAGCTATGAACCAGAAGTAGAGGAAGCAACTGCATCAAAAAACTGGGGCTTCTCACTGCCTAGATTCCAAGGTGATGAGAGACGGAAGGTGTGAAAGGAGCCAGGCTCCAACCTCACCTGCTCTGAGACCCTTTCTTCTTAAGCACAAGGAGAAGCAGCTCCTGCAGCTCTGGCTGAAAGGCCCTTGCTGGGGACTCTATAAGACAAGTGTGTGCCAGCCATTCAGCATTCACCTTTTGAGGCCATGGGTTCTGGAACAGCCATCGCTCTTTCTGTGGGATATTAAGTAGAACTGAATAGATATTTTCTAAACCATTATTAAATTAAAAAGTAGGAGAAAGTAAGAAAAAGTTGGAAATACTAGGAAATGTCTTGTCCTTTGAATGTACTAGAATTTTTTGTTGTTGCTTGTTTGCTGTACTGGGGAATGAACCCAGAGCCTTCACAGTGAACTACATCCCCAGCCTCTTTTATGTTTTATTTTGAGACAGAGCCTTGTTAAATTGCCTAGGCCTGGGCTTGAAGTTGAATCCTTCTGCCTCAGCCACTCAAAGTGCTGGGATTACAGCCCGTGTTACTATACTCAGCTAAAGTTTTACTTCTTTTTAAAAAACAACCACAGAATCATTGAAGCTACCAGTTCTACATTGGTTGGTGTGGGAGGGGGATTAAAAAGGTCCAGACATTAGTATACTCCATGAAACAACATCCTATAAAGGTAGCAAGTCGTATAAACTCCTGACGAGTTCAATTCTCGTGAAATGCCTACCTAAACAACAGTAGAGGCCCAATATACAGGTAAATCCTTCTTTAAAGAAATCAATGATACTATTAAATCTACTCCTACATCGACATGCTCTAGTTGCAAAATATTGCCTATTGCAAATAAGTTCATATTCAAAATTTAAAGAATATCTTCAATTCCATTAAAAGAATAAAAGTAGGACTAAGGATTTAGCTCAGGGAACCATGCCTGCCTTGCAAGTGCAAGGTACCAAAAATAAATAAATAAATAAAGTAGTTTTAGGTTCATGAATTTGAAATAAAGCATCAATACATGAAAAAAATCTCGAGGTATACACTTTATTTTCACCCTTGAACTACTTGAGCTATCCTAGTATGCATGAACAAATGGGCAAAAGCTAGTTTCTAGTTGGTCAGTGTTGTCCTCAGAGAAATAGTTTTAATTCAGTTGCTTGGGAAGGTGCATAGTGAGCCAGTCCCTGCCCCTCTGACCCAAGAGCTAAGCCTATCAGGCCACAAGCCCTCCTGTTCTGCTCCACACAGACTTGCAACCTGAAGAGTCATTACATTACTAAAGAAGGAAGCCATACTAGATACTCAGGGGCTCCCTCTTACGTATGAGCAGACAATTTAGGGTTGCCAGGCATAGAAAGAGAACCAGCAATAAGAAAGTACGATCAAGACAAATAATCAGAAAAAAATTAAACAATTTGAGAAACAAAGCAAGTGTGATTAAAGTACCCAAAGAGAGGGTAGCTCTATAAACCAAGGTTCACATGCTATTAAAGAGGAACAAACAGAAAACAGAATCATTAGGAAGTATTAGTTACTAGATAAGAAATAGAAAAGTTGGGCCAGGGATGTAGCTCAGCACTGTGCCTGCCTGGCAAGTGCAAGATCCTGAGTTTGATCCCCAGTACGAAAAAAAAGGAAAAGTCAAGGAAATTTCTTAGACCTTTAAACAAAAAGACAAAGAGATATGAGGAAATAGCATTAAAATCAAGAGATGATTTATTATCTTTGTATATTTTACCATGAGTTTTGAAAAGTAAGGAGGCAGGTATAGTGGTGACACATACCTGTAATCCCAGGACTCTGGGAGGCTGAGGCATGAGGGTCCATTACTTCAAGCCAGCCCTGGACAACTTGGTGACTCAGTAAGACTGTCTCAAAATTTTAAAAAGGGCTGGAGGGTGTAGCTGAGTGCATAGGCCCTGGGTTCAATCCCAAGTTAACAGGGAAATGATTTCTGACTAGAAGAAGCCTGTGCTATCACTAACTGGGAAACAAACAAAAGGTTCCTCCTAGCTCTGACCCCTCCACACCTAAAACACGTCCAGGTCTCACTCAGACTTTCCCAGACAAGTTTTCCTCCCTTGTCCTTTGTTCTCAGTAGAGTTTCTGTGACCCCTGCTTCCTACCATATGTAAATAAGGTGAATCCTAGTGTACCTTTCTATCCAACTGTATACACTGTGTCTACCTCAGTCAGTGAATTAATCTTAAGGGTCTTGCTACTGCATCCTCACCCCTCTTTTCCCAAATCTATATAAACCCTGTTCACTGCCCAGAAGGGACTCATAGCTTTATGGAGAAATCCCCAATCAGTCCCCTAGTGAAATAAATGTGCCTCCAACTTCCAGGGTGTGTGCTCAATTCTTCCTGGCCTGAGTCTGTTATACCACCTAGAGCTACAACACTGTGAGTTATATTGGCTACAGTATCTTGGTGTATAGGCCGGGAAGATCCACTCCACTGATTAGTTTTAAATTAGTAGTCAAAGTCCTTGTGGAAGGAGAGAAGACTCCCCCCAGCACTCTGACAGGAGGGCACACCCTCAGAGATCTCTCTGAGTCTCCTTAGAGGACTAGGGACAAACTGCTCACTCTACTGCTGTGCCCTCTCCCCAGAAGGAGAAAGGACTCAGGTCTTGTTTAATCTAACCTGGTCGTCAGATAAGGTAAGATCCCCAGGGGCACACTAGTTGTTTGTTATCTGTTTGATCCTGCCCCATTTGGGCAGAAGGAGGGCCTGGGTGCCCCTCTAGGAAGATGAAGTCCTGGTTTATTTTGGAATGAGAACAAGATTCTCATTTGTGTTTGGTTTAAATTTCAGTCTTGCCTGCTGGCTTGTTTTGTTTTTTAGTTCAACTTAGTTTAATAATTGCCAGCCTCTGCCTGCAGGCCCTTTAGGACAAAGTCCCTAGGGAAGGAGGATTGAAATGTTCAGCCTTTGAATGCCTGTCATGTGAACGTGTGAATGAATGTAACAGACAGTGTAAGCCATAGGCTGTCCCATCCATTCAGCTCCATGAATCTGAGATTCTTTAGTTGCTTCTCAAAAAGACAAAACAGAGGTCTTAATCGACATTCCTCCTTAGTCCAGATGGTCTTAAAGTTGCCGAGAGGCACACAGCCAGATTAATGCCTGAATGGACTTTCCTCTGGAAGGTCTCCCACCCTTTATTTCTCTCAACACCATTCAAGGGAACATGACACACACCTAGGGAACTAGCCAGAATGGGTGCAAGTCAGGCTAAGCCTACATTGTTCAGACTTAGATCCAAAGAGTGTCACCTAGTCTTTTTCTACACCCAAACCTGGCCTGAGTGCATCCCCCTAGAGATAGTTAAAATTACATTTGACATCCTGTCCCTTTAGAGGGAACAATTACAAACAACTGTCCAACAACTGTGGCTATAAGAACAACAACAAAAAGCCTGTATAGCTGGGTATTCCAGTCAGATAAACTTAATTTAGAGCCCATGTTAAAATCAATTTTTCTTTAAGAGGTATAAAAGGTTTTTATTCCTTTTGAATCTTATCACAAGAGATCTCTGTTAATCGACCTACAAAGTTCTGACTAGTCGTATTTATAGTTACAAACCTAAAAATTAGAGAAGGGTTGTTACAATTCAACTTGGCCAAATATATCTGAGTGCACTCTGGTTTATAAACAAGTTGCCTTATGTATATTTCTGTCTGTTCAATTTGTTACAACATACACAGCTGTTTTGTTGGAGCTCAACACATTTTTCTTTTGGCATTTTGGATTTTTTCAAGATCTTTGCCATTAACTCAAGTTGGCTTATAGATAAATAAAAAGACATGCTTTCCCCAGATCACCAGATGATCCAGATAATGTCAACTGGTTTTGTAAATACAGTACATATTGGTGACTATGTATAATAACTTGGGAATCTTTCATTGGCCAAAAATAATGTGTTAATTGTTATAATCTGGCCCTCGTTGGTCATCTAAAATTTTGTTAAAATAGCAAAAACTCTTGGGCTTAGGAAAGCTACTGGACGGGACTCCCTTGGTAAATAAAAGAGCAACTGCCTCATAAAAATTTATCCCAGCCTTTGTTCACAAGGGGGATCCCAGTAATCTCTATACCCTTGTGGGAAATATATTGCTAAACATATTATTGTTGTGATATGTATAAACTGGTCACGGTCAAATGGCTAAGTTTTCTGTGGGAAAACAATAAGGTTTTATTTAAAATGCTCTTGCTACAGAACAAAATTAAGGGACAAAGGGCTTCATATTTATTATTTCATGGTGCACTAAGTACCATTTATGCCTTCTGGGTGTACAGCTCTTCTAAGATGTTTATGGTGACAATCTTATTTTAATTCAGGTGTCTACCTTTCTCTTGTGCTCTAGCTACTTGTGGTAACACGTACATATCAAGCCAACATGAAATAACCAATCAAATAACAGTTTTTCTTAAGAATTTATGTGTTGGATATGTTATGTGTCTCCACACTTAGGGATGATCAGATACCAAACAGTCCAAACAATGGTCATGCACTAAAATTAAGGGCTAAACATTATAAACTCCTAAAGTACAGTTATAGACTGATGTGTTTGTGTGCTCTTTTTAGATGACATACTATTAAAGTTTAACAAATAAGAGTTTTCTAAATGATATTTAATATCTCGTAATCAACTAGAGGTGCTTAACTAAGACTATTCCACACTAAGTTGGACATTTGAGTGTGTTATAAAGATAATGTCATCATGATTGTCATGCTAAAGTACTATGTGTGGCTCTTGATCTTAAGTTTTTCTATATAATATATAACTGTTGTCTGTTAACATTCTATAGGGATTCAACTACTAAAAGAATCATGGTTGGTAAGAAAAATAATGGTCTTCTAACTATACTTTATATTTGAAACAAAATTAGTGTCCAAGCAAAATTATAATAGTGACCTTCTCTTCTGGGTGTTCAATAATTAAAGTTTGGAGACCAAAACTAAAAAAGGGAACTGGCTAAAAGGACAGCCAATATTTTGGCCCTGGACCCTCAAGGTCAACAAAGATCCAGGACACAAAGGAACCCTTCCTACAAGATCCTACATTATTGGTAAGTCACTCAACCTCCTGAACATGGAGATTGCTGGGCATCAGAAGATAAGTGTACCATGTACCAAAGGAGTGTTACAAAAAAGGAAAAGTCTCCCATGTTTCCACTGAAAGCACCACGGTCAAGCAAGGCCATGACCCATCCTGACTGCTGACACTGACACGAGCTGAGAGGCTGTATACATGGTTCCAAAATAATGGCTGAGAAGACTTAACTGACCTTGATAGATAGCAAGAGGTTCATATTGACTGACACAGGTCTCACTTTAACTTGGTTTTAAACACCCGGAAGAAAAGAGTAACCAAAAGAGGTATAAAATAATGCCATAGTAATAAAGCTATATGTAAAAGGGGGCTGCAATCACTGACCCCTTCTGGAAGTTTCTGCCTACACTGGTAGCTGACCACAGTTATGGATCATTAGGAAACTATGGGGAAATCTGTAAAAGCTCAACTAGAGTTTTAAAGTTCTTAGCTAAACTGTTCTTCAAATTGTCTCTATCTTACAGCTAAGACTGAAGAGATTTAGGACAAAATATCAGACTTATAGATAACCTCCATCAATAAAAGAGTCTAAGAGCTCACAGGTTACAATTGCTATTTCAGTTTCTAAGTGTGATACTTTCCCCAACTGCCCTTCCATTTTAGTGCTCATGCTTAGCTTTTACGTGGTCTAATTTCTTTAAAATTTTGTTTATTCTTGCCCAGAGGCTGCCAAACTCCAAATGGTCATTCAAATGGAACCAAAGACAAATGTTCTAGACTTCTTTTACCAGGATCCACCAGAATGACCTTGTAAAAAGTTCATAACTACCAAAATACAATATGACTTCTATGTTGGATTCTAAAGTCCCCTGGACTTTCTCCTTTGCCTCTTTATGGAAGGCTGTTACTAGTTCTTCCTGACTTAAAGCTACCCAAAATGACAATGCCTGGTGCCAATTACAGGCCTTTAGATAAATCCTCTGTAGAGCATCTCTGACTGCTGATCACAACTACTACCCTCTTCAGCTGGTAATAGCCAGGAAGGTCTTTGCTACTTGCCCCTCTCATGGCAGTTAGGGGGACTTCCTCAGAGGAGAAAATATTATAGATAGATAAGTTAATTAGATTATCTTGAAGGCAGTTAGACAGGGCCACCCTCATGGAGTCAACACAGTGAAAAGCCAACATGGAAAACAATTAAGACACATTCACTGGTTAACATTTTTAAAAAGGTACTATTTTCCCTGGAGATAGGTAATGGTGATTGATATTCTAAATGGGAAATTCCTTGTATTAACTTGCCTTCCATTTGATCCCCATTGAATCAATATTACCTGAGTGACTGTACTTATAATTTTATTGGTTGGTCATGGTTTTGCCCCACCTCATGCCCACCTTGTAATTTTCCATTGGGTCTTATGGTTTTATCCCACTTTGTACCCACCTCACCACATGGCTTTGCTGTATAAAACATTTTTTTTTAATGGGGTGTATGGGAAACCCACTTTCCAGTCCCACTTCTTTCTCTCTTAGACAGAAGCTTTCTTTCTCTCAATAAATTTTCCTACTCTTAACTGCCATTGTTCCTAGAATTCATTCTTCAATTTTGGAAAACATGAACTTGAGTTTCAGTTATCTGGTAGGTTTGGGAGTTAATCTCTTCCTCCAATATCATTTTGGAGGCCTCAACAAGCTTACTGGATGGTCATAAGAGTTTTCTTTCATTGGTTCTAACTCTGGTCTTTTTGCTTCATAGGTTGTAACTTTTGTTTCATAGGCTCTGGACATTTGTTTTATAGATCCTGATCTTTGTTCCATAATTTCTGTCCTTTGTTTGAGCTTTTTGTATCAAAAGTGTCTTAATTTTAAGATGCATGTTTTAAATGTTCACAAATTTTGTTTCTCTTGATACATTGTCCTTTGTTAATATTACAATTTATTCTTGATTTGTATATGTTACATTTGAACTTAGTTGCTTAAAAATGTTGTAAAATGAGTCTCATAAAATCATCTCATATAGAGATAGTTCAGGCTTTTATCGGTGCCTTATAAAATGCCAAACAGTGGTTACTCTGCCAGCTAGTAATTGCCCTTAGGGCAGTTCCCACTCAAAGCAGAGGACAGGTTTCTCCAGTTGCCCTCTGATAAAACCCCACTCCCATTAAAGCCAACAGTGGATGAAACATTGATCAAATAGGTAGCTGGGTTCCTTTCAGAGATAGTTCTGTGATTGAGTGGAACTTGCGGAAACTGAGGTGACAAGTGAGGGATCATGACCAGAGCTACTCTCTGGCAGATACCCAAAGGTCCCTCAGAAGAAATTAGCTTCCAACAGCCTGTCCAGGCAATCAGAACTACACCTACAGATGTTAAAGTTTCAGAGATCCAGCTATGGATTCATTACTCTCAAATCAAGAAGGCCCATCACAATGACTCCTGGGAGGCCCACACCAACAAGACAACTCCCTCAGAGATCATCTTGAGGAGACGACACACTTAAAGCTTTGCTCCTGTCACTCCAGATGCTGTCAGACTGACACAAGGCTGAAGCCTGAGGACCTCAACCCATGAACCACTGCCACACTTTCCAGACTTGGTCTTTCCCTGACATCTTTATTCTTGCCTACCTCATAGTGACTGCTTTTATTCTTGGTGTAGGCTTAATAACTGTTACTCCAGAGGACTGGAATACCCTCTTAGCTGTCAGGATTTTATGCTGGTGTTTGCTATCCTATCTTGTTTATTTTATTTATTTTATTTATTATTATTTTTTTTTGGTACCAGGGATTGAACTCGGGTCCTTGCACTTGCAAGGCAGTCCACCAAACCGCTGAGCTAAATTGCCAGCCCTATCTTATCTTGTTTAGATTGACTCAGGAAAACCCTGACAACTGGTAAATGGTCGTAGGTGCCTGGAAGACATGGATAGGTGCTTTATTAGGATTTCTCTTTAGTATCCTCATGTTATTAACAATCAGTCTATGCTTTATAAATTGGTTCATAGGCTTTATTTCTCAATGCCTTAACTCCATTAAGATCCAAAAACAGTACCAACAGATGGTAACTTCAAGATCTGATACTTACACTTACATATGTAAATACACAGATCCAGCTGTAATCAAAAAAGAGGAGCAAATAAATAGGGAAATTATTTCTGACCAGAAGGAGCCTGTGCTGTGCTACTCCTAAGTGTGGGTACAGAATAAATGGAACTATAATTTCTAAAGTGAGGGGAAAAAATATTCAAACTATTGAGGTAGGGTTGTACCATTTATCTGTTTATTCTGTTTCTTTCCCTCTTTACTGGATCACACCTTTAGGGTCTTTTTTAAATTCCCTATTCAGATGGATATGAGTCACCCACTTTGGAAGCAACAACAAAGACTATGAAATCAAAAGAATGAAATCTGTAGCCCAAGGAACAGATGAAAAGATATGCTCCCCATGACTGTAGCCAGTTTTTCCACTACAAAGATTAGATAAACTATGTATAGGAAAGTGGAAGAAAAAGCAGCTGGATCACTTCAGAAAAGAATGAAGATGATTCTGTATTTAAGAGAGAAAGGAGAAGGATAGGGAAAGCCTTTCATCACCCATGGGAGTACACTGCTTGGAAACAGTGTTGAGAGGCCCATGCTGACTGCAGTCTCTAGTGAGAACTCCATCCTTCTAGTCTGATGGCTGGTTGCCACGCATTGTGTGTTAGCTCAAAGGTCCACTGTCTGATGTGGACACCTAAGACATTTTATAGGATGTTGGTGGCATGAACAGAAAGCACTTTTGTCTGGTCAAGACTGTGCTGGGAAGATCCAGTTCAAAAATTGCCTCATGAGCAATTCTATTCCCAGCCAGACTAGCTATGTTGGCAAAACTAAGACATTTTGAGGCACAGCAATCTTAATTTTGTATCACTTATAGGAAGTTTAATGGTTTAGTTTTATTTTACTTGTAAGAAGTTTATTGATCTATTTTATCACAGTGAGAGAAGGAATCAAGAAAGACAAAAAATATGAAATTCAGGAAGAGTAGGTGCAACCCAAAGAGCCCTAGGGTTCTCAGGATAATGATTATTCTGAAGCCCTAGAAAATAAGCAGCTTCCATGGGAAGAGGGAGGTCTCCAGAGGGAGGGAAGTTACAAAGATGATCTTGATGGAAAAGATGATATAATCTGATAAAATACATAGGAAAGGATTTGTTGAAACTAGGACTTTAAAAAAGGTAGAAGATAAGAGTAGGGAGGTACAAGGAGGGAAGAGAAAGAAATTCTTTAGAAACAATGAAGCTCTATTGAAAATAGAAATCAAAATGTGCAAATCAAATTCATAATGGTTTTAACTTTTCTAAATCGCAATGAAAATCTATTTGACCTTTGAGGAAAAGAAATCATCCCATTGATCCCGAGTTCACATCATGTGGGCCAGAAAAGAAAAATATTTCTAGCACATAACTTGGGCCAGTATTTGCATGGGCCAAGTAACACAAAAGTTGTAGTGTTTGTTTTGTTGTGGTTTGGTTTGGTTTGTTTGACTTGTTGTGAGGGACACAAGTATGGTAGCAGAATAGTTGACAGAAGGAGGTTCATTGAAGTGGGGGGGAAGCTGGATTAAAAAAAAAATAAAACACCAGCATATTTTCTAAGTAGAGAATCCTGAAAACTGATGGCCCAAGAAACAGATGCATCTGGACAACTAACAGAGAATGTTAGGAATTTGTGCACATGGTAAATAGAACATTGCAATTATTCTAAATAGCATGAAATATTTTCCCTTCTTTTTCTTTTTGACAACATTTTAAAAATTAAATTTCCTGGAACTATCTTTAGGGTGATACCACCTTGGCATTGCTTTTAAACTTTTGGCCAAGAAATTCAGGGGTTTCTAGCTAACTTGACATGATAATATTTATCAGGAGTGTCTCTAAGCAAAGAATATTAATTGTCTGAGTGACGTGTATAATTGTAAACATGTAAAGATGAGTATATAATATAATTCTTTTACCTTAAAGGAAAAAAGAAGGCTTGTTGCTGTTGCACCAAGTCTAAGTTGATATTGGTTGACATGCAGTGGCTGTGGGGTGAGCGGGTGGTGAAGACAAAATATACTTTATTAAGCCAGATGTCAACTGCATGGTCCAGTTCCCCACTATCTTGCAGTGTGGACAGCACTGTCCCTCTGTCTTGTGTGAAATCCTCCCACATATACTCCAGCAAATGACTGGAAGCCTTTGAACTTAACAAAGTCATGTGAGATTTTTTTCTATCTAAATGCTACATGAAGGCATTTTAGGCTACCCACATATTATAAGGAATTCAAAAATGTCCAATCACTCATTTTCACTTAGCAACCAAAAATTTGTTTAGTATGTAAATTTTTTAACCATATGGTGAATAGGATGCTGGACTGGTGGCAATTCATCATGGAATAGAGAATGATAAAATCAGCTCAAATAGAAGGAAAGGAAAGAAAGAGGGAGGGAAGAAAGAATGTAAAAAACAAAGAAAAGAAAGAATACAAACCAGGATAAATAAATTATCTAGGGTCACAGAAATAACCAATGGGAAAATTGAAAGGGGGAAAAAAAGACATGCGGCATTGGAAGGTGTTAAATCTGAAAAGAACTAAAAGAGAAATATATTTTGAATACCTAGTTAGCTCATGCTGCTATGACAATATCATGGACCAGATAATTTAAACAATAAACATTTATTCCTGACAGTTTGGCAGGCTGAGAGGACAAGATCAAGGTGCTATAGACACAGTGTCTCAAGAGATCTTTCTTCTGGATTTGGAGACAGCCACCTTCTCATTGTATCCTCACTTGGCAGAGAGAGGGGCAAATAGCAAGCTCTCTCAGGTCATTCCCTGTAAGAGTGAATCCCATCACAAGGCCCCCAAGACTCCACCTTCAACACCACCACATTGGACACTAGGGTTTCAGCGCATTAATCTAGGGTGAGAAGTCCCACAGGCGTTCACTCTTTAGCACTGACTATGGAAAGTGAAACTGAGACTGGGTGGAGGCAAGGAGATGATTTTTTTTAACTATAAATTCCTCTATGCTCTGATTTATCTTGAATACATACTTCTTTGACTAAAAATTTCCAGTATGCATATCAGAAGTACCCTCCTCTGTGAGTATTTTCAGATCTTTTCCCCCATTCCCTGAGTAAAGCTGGGCGCTTTTGTGTATGCCCTGGTTGTACTCATACCAGGTGCTGTGGACTGAACTATGCTGCACCATCACCGAGTTCATGTGCTGAAACCCATGGGAATGTACTGAAGATAAGACCCTTAGGAGTTGCTTAAGGTTAAGTGAGGGCCTGAGGGCACAGAGAGAAATGGTGTCCTCAGAAGAATCTGCATGAGACACCAGAGCTGTCTCTCCACCATCCAAAGACAGTGTGAAGTTAGCCATCTGCACACCAAGAAGAGAGCCTTCACCCAACCCAACCCTGCTGGCACCCTGCTCTCTAGTTTCTCAGTATTCTGAGAAAGTTACTGTTTCAGATATACTCAGTCTACTGTATTTCATTATTGCAGCCTGAGCCAGTTTACGAGGATCTAATGCCATGATTGGATACATCCTTTTCCACTTCTAGAGTCCCTCCCTTGTGAGCAGAGCCCATATCAATATAAACACCATATACTGAGGGCCTATTGTGTGCCAAATGCTGCACTAGGCACTCACAGTTATCTCTTTTAATCTGAACTTCTTAAGGTTAGATATGTTAGCCTTACTTTACAGATAAATTAAGGCTTGGGAAAATTCTGTTTTGTCTAAGTGCATTAGTATCCATTTATTCCTGACTCCTGCCACAACATTGCCTTCCTTTTCATCTGTATTTTCTTGATTTCTAATAGTTTCCCCCACAAATACCCAGTTTTCAGAGGTTGTTTATTAATTTCTTGAATCCCTATCTCATCAGGGTAAAGGACAACATTTCCCTTCACAATAATGAAATTTCTGAATTTGATGTTCTTGGACACTCGCCTCTCACAATCATAACTTTAATTTAAATAAAAAGCCTCTTCTCCAGACAAGCTCAGAGCTCACTCAACAATGAAATGGAGCAACTTGCTGTTCAAAAAGTAGTATGAATTCCAAGACAGCAAAGCAGAGCTTTAAACCTGACACAGAGAACCTTGTTGGCAGAGGGCCTACAGAAAGCCCAACCCCCTAACATTTCCCCATCTCTTTTGAGGTCGGTCAGGAGTCCAGTTTCTAGCAATCCCCTGTGAAACTGCTTCCCAGAAGAGCACAGAGTGGGATGGGGAGAATGTCACACATCCATTTTTCCTTCATCTCTGTTCCCTAGAAATGGTTCTTCAGCCAGATTTAAGAGCCAGCACTTGAGAGGATTCTCAACAGACAGGCAGAGTTGCTTTACTAAGCAACAAAAGTATTTGTGGAACATGAACAATTATCAAAGGAGACTGGGTACCTTAGATCCAGATTTTACTCCCAAAGGGGGAGCAAATCAAACTCCACCAAATAAAGTTTGCATTAAAATATGAGAAGACAACATGGTCACAGGAAATGAAAATGTTTGCCCCATTGCGTTACAATGAAATTAATCTTTGAATATGTGCAAGAGTTGTCATCAAAATTGCCAACCCTCGGCAGAATGCTCCAGCCTCAGCTGCAGGGTGTTCAGCTCTGAAACAAGACCTGCATGCCGATAGTGCCTGTGGGAACCAGGCCAGCAATGCGCATGAGTGAGGTCCACCAAGGGGAACTCGGGTGATTCCAGACACATCTGAATCTAGCTCATTCCCACCTCCCAGGAATGTAGGCGGATAATGCTCAGAGCTTTCAAAGTTTCAAGAAATCTAGAAAGGAATATCCCAAATTGTAAATGTCAGCAACTAATTTTCATAACAACAACAAAAAAAATCTGTTCTAGTCAAATAAAAATTGGGCAGTGGGCATGGTCATGGGAACTTAGTTTGGGCCCAATGCGATTAAAACAAACAAACAAGGAAATAAAAAACTCATTTGATTTTACAGAGTTCTAAGAAAGCTATACTTTTACTAGGGTCCCATACACAAATCTGTCATCCACAAGAATGCTTAGATGGCCAGGATGTCTGATTTGGGAAGAATCAAAGGCAAAGGTTCCACTCTAGGGAACACTTGCCACAGTGGGTGGAGACACTTTTGGGTGTCACATTGGGAGGAAGATGGGAACACTACCAGCATCCAGTGAGTTGAGGCCAAGTGTACTGCTAACTATTCTACAAAGTGAGAAGAACACCACAACAAATATTCTGACCCAAAGGCAATCACACTGCTGGGAAACCCTGTTGTGTAAGTCAGTGATTTGCCCTCAGAATGTAGTCTCAGGACAGAACTCACAATGCCCAACTTAGTCTGTGGGTCATCTGCTCCATGAGTTGTGCTAGATGAAAACATTTTAGAAATCTTCCCAGGTGATGTCAATGCATGGCAAAATTTGAAAGCCAGAAATAAAATAACACAACCTTAAAAAAATCCATTAATATCTAGAGAATCTCCATTCTCGAGAAAAAGAACAGAGAAGACTTTTCCTTTTAAACTTCAAAATACTCCACAACCAAAGCTACAGTATCAGAAGAATCCACCCCCTAGCCAAGGCCTGTTCCAAAAAAGTAGGGAGAGGGGGTTAGAAAGAAGTAATATAGTAATCGCATTTTACCCACTAAGTACAGAAGTAATTCCTTAGACCACTACAGGCATTTTAAAAAGTTTATCAACGAAATGACAAAGCAGCTATGAAATCTACAATTGTAAAGGCAAACTACACTCCTCAAGGGCCGACAATTCACACATTTGAAATGATGATCCATGAAATTAAAAAAAGTAAACTACAGAAACACTACCACTTTGAGTATATACTGTAGTAACTGGGAGCTCCTTTGAGCTATATAAAGTAACCTATGTTCCAAGTTTGTTTTGTTATTTTTCCATTAACACTTCAAAAGTGCATTCCTGGAACCCATTTTGGGGGGAGTGTAGGTGATGTCCCCTCCTCCAGAAAGGCCAACAGATATTATTCTTCTCTTCCTGCCAGTCAGGTTAAACACAAGATGGGCTGCTCTTGCTGGTAGAAGTGCACCCCACCCCTGGAAGGTCAGGCATGTGCAAGGGGCACATGCAAACATCAATGGGAAACTCAGCCCAAAAGCATAAGTGTAGATGAGGGAGATCTGTCCCATGGCTAACTCATTAAGATGTAGGATTGCAAGTTCAAGCCCTATCTGGGCAATTTAGCAAGATTCTTGACCCAGAATCTTAGGTTCAGTCCCCACTACTGAAAAAAAAAATTTAAATTTCAAAGCTGCAAACCCAGACAAGGTCAGAGACATGGAGCTTCCCGAGTAATAAAGCCTTTCTCATGCATACCAGTGCAAGGTTTTTTCTGACTTGCAGCAAAAGTGGCCTCTTTGCAGCCTAAGCGGCCTCTTTGCAGCCTGGCAATAGAGTTGAACTCTGGAAAGGCCTTTATAGGTGGAATAAAGAGGGGTGGAGAGGAATCTTTCTACACACAAAAGTAAACTGACCTTGTTTATATCCTTTGTGCTGCTTTTTTCCATTGCTTAGAAGAAGACCAAAATAAAATCAGTTCTATCTAAGCCAACTTGTCATTATTGCCAATTCTCTGGGATTGCTTAAACCCAAGTGAGCTTCAGTGATCTGGCTTTACTTGGAGTGGGGAAAGACTTTTGGAGCACTGCTTATTCTGGGGGAGTAGCAGCTAAAGGGGGCTCACTCCGGGAAGCAGCACCATTACTCCACATCCAAATTCCTAGCACAGAAAAGACAGCCGCTGTCCTTAATGACATCCTCAGTAATCACACAGGGTCAGCCAGCCCCATCTTTGTCCTTGGAGCTATCATATCTTCTTCCATTAGCTGCACCTGTTATCTTCCAAGGCTCTCTGTCTCCCTCCTCCCTTGCAACAAGATAGAAATGAGAGCTCATTCCACCCTTTTTCTTTTCTTTTTTTTTTTTCAAAAAAGGAGGTTGGTGTGATGAAACTCTAATGTGTAAAGTATCATCTCCTTCCAGAAAGAATTTACATGTTGGAAACTATTTAGAAAGGTGGGGGGCATGCAGCATAGTGGTAGACATGCTTAGCATTCATAGGTCCTAGGTTCAATCCCCAGCACCAAAAAGAAGAAAAGGTTAATACTTAATCCAAAGGAAATGATCTCTAATGGCAAATTTTCAAGGACCACATTTTCCAAATTGAAGAGCTCTTACACCCCCAGATCAGCTTATATAGTCACCTTGTGAGCCGCAGGGAGAGGGGAAGGAAAGATGCAAGGTGCTCCGGTAAAGGCAGGCCGGGTCTCCCTCCATCTTTAAATGCATCCAGAAGCAGAAAGGCCCTTGTCCAGACTTCTGTTAGGATACGGCAAAGTTGGCTAGCAATCCACCTGGATCCCACAATCCCAAATGCCTTTATCTTCAAAAACAACACTGGCAAATTCCCAGAGAGAGCACATGCTGAACTAAAACAGTGCTCAGTCATTTTCCATTGCCTTTGCAGTGAACGAGGGGAAGTAAGAAAGATTCTATCTCTCTCGGCCTCTTGCTAAATCAACTATCTGGTTCATGTAGAAAACTGAATTATTCCAACAAAGACACCACAGTGATCAGTGGTCTTGTTAACTAACTATTCCTCTGCTGATAATAACAGTGGTTTTAAAGCAGGCAATTGCATAGGGAGAGTTTTGGGGTCACAGTAAATAATAAGTGATGGATCTAAAAAAATGTGGCAAAATCTTTTCCAAATCACAAAGCGAAGAGATATGAATGAGTAAGAGCTGCCACGCAGAGTGAAAACATGGCTGAGCCTCTATCTTGCTCCCAGGGCCATTGCCTGCCCTTCAGGCTACAAAGTTCCAGCTGAGAAAGAGAGGAAGGTTGGGCATCTTTTAACAGTTTAAACCTGAAGACCATTTAAGCATCCAAATAGACCCTCAACAGAAGAACCTGGGGTGACTGGGGGAGGTGGGGCAAAGATAAATTTTAATCATGAGCCAGAGACTAATAAGAAAGTTCAGCCAGGAAGTATGGAACAAGAGCTTCGTCTCATGCAGAGGAAATGAGTGCAGTGGAAGGAAGTACACAGTGAGAAAAGAACTAAAGGCCAAGTGCCCCTTTTCCAAAATGCTTGGGGCCAAAAGTGTTTCAGATTTAGCTGCTTTTCCAATTTGGGAATATTTGCATATTCATAATGAGATGTTTTAGGAATGAGACCCAAGTCTAAACATGAATTTCATTTATGTTTCGTATATGCCTTATATACATAGTCTGAAGATAATATTATACAATATATTTTTATGTATCTGCATTTTGATTGTGGTCATACCACATGAAGTCAGGTATGGGATTTTCCATTTAGAGTCAGGTTAGTATTCTAAGACTTTTAGATGATAGAGCATGTTGGAGCTCAGATTTTCAGATCCAGGGTTCAAACCGTATTTTAGAAGCAAAGAGATGTAGCATTTAGTTCTCAGTTCTATGACTACTTTGCCATTCCCTGGAATGTGGACAGGGTTTCCTTTCGGGCAGTTTATTCATTGCTGTATATGCAGCACTTAGAGAAATGTGTGTTGCATATTTAGTACTCAATAAATGTTTGGCAAAAGGAATAAATGGATTCTTGTAGTCTTGGGCAAATCATCAACCTTTGGGGTCTATTTCTTCACTGATCTTTTCCCTACCTGCTCACAGCATCTGTTCCAAAGAGGGTGGGTACATGAGGGGCCTGTGTGAGAGGAAGTTTTTACAGTGAACGGCCCTCCTGCACAGAGGGAGAGTTGCATGGCATGGGTCACAGCAGCGAGTTCAGGAGCAGGTCAGCTGATCAGAAGGTGCAGGGAGGTGGGACCTAAGTGTGGGAAACACAGAGATGCTGCAGGCGGCAAGACGAGCTGTAAGGGCAACAGCAGCCACCAATGACCAGTGGGGAGTTTGTTTAAACAGAGCAGAAAAATTGTGTAAGCAGCACAATTTTTTGCGGGGAGTTCAGCCAAACTGCTAATGAGGATGAGCTTTTAGCTGCACATGGAATGACTGAAAGGAATGAAGAGCAGAGGGAAGCTGAAGAATTAGACGTATCAGAAAAGAAGAGGGCTGATGCTAGACATGCCCCTTTCGCTTTCCATTAAAAGGGAAGAGGAGTAAAGAGGAATACAGCCATAGTTTGGATCTCGAGTGTCCCCCAAGGCTTGGTCCTCAGGAAAGCAGTGTGCTGTGAATGTCTCACTCCTGCCCTGGGGCCCCACTGATGCTGAGGCAAGGGGTTCTCCGAGGGGAACCCACTTGGAAAAGGCTTGGTCCTCAGGAAAGCACAGTTGGGAGGTACTGGAACCTTTGAAAGGTGGAGCCTGGCAAGAGGTATTTGGGTGATTGGGAGCATTCCCTGAGGGAGGATTGGGGTGCACCCTGCCTCCCCCATTGTTTTTGCTCTTCCTGGTCATTGGTCTTACTCTGCTATGTGACTCTACCATGATGTGCTACCTTCTCATACGCCCCAAGGGACAGGGACGACTGATTATTGACTGGAACCTCCAAACCCGAGCCACATAAACCTTTTCTCTTCAGAAGTTAAGTATCTCAGATTTGTTTGTTTGTTTTTCTAGTGACAGAAAATTCACTAACAGAGACAGGGAACGTGAAGCTCAATAGACAATCTTGTCCCCAAATGAGACATTTAAGATTTTTCATCATAGTTCTAATTTTACATGATTTTACTGTTTTCACTGAAGGTATCTTAGGCTGGGTTATATAAGAAATGGAACCTTTGGTCCCAGCATTTGGGAGGCAGAGGCCAGAGAATCACTGTGAGTTCAAAATCAGCCTGGACTACATAGGGAGACTCTGTCTTGAAAGAAAGAGAGAAAGACAGAAAGAAAGAGAGGGAGGGAAGGAGGAACAGAAGAGAAGAGAAGAGAAACGGAAAGGAAGGAAGGAAGCCTTCAGAACTTGTGAGCTGGTATTGCCAGGGACAATTCATACTCCATCCCTGCCAGGACCTCAGAGGGACTGATGAGAAGCATCTCTGAGCTCCCTACCAAAGAGATAACATAGGGACTGTCGCAAATCTCCTAAACTCCTGGGCTAAGCTTGGATAAGTGGGCTCCAACAGACACTCCTTGCCTCAGCATCAGTGGAGCCCCCCCCAGCGAAGAAGTGAGACCTTCACAGCACATGCTCAAGGGCATCTCCACATAGCCCATCGAAGCCCACAGGAAGCTCCGCAATGGCCAGAGCCGGAAGTGAGTCTGGGTCGTTTGGATATAGGGCACAGCCCACTCCCAGCTCCTCCCTGGGTCAGCCCATCACAGTGGCCTTGTCAAGGCAGTGGCTGTTACAATCAGAGCTGAGGACAAAAGGGACACCCTGTGGCTAGTTTCCAGGTCATTTCTGGCAGATGGTACTTATCTCCTTTATCATGTAGTTAGATCAGTTCTCCAATCTTGCATATTAGAAACTGCTGCATAATACCTAAAATGGTGTAGCTCAGACAATTAATCAGTGCAATGATCTCATTAGAAAATTAACATGGATACAGTAACATTCTCTGATTTACAGACCTCACCTACATTTCACCAATTGTCCTCCCCTGCTCTTTTCTTGTCCAGGTCCCAAACACTCAGCTGTCCTGTCTCTTTATTCTTGTCCAATAATCTGTAACAGTTCCTGTGTCTTTCTTTATCCTCCACAACCTTGACGCTTTTGAAGAATACTGGTCAGTTATTTTATAGATTGTCCCTGAACTGAAGTTTATTGATGGTTTCTCATGACTAGAAGGAGGCTACACATTTTTGTCAGGAACATCACGGAAAGAATGTTTTACCCTTCTCAGAGCACCATAGGATGGCTGCCCAATGCTGACGTGTCTTGATGACAGAATCTTAATAATGGTGCCATTAACTCTGGTCACTTGGTCAAGGTGGTGTCTTCTAGGTTTCCTCAGGCAATGTTATCACTTTCCCCCTTTGTGATGAGTAAACACTTGTGGGGAGATTCTCTGAGACCATGAAAGTATCCTGCTTCTTGCTATGCTTTGTTCACGCATCAGTGATTCTCATCTGCAACAGTGATTAACACAGTGTTTGCCTAATGTTGATTTTCTAGTCTTCACCCCATGTTTATTCATTAGAATCGCAATCCAAGGGAGAGTTAAGTGGCCAGCCCTTCAAAAAACAATGGAAATCTGACAGCCCTACATAGAGGGCCTGGCTTGAGGCTTGACCTAGAGGATGCAAGAGAAACAGAACTGCTGACGTGAGGAAATTGAAATTAAATAGTTGCTGCAGTTTTCATTTAGAGACTGATAATTTCACTAGGTATAAGGAGCAGCTGGAGATGAGAGATCAATAAACCATCAGAACAAAATACGTAATCAGGAAGTGTTTCAGGTATGAAACATAACAGAGCAGCGTCTTTAGTACTTAGAAAAAGAAAAAGAAAAAAATGCTGGTAAGGTGCAAGAGCTTTGGTACGTAACACATAAAAAAGGGGCACATTTATGCAAACTACTCAAGATGAAGATCAAAACAGAAGAAAGCCGTAGGGAGCCAGCTGCAAAGTCAAAGAACAAAAGTCAAAGAGGAGGTCAAGACCAAGAAATGAAGGGAGGGAGGGAGGAGTGAGAGAGAGAAGAGGGTGAAAAAAAGAATGAAGATGTGTTATGTCCATGTAGCAACTCCCCACAGTGAATGCAATCATGTTCTACAGGCACGCACTAATAAAAAAGTTTTTAAAAGTCAAAGAGAAAACACCAAGCTGGATGTATCTGCCCAAAGGGAAACAGGAAAGTTGCTGGAGGTGATTTTTTAATTTTATTTTATTTTATTTATTTATTTATTTATTTATTTATTTATTTATTTATTTATTTGTACCGGGGATTGAACTCTGGTCCTTGCGCTTGCAAGATAGGCCACCGAGTCGCTGAGCTCAATCCCTGGCCTGGAGGTGATTTTTTAAAGTGAGAGAGAGCAGTGGGAGAGTTTTAGAAAGAAATGAGAAAGTGGCGATTTTAGGGATTTTAGGTCACAGTTGGTGACTACAACAACAAAGGAAACTAGGAAACAGCAGGAGGGAGAAAACCCGCACCAAGACAGGAAGAAAAGTAGGACTCCTAGAGTCTAGCGGCCCAGAATCAGACCAAAGGAAGAAATGAGGAAGGACAGGTCTAACATAAAGAGCACAATTCTGCTAGTGGTCTGGGAGCTTGTTTCAGGGGAAAGAGAAATTAAAACTGAGGTGAGAGCTCAAATGTATAGGCAAAAAGCTTTAATGGAGAAGGAAGAGAAAATTGGGAAGCAACTTCTGCTTGAGGAGAAGAGCAAAATGGCAGAGCTCAGATGGAGAAAATCATACTGGCCCGCTATCAAATGGGAAAGGCAGGCTTCTATAGCATTGCTGAAATGGACCAGAATCTGGTAATTTTCCACTGGTTATGAGAATGGAATTTTTTAGAAATATTTACCTTGTGTGTTTTTTTAGTTTTTGTTTTTGGAGGTACTTGGGATTGAACCCAAGACTTCAGTACTAAGCTATATCCCCAGCCTCTTTTTTTTTTTTTTTTTTTTTTTTTTTTTA